>NW_022145605.1:2168082-2565582 GCF_000002235.5 Strongylocentrotus purpuratus
AACTAGGTCACAAGTCATGCGGTACATTCGAATGTTGTGCTTGAATACAATTTAATTTTACAAGACCATGTTCACAGTCTATTCTCCCCTCAAACCTTATTCCTTTGACGTACATAATATCTAGGTTACAACTCATGCGGTACATCCAAATGTTGTGCTTGAATACAATTTAATTTTACAAGACCATGTTCACAGTCTATTTCCCCTCAAACCTTATTCCTTTGACGTACATAATATCTAGGTTACAACTCATGCGGTACATCCAAATGTTGTGCTTGAATACAATTTAATTTTACAAGACCATGTTCACAGTCTATTCTCCCCCAAACCTTATTCCTTTGACGTACATAATATCTAGGTTACAACTCATGCGGTTCATCCGAATGTTGTGCTTGAATACAATTTAATTTTACAAGACCATGTTCACAGTCTATTCTCCCCTCAAACCTTATTCCTTTGACGTACATAATATCTAGGTTACAACTCATGCGGTTCATCCGAATGTTGTGCTTGAATACAATTTAATTTTACAAGACCATGTTCACAGTCTATTCTCCCCTCAAACCTTATTCCTTTGACGTACATAATATCTAGGTTACAACTCATGCGGTTCATCCGAATGTTGTGCGTAAATACACTTTAATTTTACAAGACGGGTCCCTCTGGTATCAATCCCTCTCCTTCAGTTTTCAAGCCACTGCTTACATGTATGTCTAAATCTGAGCTCTTTTTGTTACATTGACCCATCTATCGTCAGTTTACAGCCAGAAGAGCTTTAACTCTGTATTAACAAACATAAGTTATCATCCTTCTGGCTCCAAACTGACGATATCACGTGTAAATTTCATAAGGGCATTAACTCTGTGTACATGGATATACCATTTGTTTGGAGTCACAAGGCATAAACTCTGTGTTAATAGCATATGAATGAATGCCCCTGCAGCTCCAAGCTGATAATATTCATTGCCTGTATGACTCAGCAGATGCCATAGTAAGATGTCAGTTTTACTGAATAGGTAAAGAAAGAATTAAAAGGGAAATTCGTAGCGAATGAAGCAAATCTCTTCTTTTTAAATCTCACTATTTACATTACAGTCAAGGGTAATTTAGCCTGTTGTTGGCAGAGCTTTGCCGTGAATAGTGCACGATTTCAACACTATAAACATAGTAACAGAGTTCAAAAAATGTACACGCACAATGCTTTGGAATTCTTATGTACAGTAGATTTTAAAGAAGTGGAAACAGGGTGGCATGCTGTGGTGTATTACCCTACTATGTACTAGAGGCAATATGGTCAAACCTGTCTATTATGGTCACCCAAGGGAACAGAAAGTGTGGCCACTGTATAGACAGGTGGCCTTTCTAGACAGATGGCCTTTCTAGACAGGTGGCCTTTCTAGACAGGTGGCCTTTCTAGACAGGTGCCTTTCTAGACAGGTTCTACAATGAACATTCTTTCTCAAGGGATACACAATACAGGGCCACTGTATAGACAGGTGGCCTTTCTAGACAGGTGGCCTTTCTAGACAGGTGGCCTTTCTAGACAGGTTCTACAATAAACATTTCTTTCTCAAGGGATACACAATACAGGGCCACTGTAGACAGGTGGCCTTTATAGAGAGGTGGCCACTAAGACCAGTTTGATTGTAGCTAACCAATTATGGAAAGCCGTTAGCATCTCTGAAAATATTTTGTAAAACTTATTTTAAAAGGCATAAAATGTTGATTCAAATCATTCATATTTTCTATTATCAAGGAGATGTCATGTTCTTGACGTGGAATGTATGAAAAGTCTAAAATACTTGATTTTTTGCTTTTGAATATATTTTATTTTAAGGCTACAAATGGCTCTCCATAATGTTTAAGTCCAACTAAGAGTTAAGTTTGACTTTGTGAAACACCCCCCAGCTGTTGGAAAATTATATCAATGCAGCAATGGAAACAGCACAATATCTTTACATGTATTACAAGAATACAATATCCTCCAAAACGTGATTAGAACAAGATTATATAATCTATTGAGACCCAGAAGTTCTTAACTATGTGTTAAAAACTTCACACCTACCCTCCCCCCCCCCCCCCCTCTCTCTCTCTCTCTCTTTTCCTCTCCATATACATGTATTTTTTCCATCTTCAATCCTTCTTCTTCAGCACACCTTCCAAAGTCACTGTGCCTCTAATCAGACAAATTGCTTGCTCTCAAATCAACATCTCCTGGCACCTACTTTAATATTCAGTTCTAATCCCCCATAGAGATATACATTTTGTATCATCAAGGTTTTTATTGGCCACCATACACATTCACATCGTCCTTTGGGTTCTCATTAACCAAACACCTATTCCTCATTACACTCAAGGCCTCCATCCTTACAAACTAATGACAATTCTGTATCAATTTTATCAGTTCCGGAGATCACAAAATTGGATTTATCTTCCATCGTCCCCTTAGAGCCAAGGCTATATATATATTACTCCTGCAAAAAACCAGGTCTTGACATAATGTTTCTTGCACTCAGGAGACAATATTGATTGATGCCCTAAAAGTTGATATAAATATGTTTGCCTCAATCCATGATGTGGTTGTTACAATATGGATTATTCTTGTTTTATAGATAAAGTTTATATCTTCTCAGTAGTTTATTGATACTTTATCTAAAGAGTCTCAGAATTGATCAATAAAGTTCTGAATAGATACCATGCCTATCCAGAATGAACCATATTGTCACAATCATTTCAAGAAAAGAGGTGAGAAAAATTATCCAAACATTATGGACAACAGTCTATTATTGGAAAGAAAATAGACAGGGACTGGGATGCCTTGCTCCTGAAATTCTGTTAAAAGCCCAAATAAGCCTTTTTTTTAAATCTCTTGAAACACAATTTTGTTTCAGCAGGTTGATAAATGGACTGAACCCTGCCCAAGTCCAGAGTGTAAGACTCATTGACTGTCCGCAAGTAGGTAATTCCTGCCATTGAAAATACATAGCTGTTACAGCATTCTTGCAGGCAGGTGAAAAAGTCAAAAGTCAAAGTCCAGAGTCCTACAGTATTTGTAGTCCATAGCTAAGTCCCAAGCCCTAGATCAAAGTCCAAACTCAGAGTCCGAGTCCAGAATAATTTATACACCATTACAAATTAAAAATAGGCCTATGTTGAATCTCTCAAGAACAATTTCCCGAAGGAATTACAGTTGTAGCTGACTAGCTATAGATCAAAGCATCTTCTATAATTCTTCTTGAGGCCACCGTTAAGCTTCACGCCAACTCCTTATTTATCCCTGTGCCCCCTGGAAGATTAATGACAATCCCTACATCAAAACACTCTCCCGTTCATAACTCATACGTTCCCCATCGCTTTTATCAACACTTGTCCCAAGCTCGTTTAGCTTTCCTTCCGGCTTCACATTCATGTTGTATACAAAAACACCAACATAAATTGAACATTGTGTATACAACCATGGCATACAAGACCAAATAAACATGTAATTATTCTTAGAGTAATCTAAAGATAGAGGAAGTAATGAGCTAAAATGTATCCTTTCATCTTCTAGGAGCTATAAAGTTACTCTATTGATGTTAGCAGATGATTTGATGAGTTACAGGTTTGTTGTTGTGTTATGGATGTGATAGATGAATATTGATAGTTTCAATAATTTTCCAAGTTTGCCTGACCTAATTAATTGATAAAATGACTTGATAATTGCCTGTTATTTGGTGGCCTTGTGCTTTAAGCAGACCTGGTTTTTTTTATTTTCAATAGAAATGTATTACAATAATTGCAATAATAGTAATTATAACAATATAATTGAGATAAAAAATTATTAGTAATATAAGAAATGAAAATACACTGTATAAACGTGATTTAGATAAAAGAGGGCTACATGTACATCATAAAAATAAAGTTAATATGCTTGCAGTCCTCAGATTACTTTCTGAAAATCAAGATAGAAAATGGAACGAGTAATTTGCAAACAAGGGAAAGAAAAAGTGCTGAATTTCTTTCGACCCAATAATAATCACACCTACACAATATTTCGCTGAGGGAACTAGAGTACATGTACATGCCATGTAAGGTTTTCTTTTCTTCTTTTTCTATACCACAGAGCTTAATTATCTTTCGCCGCCCATGTACACAGCCTATAGAAATACCTTTCATGCTTGATGAAGAGAAATAATAACCAGGTATGTGCTCTCCCCCGCAAGGTCTCGTTTGCACTCTACTCATAGTGCATTAATGTTCTCCTTTTGTTTACATTCCGGAGGGTTTCACGAGTTGCCTAGCAACAGAACTGACTTCCGACCATGTCACACTAGTTAAAAAGCCCATCAGGGGCTGGGGGTTTTTTTCTGTGGGAAATCCTTTCGGATCGTTTTTTTTTCCCCCGGAGGTCTTTACAAGCTTTCCAGGGGTTAATTACTTTTTGAGCCACCATGACAGTGACAACTAGTATGCAGGTTGCAAGCTTTTTGTTATGAAGTCTCCTTGCCCCACCCCCCTCCCCTATCAAAGAAATTCATCCCATTTGATTGATCCATGCTCAGCTTTTGAAAAGGAACATATTTCTATATGAAACAACATGAGAAACAAAGTACATGTATGTGAGGCTTAGGAGCTGATCAGAAATACATGTAAAACAAAATTCAGTGCTATGGTCTTCACACCAGCACACGAACCTCTAAATTTTCACTCTTTACCATCAAATATTGAAATTTAAAAACAGAGGCCCCATGCACACAGACACTTAAATATCAATCTGGATCCTGTGTGATACAATAGAGTGGGGAGCTATCAAAATGTTCTATCCCAGCCTCCTAGCCCCCCCCCCCCCCATCCCACTCCCTCCATCGTGCTCACATCCATATTTTGATGACATAGATGCACATACCGGTACACGTACCTTGGTAGATTGTTTGTTGAGTCTGTATTACATCCGATTCTAGTTCACAGTACTTTTTAATTATAGATTTGATGGTTGCAATTCCAATGAATTTGTGAATATTAAAGCTAAACTTTAGTACTGGTAATGCGATTGCATTGTGAAAGAAAAGGTGTGAAAGGATCAGAAACAGTTGATCATGTAGCATGTAAGTATTGGTGTGCACTGCAAGGTTCTGGAGTCATCAAAATCATAATAAATTGACCGAGTCTTGGTAAAGTAACAAACACTCACATAGAAAGCTATATATGGGACAACACACATCGTGTCGGGGATGGTACTACCTTGGTTTCCTTGTCTTTCTATGCTCATTACTCAGCCAGTATACATTTTCTTCCAAAATTGTTTGGCACATGTCATTTATTTGTAATCTTGAACATTCAGTGTAAGTTTCGTTTGATTCTGTGAGAATTAATTTTTTTTTTTTACCAGTACTGGAGTTTATCTTTAAGTCCCTGCACAATGCCTTGTTTAGAGTTTTTCATTCAATAAAAATGAAATGAAATGAAACGAAAAGGAACATTAACTTGATTTAGAATGCAAGCCCATGGGGGAAAAAGGGAGGGGTTTGATCTAGTCTTTACAACTGTGGGGCATGAACTTCACAAAATAAATGCAATATCATCAAAAAACTTGGCAGGGCTTCAAAGAGAAATTAACTCATAAACTGGAACAGCACCTGTTACAGTTCAACTAAAATTCATCAAATTAAAGTTAGGATTCTGTACTGGGAAGACATGTAAATACTTCCCTGTAAATTCATGAAATGAAATAAAGGTTTCTACATCCTGTGCATCTTTTATTGCACCTGACATGACTATAAACTACTGTATATTACATATCTTTTGTTAGGGTGGGATATCTAAAACAATAGATTATCAAAACCTTTGACATCTGAGAAACTTTATTTTCTAATAAAGGAGTTTTTGACCAGCAATCCAGTGATGAAGTTCTAGTCAATTTCTGTCTGTTTCCCCAACCATGCCATCATTCTGTAGAGGAACATCATAGGAAACTAGATGTCCACTTGTAAAGCCTGACATCCATAAGCCAATTTCGGCAATTTGCGACAGGAAAGTGTTACCCGAGTCTCTTTATTCTCGCAAGTAGCTCAAAGCAGGATGCTATTGAATCTGCTACCATTTACGGTAATGCGCAGCAAGGCAATTTGTGCAGGACTAAGCAGCGGTGCTCGCTGATACAGGGAACGGTGGCCAAATGATGTCGGATGAAGAAAAAAAAGATATGCCGAGGGAAATTGGATGGCATTAGATGAGTCAGGAAGCTTCATCGTAAAACAGTCTTACCCACCCTGATTACAAGCGCCGTGTTCACACAGGCATCACTACATGCTTCAAAGGATATAAACAAACTTACTTAAACTTAGCAAAAGGACATAGTACTGCATTTACCCATTTCAGCAAATATTTAGATGTCAAGACTCAATCCACTTTTTTCTTTACTTTGCTTGTTGGAAAAAAATATTTACCTTTTAGACAAAGTTTTCCTATCAGTTATGATGATGTTAAAACATTATGAGGCTCTACAGACAGGATTTTTCTGTATCAGACGGAAATAAAACAACTTATTTTGGCATGACTGTACTAGCAATATCTACAGTTGAGTTTCATCCAGGAGATACACAGACTAGCCACCCAGGTGCTGCACACGTTCATGTTACCAGGGATGGAATTGAATTAATTATCACATCAGTAAATCTAATAATATATCCTCGCATTGCGGTTTTAGTGGTGAGATAAGAAATGACATGCATGAATTCACTGCCAGACATGTAGCCGACGGATACACAACTTTTGGCTCCCAAAATGATATTTGAAATCATAACTTTCAGAAACTTATTTGTTATGAAAGAAGTGTTTGTCTGCTTTGGGCTAAAAATCAGAAGGATGTAGAGGAACAAAACTTATGCTTTACCAGTAAAATGGCTACATGTACATGTAGCTGGCAAAACCCATAAGGTTTGCATCACAATTATTAGTGCATTGGATTTTCTCCCATTAAAGTTCATAGAAGACAATGAACTATCACATCATACAAAACACATATTAATAATAGATAAGTTTGTAAGATGCCAAATCCACTTGAAAATTAAATGCCTTCAAGTGGAAGTGAAAGTAAAAGGGGCATTAGAATCCAAAAGATAAAACAAAATAAATGAACAAATATACATGTACAAATAAAGTAGGATACAACATATGAAAGAGAAAATACAACAAAAAGTACAAATCTTTTTTCTTAAGCTGAATCAAAGAGATCTTCTTTAGATTCTTTTAAAACATTTTGACTGATCTGCTACTGTATGTTACTGTTAGTAACATAATGTATGCCAAAAGACTGCCTACTAAATAACAGGGAAAGGAACAGTAGAATTCAGATTTCAGACTTCACTTGTCTTAGGTACAGGTAAATTCCCTGACAAGGAAGACTCATCCAACAACCTTTAATTTCCCATCAAAAACACAAACTTTGAGTGACAGAGGCCTATTTATAGAGCAGACAGCGATTTGTTAGGAATTTCCTTTATACATTTCCTGCAGACATTGATAATAATCCTGCAATCCTACGCTAAAGATGATCAAAGGATATCATTGAAGTAACTAGGAACTCAATATACATGTTTTTGTTCATTAACTTGAGATTATTCTGAAACAACAGGGGAATATGAAATTTATGATCTCTGGAACCACATTACATTCCTTTTATCATACTTTCTCATACACATATGAACAGTACATTGTAGGAGACATTTCATAAAAAGGAAACATCAAAATAAAAAATAGTACAAAATCACCTACATGCATGTACACAATACAGACATCAGTGATTATTTCACTATAAAAATTAGATGTTTCACATCACTTTACCTAATTTATTGTGAATTTCTTCTTTTTCTTCCCCATCAATGAAACAAATATAAAACAAACTTTACAATGTGTCACTCTGGAGGCTAATAAGTCATGCTGTGTATCTGGTAATAATTTTATTACAAGCACCAGTCCAATAATTCTGTTTGAACACTTGATTTCTTTTTAGGTATGCTTCACATTCATAAGACTCTCTGTGTGTACACCATCACTCTTTCCTTTAAATACTATCCCTCAAATGAACTCACAATTGAGTTCACATTCCTCATGTAGCTGTAGAATAGGGAGGCAATGTGAGTCACTTCACAAGGTTCGAATCAAATGGTTTCACTTGTCAACCTGTGATGGCCTGTGAGGTATTCAACCATCATATCAAAATCAGTTATGTTCTATGACAGGAGCTCACTTTAAAATTACATCAAGATGATTTCATAATATGTGATAAAATATGATTTAACAGAGGAGAGGGAGAAAGGTGGAGACAGACAGACAGGGAGAGAAAGAGATAGAGAGAGGGGGAGAGAGTGAAGCCAACGAGAATAGAGAAAAGACAAGCTGAGAGAAAGGAAAGAGTGTGATACAGAGAAAGAGAGAGAGATGGGGAAGAGAGAGAGAGATGGGGGAAGAGAGAGAGAGAGAGAGAGATGGGAAAGATAGAGACAGAGAGAGAGAAGGGGGTGGTGCATTGAAACAGCTGTCAAGAAACAATGCTAATGAGCCTCAATCATTTTTCTTTAAATCTCTTTAAAGGGAAAGTCCACCCCCAAAATAAGTTTGTTTCGATAAGAGGCAGAATAATAAGAAAATCAGGTGAGTGAAAGTTTGAGCAAATTCTGAATGAAAATAAGAAAGTTATGAATTATTGAAGTTGTGATCAATCAAATACAAATTGGCAACTCTGTGACTTATTATACGAGCTCTCCTTCATTTGCTTTGTGCATAATATTCATAAAATCATGCAGGGGGAGTATAGAAACATATTTGCAATTATTATATTTAGGGTGCATGTATGGTTGAAATTTTTCTTGAGGGAAAATGAAAATTTTAGATTTTTTTAGTACTGAGCAAATGGAAGTTGAGCTCGCATGATACGTCATAGAGTTGCCAATTTGTGTTTGATTGATCACAACTTCAAAAATCCTAACTTCCTTATTTTTAATCGGAATTTGCTCAAACTTTCACTGACTTGTTTCTCTCATTTTTCTACTCCTATTAAAACTAACTTAATTTCAGGGTGGACTTCCCCTTTAAGGACCAGTAACAATGAAATGAAATGAAAGAAACAATATAAAAATGCCTTTTCACTTTCTCAAAGGAATATTCATGAAGTCCTGTGAACAAAATTGAAAAAATGAAAAATAACCTTAACAATAGTGTTACACTGATGCGAATTCCAGCAGATCGCTCACTTTATATGAATTGCTGCATCAAACTGTCCTATGTTTCCATTAAATTTCACTCCCACATGACAACAATGTGCTACTCTTTAATTTCTCAACGACCATGAATGCAAATAAATATTTGGCTATGCTGACTCTGTCCACACATACCATTGTACTTCACTCATGTGTGATTGATCTATAATAACGCACCCTGTCATATCATATCAAGGAAAGCAACATAGCAACAATTGAACTTGGCCAAGCCCAGCGTGGGTTTTCCCATTCATTACAGAATCAATGCCATGTTGTGCCAAGAAATGTATCCTTTTGAATGGCATGGAATGCCAAAAGAATGCACTGTGATCTTTGTACGATATATTGTGTGCATTTCAGATTAGTAAGCTTACTTTTCTCACATTAATCAAAAACACAAATAAAACGGGAGTGTTCTGTCTGCAATTCTTATAAAAAATAATATGATAAACTTTAAGTCCCTATTCCCTAAGGAAATTTTAATATAATACTAAGTAAATAATATATGAAATATATATGTAAGTTGTTAAAGAATTGCATTGTTATGAAGTGTTTTTTGTGGACAGAATCATAGATTCATTTCAATATTACAATATTTCTTTCTTCTCTTTTGCTTGAATAAATAGGAACGTTTAATAAGTGCAAAATTGAATATTTGATTCATGATTCTAAATTTCATACATATGTTTCTATGTTTAAATACCAAGCAAATACCGGTAAGTAAAATATGCCCTTTTCACTTCATAAATTAGAAATATTTGCTTGCAATCTGTTTCTCTCACTTTTCTGCCTCCCTTTCTTTTCCAATTCTTTTGAAAGTAACTTGTACTATGAGGTTTAATGCCCCGGCATGTAGGCCCACGTGAACCTTATTCATGAGTAATGTTTCCTTTTTATGCAAACAATGAAAGTTTTCTTACAGATCATGTGACTTGACATAGATTAAAGAGATTATGCTTTTTCTCTTTTTCTTACCAATTACAATTCTTACATAGTGAGTGATATGATTAAAAGAGTGCTATATATAACTTCAAGGGATTACTCTACGGTAGTTGAACTTCAACCCAGCCCCTTATGGTACTCTCAGCCGCCCAATATCTGCACAGGCAGTGCCCTATCGTAAGATCTGTCCATGGTGTAAAGAGTTTCTGTTATAGAGGTAAAAGTTGTTCCCCTTGTAAGCCCCAACCCCTGTGCATGGACTTCCTTCCTTGTTCCTCCCATGATAACCTAAGTGAGACCTACAATGTAGGTGAAATAGAAACCATAATTTGATCTATGTTCACAGAATCCCAGGTCATTTCTCTCTTCATGGTTGTTCTGATTTCATACACTGTTTAAAGGTACTATGTCCCATTTGCAGGCCAAAATAATGAAAAAGTTAAATGTCTAATGCATTTGAAAGATAATACTAATTTAGAACTTCCCTAAAAAAGGTGGGGCTTGAAAATGTCTTCAAGTGAGAAAATGACGACTATTAGTTGTCAAATCGACTTTAGAGCTATAGAGCCCAAAAGTAATAGTCTTGATTTTCAGACAATTGTACCGAATGGTCATACGTTTATGCTGCGCAAAGATTCAATCCGTTTAATCTTGGCCATCACAAGAAGTGGGTTATTGATGTAGAAATGCTCATGTATCCTTTACAACTCTTTTCATGTATGTTATTAACAAAGAAGGAAAGAAGCCAGTCAGTCACTCAATAGTGTCTGACAGTGAAGTCTAGCAAGTAAACGGGTTTCCTTGCATAATTTGAATATGAGGACACTGCTAACGTTTAAATTTCACAGATAGGACATACATGACATATTCATAATTCCTTCAAAGTTCTACAGAATTTGAGGTTGGCTGCAAAAGGGACATAGTACCTTTAAAGGGAAATCCTTCAAACTTAAGTGTACCCTATATGCGTACAAATGTAGCTGTGCAAAATATCACTACGAAAGATAACTAATACTACATGTACACTAACTAAGATCACAGTCACCCATTATAAAGACGAGTTGGTTATCTGAAAATGTGTCATTAAATTGTTTGAAATAATCATATGAAAGATTTGTTTCCATATCTTGTCATAATTTTGAAAGCTTTACAAAATAATAAATCTACTGCAATCAAACAATTAATCTATTGAAATGGAATACAAAGCAAAATAATAAAGTAATATCCCCCCCCCCACCCCCATCCAACATGATTGGGTCCATGTGACTTCAATCGTTATTGAAATTGAATTCTTTTGTGTTCCATATTTCATGGTAAAGATTAACAGCAGACAAATGAAATAGAAGAAGAGTTAGATGGAGGGAGAGAGAGAGAAAGATAGAGGGGGAGAATTATCAAACGTGAGGAAGAGGATATGCTGAGTGAAGGGAAAATAGTGCTAAAGAATACAGGTACACAAATAGTCGCCTTTGGATAAAATGTTTCTGGCGCTAACATGATATTCTTTTACAGAAGCCATGACCGTTATTAATATTTTCTCCCCAGAATCATGCGTTGGTTGGTTTCTCCTCTCCTCGATATCAATCTAATAATAACTTGTTATGACCACTAGAATGCACAGCCCCTAAATCCAGGAGTCCTTTGTTGACATTATCAAGTTTCTTTTGTGAAGGCTATTAACCCAATAAAAATCTCATAATATTGCAGTGTCAATATAACAGGTTTACCATATCATCCACTGTTTACATTAGATTTCAACTTCGGTAGTACTTCCCTGACTGACATACAGGTATAAATTAATGCTGACAGTATGTGTATTAGTCGGAAGTATTGCATACATGTACATGTAGTTTTCACTTTAGACTCCAGATCAAAATACACAAGTGAAGCCTTTAAGTAAATAGTTCTTGTAAAACAATGTATCTTCTTTCCAATCTTCAGCCAAGTAACACATGTACATGTACATCTACCTGACCTTAAAAATAGGGGATCAACCTTGACAGGCCAATGGCCTTTGTTGATCCCTCACATCCTCCACCCTTCATCCTAATTATTTCACAGTACAATGTAAATGAATGTTTTTTTTTATATATTTAAATTGTTTTAATTTATAATGATTTGTTTGTATATCTTTTGATGTGATTTTAAAGTGATGTGAAATAAATTGAATACTTAAAGAAGAACAGTTTACAGGTGCATTGAACAAAATAGATGATAAAGTAATAACTGATTTGTAGTTCGAAAACGGCTTTTTAATTTCAATCTTTAGATCAAAGTCTTTCAGAGCATGTTTTAATATGTATTTAAAATGTATGAGTGGTATACAGGTATTACATTCACTGGAATTAATGTTGCAGAAGTATGTTTTACAGAACATTCAAGAACTGCCTTGTCAAAGTGCTCAAGTGTTTCAAACATGGTTATACATTACATAAACTAATAGCCAATTTTCAATTTGTAGTTGTCTGAATATTCATAGAAAATGCATAAAATGTTATGCTAAATCAACACAGCAGATTACATTAACATTTGCTGTCATGATCTAGATGTATTACAAGAAGGTATTGCCTAGATTCTACATGTATATCAGGTATTCAGGAAAGTGGTATTTCCTTAGTACTTTGTAGACCCTGGATGTTTATGAAACTAAGCTACAAACACACACTGTGATCATTATACCTACATTCCTAGGTAAAATGTATTTTTTAAATTTGTTTTGGGGTATTAAAAAGGAAGATTTTGAATGATAAAAGCTTTACCATTCCATTCCCCTCTTTCTAACAAAGAAAATTGTAGCAAAAATCCTTCATTTAAAAAAAAAAGGAAAAAAAAGAAGGAACAAAAATTGTCTATAGGCATTTGCAAAGAATGTGTTCATATAAATAAAAAAATATATGTACAATATAAGGGTGAATGCTGCCATGAAAAGAATAATAAAAAGAGAAGGGGAATGATTTATTCAAAAACTCTGACGAGAAAGAAAAAAAAATTGATTGATGAACTGGTCACTGAGATGATTTATCAATCAATCTGTGTTCAAGCAATAAAGGCCTGTGTGGCATCAAAGCAAACATGTACGTTGTCTCAACTGATTGTGTTTTAAAGAAGCATTATATTCTGATAATACTCTGTAAGGCATATGGAGTAGGAGGGGATTGAATTCACAAAGCAATGCCTTCAAGGCAAGAAAACAGAGGATTGTTGAAGGGTAAGGGCGGAAATGAGGCTTACCACAAGCCAGGTTCAATGCAATTACACCTAACGTTGAGATACTGGGTTCGTTCGGTCCGTGAACTTGTTAACTTCAGTGGAACTCGCTTAATTTAATAAGCACATGGACTTCCTCGCCTGTGCAAGATCAAACTTAAAGAGAAGATTTCCTCCTCCGTTCCTTTTCTTCAAGATTGGGTATAATTAGGCAGTCTAAATTTGCTATTTCTTCCCAATTGCTGCATTTACAGTATTTCTGCTCGGTTATCCTTCTTCTATTCAAGACTTAATCTAAAGTATATTTATTTAAGTAACACACTCATATAAACTCATTATATACAGTGTACAGTATGTGAGATTAATATAAAGCTGTTGATATTACATTATATTTTATTTTCTAGTTGGGTTCAGAATGGTAACGAAATAAAGATCCAATACACAGTTCCCAAGGCTGCATTGGAGTAGGACAACATTTCTTGCCTGCTTAGATTGTAACTGATTACTTTACACAGTTTAATATCAACAGGATTCCTTCAATTACAAACATAAGAAATAGACGCCTTCCTGCGTGCTACAAGTGTATGAAAGTTGTACATGAATGTGCATCGTACCTTTATGGGTATGTGAAATTAGATTAGGTTCCACCCGTCTGGTGTTTTTTGGGTGTGCCTCCTGTCTAGGAATTTCTGCTCATAATCTTTAACTTGAGCTGTAGGGTACTAGAAGAAATGTGGTCCTTTCAGATATTCTCTATCAGACCCTCATCACTTTCTTCCCAAATCATGAATTCTGGGATTCATTGACTACCATGTTTACTGACCAACTTCTTGATCGCCAATAAACTTGGGATTATTAGGTCCTCCTTGCAGAGGTAATTTTCAACGCTCCCAAGTTTCTGTTCTAGGCATTCTTATACATGTACATGTACTTGTCATATTCAAACCCTGAGAGCTTCATGTTATGGATTATAAATCTACACTGTAGACTCTCTCAACTTTCTAACTTGAACTTTGCATTACCAGCCACTTGAAAAATCACATACATGTAGGATGACAAAGTAAATTTTAGTGTACATTTAATATGAGCTCCATAAAGTTTTAGCTTGAAAATATCTTGACATTTATTTTGGAAGATTTGTCAAATGTCATAACGGCCAGAGAAGGTGAAAATTGTATGTTGCCCAAGAGGTTGCTGCAATGGCATTAATGGACTTCACTCGTTTCCAGTCCTGCTTGACTGTTTCTCTATATAAAGATTGTACCTTAACCCTTTCAATCCCATTTGCAGCAGGTCATACTCAACTTTAATAGTGAAAGATTTTAATCCTTACGTTACAATCAGCCATTCTTATGGACGTTCTGAAGAACAGCCATCAGGCTTTAGTGGGTTTCACCATGATAAAATAAATCAGATGCACTATTCTCTTACCTTATATTCCTGTTCAGCGCTGCGTGGATTCACTTCATACTCGGGTAAGAACATAGCCTCACTCTGAGGCACCGGCCAGGTGGTCCTTGACGCCAGGTAAGGGTCTGTGAGCGAGACTACACTCCTTCTTCTCCTGGATGTCCGCGACCATATCCTCTGGAAGCTGTGGTCACTAGAACTCCGGCTTGGGATCTGCAAGACAGAGGAAAAAACAAGGGGATTGCATTTGGAGTCAATTATCTTTTGTTAACATGGAAACTATCTACCTGCAGTGTTTCCCAAGTGACAGAAAATGACCTGGAATTAGGTGTAGTAAATTTTTAATTAATATTTCAAAGAAAATTATCATCAAAAGTTGTAAGATTCAATCGTTCTCAATTCTAAGTCATTTGAATGAAACTGCACAGAACATATTACATTGAAACATTCGTCTGACACCTATTAAGGTATAATCCAAAATGATTCATAAAATTGACAGTATTCAGAATGATATTGATCTCTGTGATCTAACATGAATGTTGTTGCGAAACCTGTGCTTCCTGTCACAACTCAAAAGTTACTACTGTGAAAATAGATTCATTTGCAGATGAATCATGTCCGAGACACATTATTTGCTTTTGACAGCCAATAACTTAAGGCTTGTATATTCCTTCCCTGACATAGCAACAACTAAATTAAAGGAAACTCTCATCTGTGCTTGCAGAGATCATAAATAGAAGTGTCTTAAAATAATAAGTAATCAGGAGTTCTGGGATTTAGAAACATTGATGAATGTGAATACATTGGTAAAGGGATCTTTTCTTTTGCTTCAAATTTTTTTTTTTTTTTTAAACAGCAGGTATGCAGGTTCACTTGTACCGTCCTCACAATAACATGTAATTTACAGTATATAGAATGCACTAGATAAACATGCACATATATTTGCCATCTAATTCATTCCAACTAGGAAGATTTGTCTAGTAGACACTCTTTTCAATTGATCTAGCAATGGTCCATCCAACTCGATGCGACAATTCCGGCTTCTCAATTTAAATCAATGAGGCAGGAAAGGAAATTGATTCTACATGTGCAGCGGATCAGTCAACTGTACAACTGGGTCGGTCATTTGGAAAGAATACAGCACTATCAATAAGTATGGGTGGAGAGGGCAAAGACAAATGCACTTGTTATTTTTTTAAAGTCAATATTGGAAGTTATAGCAAAAGTGAAGGGTTTCATAAAACAGAGAATGGGTGAGAGCTACATGTCCAGGAAGGAGAATTATACTGACATTCTGACAATTATTATTTAGGGGAAAATATAAAAGTAGAGATTAAACAATCTTAAGAAATATCTGTTTAATTTAGCTAAGTTATAATTGATTACCATAACCTTTCATGTATGTACCTTTCTTATTGCACTCTGTATAAATGTATCATGTACGTATTTCATCTTTTGCACAAGCTGCGCCTTGAGCATTTGACTGTCAAGTGGATTTGGCGCCTTATAAATCTTATGTATTATTATTATATTTATTAAAGTATAATGAAATTAATTGAGAAATATAAGTAAAACTCTGGATAAGGCAGTAGTTACATGAACTGCATATTATAAGCAATACAAAGTTAGAAGATGTAATAGTAGAACTATTTGAAAAGGAGGGTTAGTAGTAGTAGTAGTCGTAGTAGAAGTAGTAGTAGTACCCTATATATCAAGTTAAATTTGTATCCAAATTACTATGAAATCAAGTGTATTTGTTTAGTTTTACTTCAAACAAATCAATTCTGATGGAAGTAGAACTGTGAGTGATTTAGTCTTATAGAAGGATATCCAGTCTGGAAGCCGACACTTACTCCTGTTTCCTACATCCACGTACAGTAGAAATCTATCAAGTTTGTTACTACAATGTAAACACAGCAAGACACCGCGAGTAACTCTCTCCCTAATTATAACGTGCACCTGATTTGACTGAATGAAAATTAGTGGGAAAACTAGTAGCAGATGTTACTGTTTCTTACATGTGATTGTATGTGAGGGTGACTATCAGAAGAAATAAACTACATAAACAGGTGTATATTACACAGGTCAGCCATGGAGAACTTGGAGTCACAAAATTATACAATAATGTACTGCACAAGAGGCATCTCAATGAAAAATACTTTATTTGCAAAATATTCTCTTTTCTCAACATCCCGAGTCTGCTGAAGAAAAAAAATCATAATTGCAGGCACCGCATTTCAATATCCATGAATGTAATTTGTCATCTTCTTTTAATCAAAGTAAATATCCATCATAATTGATAAGGTTAAAAATGATTAAATAGGAAACACACCTAATGAACTGTGAAATTGGAACGACTATAATGGTCAAAAGGAAGTATAAACAGCTTACCGGTACCTGATTTCTCATGCATTATTTAATTGTTATCCGGATATGCATCTTTTATTAAAATTACAATAGAGTGATACAAACAAGTTACTGTTTGGCTTATTAATTGTCAAGCTGTATTCTGATATTAACAATGCCATGATCCTGAACAAATTGTACACTTGTTACAGTAGTTCCATAGACATACATAGTGGGGGAAGTCTTTTTAAATGTTATTTTAAAGAGAACAGAACTTAAATTGGCATTTATGCACCTACAGGTACATGTAAGACACCTCCTACTTTTTGAAGCATTGTAATTACACTCCTACATATAATCCCCTTTAAAAGTGGGTGGAACAACAAGACTTTCATCCCCCCACCCCCCCCCAACACTTTTTTCCACAAACATACTGAAACACGGTACTGTTACAATGTATGCAGTTTCTTTAACTAGACACAGCATGAACTCTCTAATGCACACTGCTAATGGTGGATTTACATTTTTTCCAGGATTGAAAAAACTGTAAAGCTCCACTCATAAATATGCTCAACCCTTCCTATCAGGGATAAGATCACAGTTGTATGCCCTAAAGCCAATTTCCTTTTTCATAAACCTTTATATTATAATGCATACTGACATCAAACACAAATAATTGTAAAAGGTATAGAAAATTGAACAAATTCTGCAATCCCCTGTCAATTGTAGCAAAGATGTCAGGTAAAATTACAGCCCTGCAAGTGAACCCGTTTTTCAAATAGAGAGAAAAAGCTTTTCCATTAAGGTGTAGTATTGCATGGTACTTGCTACAAATTACAGGCATACAATACGCAGAGGTACTTCCAGGTACTTCCACTCTCTATATAATTGACAATTAAAATTCAATTCAAGTCACCTGTAGTCCTCATGTTTCATTCAATATTCAAGAGTTCTTGGGGAATAATATAAATGTTTCTTTCTGGAAATGTTAAATGGACTGATATCAATCTCTCAAGAAGAGTAGTACCGGTAATTGTAAATTTAGAGTATTATGGCACATGGGGGAGAAAAAAGTAGCTTCCTGCAAGAAAGGCTCTACAAATAATTATCTGTGTGTTATACAGACACTACATACATGTATATATCTTGTTTTGTTTTACTGCACCGTTCATCTTTTATTTTTTTTATTTTTTTTGAGGTGGTTAAGAACCTCAGGTTGACCATGAACAAGGCTTATATTAATCTTACACATTAAAAGGATCGTTTAACAATGTTAAATCTGAGATGCACGGTCCTACGTGTTCTCAATATATGGTGTCACATTGAAGCCCTAAAAAAATTGCGCTTCAAAATGACCAAGAAGTGCCTCAAAAATTAAAAACCTTTGAGTGACCGGTTTTACCATACTCGTTTCTCCAATACAGGTAGACTGTAGTGTTACGAAAACCGTTTGGCAAACGCAAATTTTTATTTCGATTTTCAATCATAAATATCTTGATAATCAGACAGGCGATCGGCTTGTAAAAGTCATGGGGCTCCTGACTGACCTAAAGGTTTATAATTATCATTGCAGCATGAGCTAAATCAAGGATTTTTTTTAAAGGATCTACAACAAAGTATTTAAACCGGATCCCTTTAAGAGATATGTATGCACACATGATGAACAAATGGGAAGACCTACAAGAGCTACTCTTGTACGTTGTATAGAGAAAGTCTAATCATCTGGATTAGCAGGTGAAACTCCTGTAATGATAGGCTTTACCAGGTAAGCATGAAACTTCTTAAGGTGGTATTTTTCAATCCATACTTAACACAAATGTATTTGGCATCCCATTAGGTATTGTACATACTGTATATAAATTTATCTTTTTTTAAAGAAAAATCCCTTCTACATGACTATGAGTATGATGAGCGACACTACTTGTCAATTTCTCACCATGCAGGTCACATTGCTATTGGGCAATACTAAACCTGGTAATACATCTGGGTACACACACACGAACACATATTCATTTGAATGCATGACACAGGTGGTCAGATTAGAGAGGATATAAATATGGAAACTTGCTAGTTGCTCATTTGAACAGAAATGTGAGAATTGTTGGATTTGTATTTCAAAAAAGTGCACACGCAGTATGTCAAAACAATCACAAATTATCACAGACAGTATGTTCTCTCTGGAGCCAAAAGGGCACTAACTCTGTGTTCAACTATACATATAATACCGTTCTGGCTCCAAACATACATTATTCTATTCAAAGCTGTCAGACTCTCAAACATTGAGTCATTTTCAATTTCCTAATTAAAATATATAAATAAATACACCTCATAAATTTAAATAATAGTATGATGCCACCATCATCTTACTTTCATGAGTCAATAGTGTTTCATTCACATTTTCACTTTTTCACTGGAATCATACACAGCAGTATGCATTTCCATCATATTCTTGTTTTGAAAAGGTGTTAACACACCATGCACTATGCAGCTCTACCCAGAAATATCATTTCTTCTTCTTCTTTAAGATAATCTGCCTCCTTCAATACTGAAGATTCTTGCAAACGCCGTATACTCGGCCTGGACCTGGTTGGGGTATGTATGGGATATCATATATTTAATACAAAACTAATGAACACAGCCTATAATAAACTAATGAACACAGCCTATAATAAATTAATACAGCAATGTTGAATGTTGCTTCCCATTGCAAAAGAAATGTTATCAAAAAGATTTGTAAACAAATATGACTCGGAAGTCTGGGACAAATTTCATAACCATTTCTATCCCTTGTCTCCTCCTCAATCTCACTCTCACTGAGTTCATTTTAATTTTAAGTAGACCTAGACTAAAGTAAAGACTAGACTTCTTGAATAAAAGGAAAGAGTATCATGATAAGTATGACGTGCTGTTCCATAGGAATATTCATACTCCATAGCCTAGTTGAGCTCAAGAAGCTAGAAGTGGGCTTTGCTGAGGGCCAGAGTAGATGTCAGCGGCGCTTAGTAAAACCGTAGTACGAGCCTACCTGGCTCGGGTGGTCAACGGAACGTCAACAGCACTACCGGGCTAGCCTAGCGAGGGCGAGGTTACCAAACTCGGTGCTCGATTCAAGCATGAGTCACAAAAGAAATGAACATAAATACATACCGAACGTTGAGATTGCGAAGCAGATGATTGCCTACGTTGGCTCCGAGAATGTTTACCTCCCATTTTAGGTAATTAATTATATGCTGTTCTACATGATCACAAAGAATAAAGTTCACAACAGAATTGTGTCAGCAATATCAACAGTCACCTGTAACGTGGATAAACAAGATTGCTTCTACTGCACTGGCGCGGCATTGTGTACAATGCATGCATGCATGCAGAATCGACAGTACACAGTAGTACGACCGAAAGCGCGCGCTAGTCCTGAAAAGCGCGTTCACATTACTGAAAACCACAACATCAATCTTGAATGAAAAATGGTGAGTGTGGGTGGGGTTCTAGGACAATTATCCCCCGGTGGGGTCACTCAATGTGACTTCCGGACCGCATGATCGTTACCAAAATCGCGGAAAAGGGGTCAATTTCAAGCAATGTCCGCGGACAAAATATTACTCGAAATAAAGAAAATAGGGGTGCACAGGTGTCCCCGAAATTGATAATAGGGTCAGGAAAAGGGAAAAGAGAAAACCGGGAAGGGAAAAGAGAAAACCGGGAAGAAAAATTATCGGAGCCGAGTCTTGTCCTTGAAATATGGTAAAATAGGGGTAAATTTGCGAAAGTGTCCTAATACAATCTTATAAATAAGGGTATTCCAAAGTACGATTTTGTCCTTGTTTTGACGTAAAAAAGGGGGTAAATTTCACAAAATGTCCTTGAAATTGACCGCAAAAGGGGGTTATATGCATTGGTGGTAACGGTCATACGTGTCACTCTTTGCAGGGGAGTGACCCCACCGGGAATTATCCCCTTGACAAATTGACAATCACCCCCCCCCCCCCCCCCCCCCCCCCGAGGACATACCCTGGAAAGTTACCCCTAGGGCCGGTGTGACCGCGCCGTTTGTCCTACCAGTTTCGTTTGTCCGTCGGACATTTTCTGCTCGCACGGATCCGAGGCACGGATCGTCCGAGGGACGATCCGTGCGGTTTGCTATCCGCACAGTCTGTCCTCATATTGTTTTACGTGTATATTTGATAAAAGGAAGCAACTCGGTAAATCATGTGGTAGACATTTTTTCTAGAAATTACATTATAATAACTCTCTACAATTTTTTTAAAGCAAATGGGCCAGTCTTTTTGAAAGTAGAAGTGAATATTTTATTTAAAACCCCGGTTTAAAACCTTTATTCTATGAATATCGGCCCCACAACTGTTGTAATCGATTATACTTTTGTACGTGGCTTCGTTCTTCAACCAACTCACTACTAGTATACTCGTGATCCAGGCCCCGCCCCCAAGTATTTGGGGGCGTTTCGAGGTTTAATGAAGGAGTTAAATGGGAAATAAAAGTGATTAAAAATGTGGTTGAAAGTGAGTGGGGGGAGCAAGGGTGTCGATTTGTATCCGTGGTTGGGGGGATGATAGGTGCCAAAATATTTTCGGCAATGGATCAAAGCAATCAAGAGGTAGAAGCGTGTGGCAGGTTGCACCCCTCCCCAAGGGCGTAGCCAGGAGAGTTACAGAGCGCGCAAAGCGCGCTCCCTAGGGGGTTGGGTGCAGGGAGGGCCCTCCCCCGCGAAGAGCTGAAGCTTTGACGTTTCATTAACTTATTAGGGAAAGAAGACGATTCGTTGGACCGTTCTCGACTCTTAATCCTTGTTTGTATCAAGTTCCCCTTCCTCCGCGCGTTGCGCGGAAGCTCTGACGTTTTATTAGATTATATTATTGAAGAAAGAAGACGATTTCATGTACCATTCTCGACTCTTAATCCTTAATGTTTGAATCAAGCTCCCCTTCCTCGGCGCATAGCGCGGAAGCTCTGATGTTTCATTAGATTATTAAAGAAAGAAGACGTTTCGATGTACTATTCTCGACTGTTAATCCTTATCTGAATTCAGTTTCCCCCCTCCCGCGCGCGGAAGCTTTGACGTTTCATTAAATTATTAGAGAAGGAAAACGATTCGTTGTATCGTGTCCATGTCTGAGTGCAATTCGCTCCCGCCCTCCCGCGCGGAAGCTTTGACGTTTCAATAAATTATTACTCTTAATCCTTGTCTGTATTCATTTTCGCCCATCCAGCGCTAAGCGCGGAAGCTTTATCGTTTCATTAAAATATTAGAGAAGGAAGACGATTCGTTGTACCGTGTCCTTGTTTGAGTGCAATTCGCCCCTGCCCTCCCGCTCGAAGCGCGGAAGCTTTGACGTTTCAATAAATTATTAGAGAAGGAAGACGATTCGTTGTACCGTGTCCTTGTCTGAGTGTAATTCGCTCCCGCGCGAAGCGCGGAAGCTTTGGCGTTTCAATAAATTATTAGAAAAGGAAGACGATTAGTTGTATCGTGTCCTTGTCTGAATTCAGTTTTTCCCCTCCCGCGCGAAGCGCGGAAGCTTTGACGTTTCATTTGTTTATTACTCTTAATCCACGTCTGAAATCACTTTCGCCCATCCCCCGCGTGGCGCGGAAGCTTTCACGTTTCATTAAATTATTAGAAAAAGAAGATGATTCGTTGTATCGTGTTCTTTGACGTTTCATTTAATTATAACTCTTAATCCTAGTCTGAATTCAGTTGCCCCCCTACCGCGCAAAGCGCGGAAGCTTTGCCGTTTCACTAAATTATTAGAGAAAGAAGACGATTTGTTGTACTGTTCTCTATATTAATCCTTGTCTGATTTCAGTTTCCCCACATGATGTATGGAACGTTCGTTCGCAAATCTTTGCATGCACAGCCCGAGTGGATGGTAGCATGTTATTCCCCGGCAGTGCTTGTCGCAATAGCTTCTGGAAAGGAATTGTATAGTACTGTTAGTGTTAACGGCCACTATTTAGGCCCATTAGTGACTATATAAAATCGATATGCTCTTCCTGGCTATTTCTTCCTGGCTGTTGCAAACTGACATATTACCAATTGGTAATATGTCAGTTTGCAACAGAAATGGAGAAACGCGAATTTTGTTGAAAATCATGTGATATCACGAACATTAATATGAAATACGCCAGTGACATAGGCCTACATCAGCTTTTCAATAAAACATAAATAAGTTGTGACATAATAATAATTCTCCAAAAATGAATTTTTTAAAGGAAATATCAGGAAATAAAATGAGTGATTTTTTTTAAAGGGTGAACGGAAACAACATAACAACTAGTGAACTATCTTATAAGTCATACTAATGTCCGAAAATCTTTCTCCTTGTCTCCGATCTCATCACGAATTTGTCACAGAGTTCATTTATGTTTACACTGTCCAGGATTGTCTGATGTTGCAGATTGCTACTTTTGCGCTTCGCGCTTAACATTTAGCTCGTTGCTTTTTAACGCTGCGTCTTTGCATCTGGCGCACTGCATTTCTATGATGCTGTTGATTGAACAAAGTGAATAAATTCATAAATTCCTGATGAAGCCGTATGAACGAGACTTCAATTTATTCTTGTCTCATATATACGGTTGTCTCATTTACTTCGTATATATGTATGTATTATGAAAATGAGATAACAAAATGTGTATATTGACGGTCATCTTGCAAGTAATATCCATTAACTACTCTTATCGGGCTCTCATCATTATTTTTTTTTAATTTTTTTTTAAGGTTAATTATTGGGGGGATGATTGTACAGGCCACCCCCCCCCCCCCCCCCACCCACTTGAAATATTGGGGGGGGGATATATCCCCCCCCCCCCCATCCCCCCGGGATCGACACCCATGCTCTCTCTCTCTCTCTCTTTCTTTCTCTCTTTTGCGGGTGGAAGGGGGAGGGGCCAAGGCCCACTCGCCCCACCCCCTGTATCCGCGCCTGGCAAAAGTAACAATTAAGTTTCCTTTATTTTAATTGTGAACCTCTTAAAATCGGCATTAATTTCATAACCTATATGGCGGTCGCGAAATTACAAGATCTTGGGGCAACGTACACGGTCAAAGGAACAAAGTGACAGAGCTTTCGAAAAAATTCAACCCTCGAATAAAGTAATTTCTGATTTGATTTACAATGCATATTTAATGGGGTATTATATTAATGTTTTTCTTCCTTTATTCCCCTCTCAAATGTCGTCCGTGGCCCTTGCCCCCTCTGTACATCCTATACACACTGGTGACCAATACATTTTTTTTTAAACCATCAGCGTACTATACCGAACACGGAGTAAGCTTTTTAAACCATCATCAATTCTTAAGCTTTTTGAAATTTCGATCGGATATTGCACCAAATTGATACGAATGATCTTTTTAGGTTAAAGTGGAAAAAACAAACAATAGTGGCCAAAACGGTGTAAATTTATCAAATACGATTGATTGTGTTTGAATCAGCACCCGCTTAATTTACATAGAATTCGGGTGCCGATCAAAACCTGTCCATCAATATTCATTGACTCTGAATAAAATTTCGAACTAATGTTGCCCTCCCCTCCTCCTCTTTAAAAAAATGATTCGATGGTCATGTTTGGACAAAAAGTGACCCATATGACCAGAGCGGCATGAGTATAGATTATATAAGAGTGGTATATTTGTGGATGCAGTGCAATATTTTACCAAGGGTGCTTATTGTTTTTAAAATAATCTTCCCCACTATGAATTCTGATTAATTACATTACGAACAACACATTTGAGTTTGTTACAGAGGTTAATCACATTAATGGCCAATTTTGGTCAAAGTGGGCAAATGACGGGAGTGCCTGGTCAAAATGGTGCAAAATTAATTTAATGGGGTGGATTTAATCTGGAATCAGCACCTATTTCTATATAATAGTTTGGTGTGCATGAAGCCTATATTAGTTCTGAGTGACACAAATGACAATTTATTTGCCAAAAAGTGTCCAAAATAACCAACTTTAAGAGTTAGGTCATTAAGACATTGGAATCAGCATAAAGTGATTTACCTGAATCCCTTTCCCATCATGGCAAATCTTGCTTGATTTGAGGCCAATCGAATTCCTCCATGCTTACTGAAATTTCGAGTTTGTTATTGAAATCGAGTGCATCATCAAAAAATGACAATGGGTAAATGTGGCCAAAATGTGGTGTGAACTGTGTAGTTCATGTAATGCTATGTTCTGCATGGTATAGGTGACATAATATAGGTCCACCAACCAGCCCACATATTGATGTCGAAACCCATGCACCCACTTCTGACTGAATATTTCGCCGGATTATGGTCAAAAATATACACTGTCGCTCATAAAGGTGGAATATTTTTTTTAAATTCCAATTTATGGAATTATTTTAAAAATAATTTAAAAATAATAGATCTAGATAATAGTATACATTCTCAGATTTTATTGATTAATAATTTGCCAATGTGTGTTTTGCGTGACTGCTAAAGCATGTGTATCCTACTATGCTTATCAACTAGGGGACCTATGCCCTTAAGTCATAAATGACAGTAATGAGGATTAATGCCCCACAAAAGGGCACTAATATAGCACATCGACACGGTTTTGATCCTGGGGGCTCACAGTTACGAGGCCATTGCTTTGTCACTGAACCATGACTGTACGCACGGGGGCTAGGGTAGGGGGCAGTTTCCATAAATTAAAAAAACCGCAGAAAATGCATTAAATTTTCAATAATTTATTGAATTTGACCCCGTGCCTAACATAAAAAAAAATTATGTGTGCCCATGCCTTGAGCCATAATGCATGGCCGTCCAGAGTATTTTTTTATGTTGGGGATCGGGGTAAAATGCAATAAACTATTGAAAATTTATTGCATTTTCTGTGTTTTTTTTTTATTTATGGAAACTGCCCCCTACCCTAGCCCCGCTGCGTATAGTCATGGTTCAGTGACAAAACAATGGCCTCGTAACTGTGAGGCCCCAGGATCAAAACCGTGTCGATATGCTATATTAGTGCCCTTTTGTGGGGCATTAATCCTCATTACTGTCATTTATGACTTGAGAACGTAGGTCCCCTAGTTAATAAGCATAGTAGCATACACATGTTTTAGCCGTTCCTCAAAACACACATTGGCAAGTTATTATTCAATAAAATCTGAGAATGTATACTATTATCTATATCTATTATTTTTAAATAATTTTTAAAATAATTCATTAAATTAGGGTAAAAACTAAAATATTCCACCTTTATGAGCGACAGTGTAATACGAATGCCATTTTGGGCCATAAGTTACCAATATGACCACATCGTGGTTGATCGATGGGGGTCAATCTGACCACTTTTTTCTAGCATCATGCTGGGCACACTCTTACCCCTCTTAAATCTCCTTTGCTGACAATAACGATTGGAAAATGCAAATTCTGAAATCAACATGTTTACAAGTTATTGTCTCAAAGTAAGTGATGGGGATATATCAAAGGTACTAGATCACTTTAACATAGGAAACATTAAAAATCACTTGTAAAACTAATACTACGATTTATACCATATCTTCAAATATTAGTCTCACCTCCCTGAATAAACTGACGGTGAACCGTGCATGTGCCCTCTATAGACAGTGGCGGATCCAGGGGGGGCCGAAACGGCCGCGGCCCCCCCCCCCCCCCTATTGGCAGCGCAAAAAAAAAAAAAAAAAGAGGAAGAAAAGAAGAGAAAAAAGAAAGGAGAAGAGGAGAAAAAAAAGGAGAAGAGAAAAGAAAGGAAAAAGACAGGAAAAAAGAAGAGAAAAGAAAAGAGAACAGAAAGATAAAGAAGAAAGCCCCCCCCCCCCCCTCCCTCCCACTCCGGGGTCAGAGGGACCGAATTTATGTTCCCAAATTTCCGATAAAGAGTTACTTTTCATGCAACAAAGTCCGGCCCGTAATACACAAAAATCCGGCCCGTACTGACTTTACACACCGGAGATAGATGGGTGCTTTCAAAGAGAGGGAACATACATGTGCGTACTCTAGATAACACTGAGTAGGTGGGGGGGGGGGGGGAAGAAAAGTCGGGTGAGAAAGGGGGAAAGACAAGGAAAAGGAGCTAAGTAACAGTAACGACGAATAAGGGAAAACTGTAATCGGGAGATTTGGGGTCATTCCAGAAGGCTTGGCAAACGTTATTGAATAGAGGGGGGGGGGCCGGGCCGGC
This sequence comes from Strongylocentrotus purpuratus, assembly GCF_000002235.5. Lineage (NCBI taxonomy): Eukaryota > Metazoa > Echinodermata > Echinoidea > Camarodonta > Strongylocentrotidae > Strongylocentrotus > Strongylocentrotus purpuratus. Next base: position 2,195,388 of record NW_022145605.1, read on the forward strand.
CGCATACAATTTCGAGCCGCGGATTCAAAGTTAAATGTTAAGAACAGCCCCTGCGTTCATCAATCTTTAGAGAGAAATTTGAAAGGGGCAAAATATTTTGGTTTTCTTTTAAATAGAAGTTATATACTCAACAGTCAAATTTTAAATTAACGATAGGGTCGCTTCACAACTCTTATGTTGCCATTCATTTGGATTCAGCTCATAACAACTCGCTTGTGCTTGTATTTGAACTCATGTTGGTAGTAATCATAGACAGGGGCGGCAATCCTGGCCCGATAGGGGACACGTCCCCCAGGAAATTTAGAAATATAGCTAGAAAGGAATATAGCGGAAAGAACGTACATATTGGGCTTAGGGATTTTCTAGAATGCATAATTTCAGCATTCAACATTGCAAAATCTCGCTGGTCGCTACGCCCCGGTCCTCGCCCGATAACACAAAACTTTCATTTCTACTAACCTTATTGTGTGCTATCACAATCATGATTGTTTCATTTTCCCTTTAAAGCAGGCGCGTGGCCAGGGGCGGTAGGGGCAGTAAGAGGACAAAGGACGAAAAAGGAGCAGACAATGAAACATTTTCGAAAATTCTGACAAGTCGAGAACGGTACAACGAATCGTCTTCTTTCTCTAATAATTGAATGAAATGTCAAAGCTTCCGCGCATCGTTCGGCAGGGGGGAGGGGGCAACAGAATTCAGACAAAGATTGGGAGTCGAGAATGGTAAAATGGTAAAATGAATCATCTTCTTTCTCTAATAATTTAATGAAACTTCAACATTTCCGCGCTTCGCGCGAGAGGGGGGAAACTGAATTCATACAAGGATTAAGATTCGAGAACGGTACAACGAAGAGTCTTCTTTCTCTAATAATTTAATGAAACGTTCAGCTTCTGCGCTTTCCACAGGAGGGGAAAAACTGAATTCAGAGAAGGATTAAGAGTCGATAATGGAATAACAAATCATCTTTTTTCTCTAATAATTTCATTAAACTATAAAAGGTAAAAGCTTCCGCGCTTTGCGTGGGAGGGGGGAAAACTGAATTCAGACAAGGAATACGAGTCGAGAATGGTACAACAAATCGTCTTCTTTCTCTAATAATTAATGTAAGGTCAAAGCTTCCACGGGCTGGAGGCTATAGCCCCCCCCCCCGATTAAAATGTCAAAAATTGTACCGGTATGGTGCTTCTAATCAGGCGCGGATCCAGGATTTCTTAGGGGGGGGCCCACTTTTTTTTTTGTCCGAAAAAAAATCGTAACGACTCAGCCAGCCGCTAAATAAGCGGGGGGGGGGGGGGGGGGGGGGGGGGGGGAAGAGGACACTTTTTTGTTTTTGGTCTCGAAATTTGAAAATTTGACATTTTGTTCCGTTGGGGGGGGGGGTGAGGTCACCATTTTTAGGTCAGCCATTGGCTGAAAAAAACTTTTCAAATTAAAAAAAAAAAAAAAAATCACAGAAAGGGGGGGGGGGTTGCTCCAAAAAACACATAAAAAACTGAAGGGGGGAGGGTCAACCCCCTAACCCCTTCCCCCCTTCCGTACGTGCCTACTCGTCTGAAAATAGTTTATCCCCTCCCGCGCGAAGCGCGGAAGTTTTTACGTTTCATTAAATCATTAGAAAAAGAAGACGATTCTACGGAGCCCGGGAAGGGACATGGTAAAATATTTTTATCTCGTTAAAACGAGATAGTATCTCGTTTTAATGAGATAGTATCTCGTTTTAATGAGATAGTATCTCGTTTTAATGAGATAGTATCTCGTTTTAATGAGATAAAAATATTTTTACCATGTCCCTTCCCGGGCTCCGTACGATTCGTTGTACAGTTTTTTACTCTTAATCCTCGTCTTAATTCATCCCCCTCTCCCGCGCAAAGCTCGGAAGCTTTTACGTTTCATTAAATCATTAGAGAAAGAAGACGATTCGTTGTACCGTTTTCGACTCTTAATCCTCATCTGAATTCAGTTTTCCCCTCCTCCCTCCCGCGCGAAGCGCGGAAGCTTGTACGTTTCATTAAATCATTAGAGAAAGAAGACGATTCGTTGTACCGTTCTCGAAAATAATCCTCGTCTGAATAAAGCTTTTACGTTTCATTAAATCATTAGCGAAATAAGACGATTCGTTGTACCGTTATGACTTTTACTCCTTGTCTAAATTCAGTTTCCCCCCTCCCACGCGAGGCGCGGAAGCTTTTACGTTTCATTAAATCATTAAAGAAAGAAGACGATTCGTTGTACCGTTCTCGACTCTTAATCCTTGTCTAAATTCAGTCCCCCCCCCCCCCCCCGCTTCGACGTTTCATTAAATTTTTAGAGAATGAAGACGATTCGTTGTTCCGCTCTCGAAAATAATTTAGTTTCCCCCACCCGCGCGAAGCGCGGAAGCTTTTACTTTTCATTAAATCATTAGAGAAAGAGGAAGATTTGTCGTACCGTTATGACTTTTAATCCTTGTCTTAATTCAGTTTCCCCCCTCCCACGCGAAGCGCGGAAGCTTCGACGTTTCATTAAATTATTATAGAAATAAGACGATTCGTTGTACCGTTCCCGAAAATTATCCTCGTATGAATTAAGTTCCCCCTGCCCTCCCCGCGCGTAGCGCGGAAGCTTTGACGTTTCATTAATTCATTAGAGAAAGAAGACGATTCGTTGTACCGTTCTCGACTCTTAATCCTTGTCTGAATTTAAAGTATGTTCTTTGTCTATTCCCTTTTCTTCCTACGTCCTCTTCCTTTACACTCCTCTCTTTTTTGGCCGGCGTTTATTGGGGGACCACCCCCACCGCCCCCCTGGCTACGCGCCTGCTGTCAGATGAACATATGTTGATACCTTGTCCGCCCCGGAAGCTCAGGGGTTTAAGGTTTTAATTTACGGTCAGATTAGCATTCAGGGGTCCGCCTTAGCGCCCTAGACGGGGTCCAGGGGGCAGAGCCCCGGAAGTTCAGGAGTTTAGGCATTTAATTACGGTCAGATGAGCATTATTTTGATACCTAATTGTTACAATGGCAGGTCATTAATTGGCTTGGGGTTCAGGGGGCGGAGCCCCGGAATCTCAAGGGTTTTAGGCACTCAATTACGGTCAGATGAGTATCGAGGGGCCCGCCTAAGGGCTCTTGGTTGGGTCCAGGGGGCAGAGCCCCTAGAAGCTCAGGGGTTTTAGGCGTTTAATTACGGTCAGATGAGCAATTTTGATACCTTATTATTTGTGACACTAGCTGGACACTATTTGGCATGGGGTCCAGGGGGCAGAGCCCCCAGAAATCAGGGGTTTTAGGCATTAAATGACCGTCATATGAACATCTAAGGGCCCGCCTTAGGGCCCTAGGTGGAATCCAGGGGGCATTAATTTTAATCATGGTCAGATGAGCATATTTTGATACCCCATTATAATGTGACACTGGCAGTTAACTATTTCTTCTTTCTCACTCTCTTTCTTTCTATTTCTCTTTAATATACTTTTTCAAAGAAAGTGTGGGGAGGGGCTCGAGGATCCCGATCCCCGCCGTTCCGCGGGCCCTGATATGTAGGCATCTCAAGAAGCATTTTCTTGCCTGGCTGTAAATTTAGGAATTTGTCATTTTCAACAAACGCATGAAGTGAGGAAAATTATCTCATTTCAGCATTATTTGTTAACCACCGTTATGGAATTATAAATAAACCACGTTTGAATTCTATTTCTCCACCCCCCCCCCCCCTTATCAGTATGCCAGTGCCCCCCCCCCCCCCCCCTCCGATCTACACCTTGTTGGCGGGAAAATTGCAACTGATATCCCCTACCTTTCTTCATTCTCTTTTTTTTCCTTTCCCTTTCTCTCCTCTTTCACTTTCCCTTCCCTTACTTATCTCTCTTTTAGGTTTGCTGGGGGGGGGGGGGGGGAGGGACACGGTCATTTTGGTCCCCAACACGCTCCACACATTGTTGGCGGGATTAACCGCAACTGATCTCCGCTTCTTTTCTCCCATTTCGTTTTTTCTTCCTCTTTTTGTTCCCTTTTAGCTCTCCTCTTTTCCTTCCTTCTCTCTTTTTTTTAGCGGGGACGGGGGAGGCTAGGGTCTTTTACCCCCCCCCCCCTTGATCCACAACTTGTTGGCGGGAAAATTGCAATTGATATCCCCCTTCTTTTCTTTTCTTCTTCCTATTTTGTCCTTCCCTTTATCTCCTCTTTATCTTTTTTCTTTCTCTTTCCTTCCTTCTCTTTTATTTTTTTATTGGGGGGGGGGGGGAGGCAAGTCCTTCCCCCCGATCTCCTTCTTCCCTCTTTTCTTTTCTTCTTCCTCTTTTTTTTCCCTTTCCCTCCTCTTTCCCTTCTCTTCCTTCTCTCTCTCTCCTTTTTTTTTTTTTTTTTTTTGCGGGGGGGGGGGGGGGGGGGGGCCAAGGCACGCTCGGCCCCCCCCCCTGGATCCGCGCCTGCTTCTAATATGACCTTGGAAAAACGGTCTGCGCAATTTTCAAATTTACGGCCCCCCCCCCCCCCCCCCCCCCCCCCTATTGGAAAATCCTGGATCCGCGCCTGAAGACTCTAAATCAGAATACAGAGCATCGTTCTTCGCTAGTCGATATAAAGGGGTCTTGACGGCCACAGAATGCTGAACGAAACTTTATAAGTCAATGACAGAACTTCATTGATTCAACAAGTTGCAGTGACGGTGTTCGTGGTGATTGCCTAATCATCTGAAGCATGACTGACGTAGCTAGGGAGTTGCAAATGGACATCCAGAGGACGACAACCACGATCGCACTTCGAATCGGATCCAGTTCGTTGTTGAACTTTTAGAGAGCTCTCGCGCGCACCCCCTCGCTTGATTTAAGTAGCGGTACCGTGAGTAGATTTAAAATGAGATTGATATTTTGCTGTTTGATTTGTTGTTGATGATGATGAATGTTATACTTATATATTTTTTAAAGGACCATGTATTAAGTAAATATAATTATACTTCCTATCGACCATTATTTAAAAGTCTACTTACCTCAACATAAGACGTGAGAATGTGTGGTGGTCTATGTGAGTAAAGCCAGTCAATCCTTTGATAATTATTATTACCTGAACCCTGGCATAATAATTTAAAAGTGGTTTCCCCTGCCACTATGCCACGGGTTACATATCAATAGTCATATCTATCATTAATTCTATAAATTCAAATTATGAAGTCATTGACAGTTCCATATTATCTTTTGGATATATAGGCTTGTGCAATGCTGGATTAAGAACAATGACTAAACTTCTAGACAAGGAAACATATTTCAGTAAATACATATGACTGCTACAAAGCTACTGAACCGCAGTGCAGTGCACAGCGCAAGTTGAGCAATGCAGATGACGTATCATGACGTCATATAATCATGTTTATTCATGTTCATACGCTACCATAGAGATATATACTTAGTAGCAGGGGGGTTCAACTCCGCTTCTGCATCCGTCTAGCCATGGGGAGATTTTGGAGGGTCAAAAGTGCACACTGCTTCCACTTTTCATGTATTAGCCTATGAAGACGACAAATTTTTAGTGCACCAGCGAAATGGGGATTTTGGACTGCGCGTAGCGCGCAAAATATTTAAATTAAAATTTGGAATATTCATGACTCTTTTCCACTTATTAGCATATTATCGCAATGAAAAAAAGACAATGCGCATGCGTTACTATATCGACATAATCCTTAATTGGGCCGGATAAAATGTAGAACAAAGGTCATGCAGAGTTGTGGAGGTGTGTGTGTTGGGGGGGGGGGGGGGGGGGGGGGGGGGGGGGGGAGGGGGGGGGGGGGGGGGGGGGTAATAAACTTTTAAATGGTTGACTTAGTTAGGGCCACAAACTTCACTGTCACCAGGATGGAAAGTACATTTTAAAAAATTCAGTTCAGTTAAAAGGCAAAAATAATGGGCTTTCATCGAAAGGGTGCGGTACGGTGCGGAGCGGTGTGGTGTGCTCAACGCACCCATTCGATAAAAAATGGGGGGCTTTTCTCGAAAGGGTGCGTTGAGAGCGGAGTACCGTTTTAACACACCCTTTCGATAAAAGCGGGGGGGGGGGGGCTTTTATCGAAAGGGTGCGTCGACTAGTCTTTCGCATCAGTCGTTTAAAATGAGGATCTGGGACAGAAGGTAATTAGTTGCCAATTTAAGTATATCGAAAATGTATTAAATAAAATGATATGGTCTTGATTACAGAGTTGTCTCTTTCGTTATTACTATGGGGAGACAGAGAGAAGGAAAAAAGGGAAAGGGAAAGGGAAGATAAAAGGAAAGAAAGAAGAATAAGAAGAAAAGAGGGAAACGGGGGGGGGGCGAAGGGCTCTTGCCTCCTCCTCATCCCCCCCCCCCCCCCCGCCAAAAAATAAATAAGAGAGAGAGAGAAGGGAAAGAGAAAGGGAAAAAAAATATAAAAGGAAAGAAAGAAGAGGAAGAAGGAAAGAGGGAAACGGGGGATGGGCGAAAGGCTCTTACCTACCCCCCCCCCCCCCCTCCCGCCAAAAAAATAAATAAGAGAGAGAAGGGAGAGGGAAAGAAAATCTAAAAGAAAAGGAAGAAGAGGAAAAAGAATAAGAAGAATAGAGGGAAACGGGGGCGAAGGGCTCTTGCCCTCCCCCCCCCCCCCCGCCAAAAAATAAATAAGAGAGAGAGAGAGAGAGAGAGATTTGAAAGCGAAAGGGAAAGAGACTATAAAAGGAAAGAAAGAAGAGGAAGAAGAATAAAATGAAAAGAGGGAAACGAGCGCGAAGGGCTTTTGCCTCCTCCCCCCCCCCCCGCCAAAAAATAAATGAGAGAGAGAGAGAGAGAAAGAAAGGGAAAGAGAAGATAAAAGGAAAGAAAGAATAGGAAGAAGAAGAAAAGAGGGAAACGGGGGCGAAGGGCTCTTGCCTCCTCCTCCCCCTCCGCCAAAAATAAATAAGAGAGAGAGAGAGAGAGAGAGAGAAGGAGAGGGAAAGAAAATATAAAAGGAAAGAAAGAAGAGGAATAAGAAGGAAAGAGGGAAACGTGGGAAGGGCGAAGAGCTCTTCCCTCCTCCCTCCCCACCCCCTCCCGCCAAAAAAATAAATAAGAGAGAGAGAGAGAAGGGAGAGGGAAAGAAAATCTAAACGGAAAGAAAGAAGAGGAAAAAGAATAAGAAAAGAGGAAAACGGGGGCGAAGGACTCTTGCCTCCTCCCTCCGCCAAAAAATAAATAAAAGAGAGAGATAGAGGAGGAAAGGGAAAGAGAAGATAAAAGGAAAGAAAGAAGAGGAAGAAGAATTTGTGTCCTGCCAGTGTCACAAATATAAAAAATATAAAAATATGCTCATCTGACGATAATTTGATGTATAAAACCCCTCACCTTCTTGGGGCTCCGCCCCTTGGATCCAACACCAATTTGTGTCCTGCCAGTGTCACAAATAGATATAAAAATATGCTCATCTGACCGTTATTTATTGCCCAAAACCCCTGAGCTTCCGGGGGCTCCACCCCCTTGACCCCACGCCAATTCGTGACCCCTGTGTCACAAATAAGGTATAAAATAATAATAATTTAATGTACAAAACTCCTGACCTTCTGGGGGCTCCGCCCCCTGGACCCAACACCAAATTGTGTCCTGCCACTGTCACAAATAAGGTATAAAATTATGCTCATCCGACATTAATTTTGATGTTTAATACCCCTGAGCTTCTGAGGGCTCAGCCCTGTGAAAAAAACGTGTAAAAAAACACGTTAATTTTACCGTTTTTGGGAGATTCAAGATTTCAAGATTTATTTATTTCTTTCCACTTGCATAAAAAAACATTTCATTCAGTAACAGTAGTAACAAGTTCATCGTAAACTAGCATAAATACATTAACAATGAAACAGTTATAAAGACTTTAACAAATGTGGAAAAAAGAGGTGGTCTGTTAAAAAAGCACAGCTTGTTAAAACACAGATCACCTTTACAGAAACAACTTTTTTTTTTTTTTTTAAAGAAGTAGGTTATATTACAGGCCCCCCCCCCCTCCCTTAAGGGGGGGGGGGTACGATTTTTCAAATTTTCGAGGGCCCCCCAAAAAAGATTAGTGCTCTCTAGTAATTTCGCGACTACTCCGGAACCGCGGCAGATATAAAGTTTTTCTTTTATGACTTTTTTCTTTCGAGTCTTACGCATCTTTTGAAACATTTTTTTGTTGAAAATTGGACGTATAGTTGCGGAGTCACGTGACCTTTTGCTTTTGCATGTCAGCCCTAAAATCGCTCACTTTTGTGATTTATGTACCAAACATATGGAAATACCATTTATTCTTTTAAAAAAAGAAAAAACATTGGTTATTTGGTCTTGTTTTCAAGTTAATGTGTTTGTTTTGGGGTCAAAATAGTTGAATTGTGGTTAGAAATGAAATAAAACAACAAAAACAATATAATACATAAATACAAATTATCAAAACAAGAGATAACATAGGGATAAACTGGCTCTTCCAACTTTGTTGTCGTATTATTATTATTCTACGAATATATGTAGTGAAAAAGAACGCTTGAATATGAATTATATATGATTTATGGGTAAAAATGTGAATTCTCTGACCTTGTTTGCATAAATTACCATAAATATGCAAATGAGTGAATTTTTCAAAAAATTGAAATTACCATAGTTTTTTATACACTTCACTTGACATGCATGCACATTTTCGCGGCGATCGGCTGTGAAACGGCCGAGATCTTAGGGGGACCCCCCCCCCCCACCCTCAAGTCTACTCCAATCACATTGAAAAAAGTATGACTTAAATCATCTCTCTCATCATTATACCGCTATAGTATTTATGTTTTTAATATTATTTATTATCCTTCCTTTAAACAAGTTCATAGAGAAAATACTTATCTCTCTGCAACATTAAAAAAGAATCTTCATTAATATTGATAGCCTTGTGGTCGCCAACAGTGGCGTAGGTAGGGGCGTCTCCAAAGGGGGGTGTGGGGGTGCGACAACCCCCCCCCCCCCCCCCACCTGTCAGGATATTGTCGGTAAAATTGCGCTGCCGTCGGGAAAAAAAAGAGAAAAGGGGGAGGGGAAAAAGGAGAGGGAAAGGAAAAAGAAAAAGAAAGAAAGAGAAAAACGAAAAAGAGGGAGAATAGGAAAGAAAGGAAAAGAAAGAAAAAAAAAAGGAGGCAAGAGCCCTTTGCCCCCGTTTCCCTCTTTTCTTCTTCTTCCTCTTCTTTCTTTCCTTTTATCTTCTCTTTCCCTTTCCTTCTCTCTCTCTCTCTTATTTATTTTTTGGCGGGGGGGGGGGGAGGAGGCAACAGCCCTTCGCCCCCGTTTCCCTCTTTTCTTCTTGTTCTTATTCCTCTTCTTTCTTTCCTTTTATATTCTCTTTCCCTTTCCCTTCTCTCTCTCTCTCTCTCTCTCTCTCTCTCTTATTTTTATATATTTTTGGCGGGGAGGGCAAGAAACCTTTGCCCCCGTTTCCCTCTTTCTTCTTCTTCCTCTTCTTTCTTTCCTTTTATCTTCTCTTTCCCTTTCCCTTCTCTCTCTGTCTCTCTCTCTGTTATTTATTTTTTTGGCGGGGGGGGGGGGGGGCAAGAGCCCTTCGCCCCCGTTTCCTTCTACTTCCTCTTCTTTCTTTCCTTTTATCTTCTCTATCCCTTTCCCTTCTCTCTCTTATTTATTTTTTGGCGGGGGGGGGGGAGGGGAGGAGGCAAGAGCCCTTCGCCCCCGTTTCCCTCTTTTCTTATTCTTTTTCCTCTTCTTTCTTTCCTTTTATATTTTCTTTACCTCTCCCTTCCCTCTCCCTCTCTTATTTATTTTTTGGCGGGAGAGGGGGGGGGGGAGGTAAGAGCCTTTTGCCCTTCCCCCGTTTCCCTCTTTTCTTATTCTTTTTCCTCTTCTTTCTTTCCTTTTATATTTTCTTTCCCTCTCCCTTCCCTCTCCCTCTCTTATTTATTTTTTTGGCGGGAGGGGGGAGGCAAGAGCCCTTCGCCCCCGTTTCCCTCTTTTCTTCTTCTTCTTCCTCTTCTTTCTTTCCTTTTATCTTCTCTTTCCCTTTCCCTTTCCATTCTCTCTCTCTATCTCTTATTTATTTTTTGGCGGGGGGTGGGGAGGGAGGAGGCAAGAGCCCTTCGCCCTTCCCACGTTTCCCTCTTTCCTTCTTATTCCTCTTCTTTCTTTCCCTTTCCCTTCTCTCTCTCTTATTTATTTGTTTGGCGGGGGGGGGGGGGGGTAAGAGCCTTTCGCCCATCCCCCGTTTCCCTCTTTCCTTCTTCATCTTCTTTCTTTCCTTTTATATTTTCTTTCCCTTTCCCTTTCCCTTCTCTCTCTCTCTTATTTATTTTTTTTGTCGGGGGGGGGGGGGTGAGGAGAAGGCAAGAGCCTTTCGCCCCCCCCCCCGTTTCCCTCTTTTCTTCTTATTCTTCTTTCTTTCCTTTTATCTTCCCTTCCCTTTCCCTTTTTTCCTTCTCTATGTCTCCCCCATCAACATAGTAATAACGAAAGAGACCACTGTAATCAAGACGGCGTAAATATTCATAATTGAATGACACACGCCCTTAAAACTAAAACAACAACAACAACCATTCCATTTTATTTAATACATTTTCGATATACTTAAATTGGCAACTATTACCTTCTGTCCCAGATCCTCATTTTAAACGACTGATGCGAAAGACTAGTCGACGCACCCTTTCGAGAAAAGCCCCCCCGCTTTTATCGAAAGGGTGTGTTAAAACGGTACTCCGCTCTCAACGCACCCTTTCGAGAAAAGCCCCCCTCTTTTATCGAATGGGTGCGTTGAGCACACCACATCGCGCCGCACCGCACCGCACCCTTTCGATGAAAGCCAAAATAATGACCCCATTTCACTGTTGTACCTCAATTCATTTTTTACCTCTTTTTTTTGTTTGTTTATTAACTTAATTTATTTTTTAAATCAGAAAAACTGCACTGATCATTTAGCCGACTTAACAAGTGATATATTAATATTTTTAGTGTCCAAATAATGAATCATTCTCACCTCGACTTCAATGTTCTTCATATTGTGCCCCATCCCCAATGAAATTTAAATTTTTGCATTCGTCGTCACTGATTTTGGGGAAATTCCCCCCCCCCCCCCCAACAGTAACATTTTCAATACAGGGACCCCTTCCAATATTGACATTTCCATAGGCTCTATTAACCTCCCTCCCCCATCCACACCCCAATTACCTATATGCTTTCATCATTTTGGCATTGACTTATTCTTTATTTAACCCCCCCCCCCCCATCTTTATTGTAAACCATTTTTTATACTGTATTTATACATTAGTCTTGCCCACTCTCTTGTTACATTTCCACTTTCTCTCATTAGGAAAGATGGTTAAATCTATCTCGCTGATACCAGATATAAACAAACATCAAAAGGTCGAACACCATACTCAATTCTACACAAGACTGCATCAGACCCCATCTCACCTCAGTCATACAGCATTATCATTACAGAGTGCCTACATCATCATAATCACCAGCATCATCACATATATTTCACAAAATAAGAAAATGAAAAGAACAGAATTAAGCAGTATCAACTAATTTATTAACATTTATGAACTCATTTATTTATTTTTATTTTTTTTTGTTTCTATAAAGATCTTTTTAAATCCAACATGACATCAACAAAAGGATGGCAAATAGATGGGGGGGGGGGGGCTGTCTCTTGAATTCAAATTTTTCAGTTGTAAAAGTTTACTGTAGATTTTGAAAAAAATATTCAATAATATCAACATGCTATTTTATTATTTAAAGAACAGGTATATACTGAGTTTTATGAGTACTTTATCTTACATTGGACATTATTGTTGTTGTTTTTACTACTATCTGTATTATCATTATTACTACTACTATTATCATGATCATTGTCATTATTGTTACTATTAGTTGGAATATTTTTGTTTTACCCCAATTTATGGAATTATTTTATAAATAATTTAAAAATAAGATCTGAGAATGTATACTATTATCTAGATCTATTATTTTTAAATTATATTTAAAATAATTCCATAAATTAGGGTAAAACAAAAATATTCCAACTTTATGAGCGACAGTGTATAATTATATTACTACAGTATTACTATTGAACTACATAATTTTATAAACCCCCCCCCCCTTCAATTTACTATCCAGTACAGCATCCCTAATATTTTTGTCAGAACTTGACTTAAGATTAAATATCAAAAAACTATATTCCATGTACACGCATTTAAAAGAAGATATGATTACTTTCATGATCCTCGATAATATATCTTCTTATTCTTCTGGTAATCTTCAAAAGGCGTTGTAGCCTTTCACGAAGATGAACTAATACTAAAGATTACAAGTGGTGTGAGGAAGACAGACTGTTTTTAAGTGGGATAAGGAGAGTAGATGCCTCAGAAGTAGTCCCTGGCAGCTGGACTGTCAGCATGCACTATATTTGCTGGAAGTCAGTTCCATTAACTTTGGGACAGAGTGTTGGGCAAATACAAACTTGTCTATGTCGCTTCTGGCTTGATGCAACTGGAGGGTCATGTCATGGTACTTCCTGCTCGTGATTTGTTAAAGCCCGTCTGTACTAGTTTGGCCAGAGGGATTAGACCACCCTGCAAGGTCACTGACAGGTGGTTATCTCATCAAATCAGCTCTCAATTAATATAAGAAAAAGAGGATCATGGGGGACCAGTAGGCACCGATTAGGCATTGTTTGCTATATAGAGGGCGCAAGTAGCTATAAGTAGTGCAGTGGGGAAATTTTCAAGGGAGAGCGGAGAGACCATTGACTATCTTGTGCACCATTCCCAGTCTTCTTGCAGAGTGCCTTGTGGTTGTAGATATAGTAGGCAACTAAAAGGTGCTGATCATCTCAGTCAAACTGCTGGTTCTCTTGTGGTCCCCATTGTGAAGTAGCGTCCTGGACATCTGAGATGTTGTAGGGATCCCAGACACCGGAACAGTTCTCAAGATGAGGGTAGACAAGGGACTTGTACAAAAGAAGCCTGGGAATCAAACCTTCTGCATGGGACAACCTGCATAATAAAAAAACAAAAAGAGAGGAGAAATCAATAAGATTAAAACTGCTGCATTTTATTGGATTTTGAGAAATAGTACCTCCCCACTTTTTTTAGGTCTTGCATTTTAATTTTATTAAAAAATGATAAACTTATGTCTATCTGATAGGGCCTTTTTTGAAGAGAAGAGTAAAGGTTTAAATGTATTTCCAATTATTTTAAAAGTAATTTCAAATTTATTTTAAGTTATTATTTGCTAGACTTTTGTGAACAAAAGTTTGTTAGATATAATGTAATATTTAGGAAAAGTACCTTTCAGTACATCTTTTAATATGCTGAGAGAATAAACTGTAGCAACACCATAGTTTGTCACCTAAATAAAAAGCTAGAGAATAATTGAGAATTACAAGATATAATGCAACACAAGATGACAGTTCCCCAAATCTTTGTATATAGTCCAAGTCGAGTGTGGTGTTCGCATGGGCTTAGATTATACAGCCTGAATATTTTCGAACTTCATACAAACATACCTTGCCAAAGTTCAACTTAGGTCTTAGGTGTCCTGTTCCTGATTAGATACATTTGTTGATCAGGTCCTGGTGCTCTTTGTTGCACTTCTGTGATCATTATCTGCTTCTTTGTTCCATAGCATCTACAATTAAAAGAAAACAGAAACTTAGTAAGGTTCCTGCTAATATCATAATGCATGCATAAGTTATCTGTTTATAACTTTGTTCATGTCCTTTAGAGAAAGAAATATCCATGTCATATGTAGGGTTGGATCCAGAATTCTCACCAACATAAAACTAAGGAGTGGCATAAAATCCTCAAAATAAACTAATTATTTCAAACAAGGCACAATGACATAACTAAGAGCGAAATCAGGGGAAGTGGGAGGTGGGGAGGGGGGGGGGGGAGACACCTTTTTTGTTTTGTTTTTGTTGTCGTTGGTAGATCTAGCCTAGATCTACATTCAAACTAAGCTGAATCTGGACCTGGATCACAATAATGACACATGTGCACGACTAGTCTAGCCTAGTGGATCAAAAACGAGCCTAGACCCATGGCTTTGGAAGTCTTTGCTACAACTATAGATCTAGATCTAATTGCCTATTTTTAATATTATAAGTAGGTGGCTCTGGACCTAGATCTAGACCCGTCCCTATGGCTATGCCACATCCTAAAAAGGGGGCACAAAATGATTGTGCACCCCCCCCCCCCCCCTCCATATTAAACTTCCACATTGATCCACCTAGATCTAGAGGAAATCTACATCAGGCATTTAGAATTTATTTAGAATTTTTTGTTAGAGTAGAATCTACATCTAGGCCTAGATCTATACTAGATTCGGAGTTAAATGTTGTTTAGGTCTAGAATTCTATAGACTTCTAGATCTACTTAAGACAGTGCAACTGCTAGATCTAAAGACAAAGTTAGGCCTGCATAGCCCGAATTTTTCTGTCTCTTTCGTCGTTAGCCTCCGATTTGGGTAGGGTCGGCTAAAGAGAGGAGCCGACCCTACCCAAATCAGAGGCTAACGAACGAAAGAGACAGAAAATTCAGGCTAGAATATGCTATGAATACTAGTCTAGATCTAGGCTTTACTGTAACACTAACACACTGTAAAGTCATAGCCGCGCCAGCTCAGGAAACGCAGTCGATTCTTGGTGTTACAGCCGGCTAGCACCGGCGGATTGAAAATCACATTCTGCTCGACGAGATCTCATCGGCTTCGATTAGCAATGAGCCATTTGCGCAGTCTACAACAGGTCCACATCTACGACCGATTACTATCGGTAATCAAGCTATGAACTAAACTTAAAATTACGAGATGCGCTCTAATGAAATAACCTACGGTAAAATCCTGATTGTTTCTAAAAATATTACCGTCGATGACTTAAATTAGAGTTCATTCAATCAGTTAATATTCTTTGGTCAGAAGAAAGAAAAGAGGATGGGGTAGGGGGTTAACCGGGTAATACGTTGTGACAATGCGGGGAGCCGCTCACTGCAATGACGAACACATCACAATAATTTCAGAGACCTTCAAACAAAATGGATCTTTACTTACTTTTCTTGATATCATAGGGTATCACTTCGATGTCAATGTTCGCCTGAAGATTTTCTGCTTCACTGAGATGTACTTGACAAACTTCTATTATAATAGAAATTCACTTAAAAGAAAAATGTTTCATTGTTCGTAATTGAATAACTTGAAAGTCGCAGTTCATACAACCGCCATTTTCGTGCTCAAATCGTAGGGAATTCTGGGAATGAAAAAAATGTTTTATGCATGACCTAATACATAAAAAATGTTGTCGATGGCCAATCAACGAATAGTAGTTGGCGTATTTTTTACGTAATTGCTCATGAATATTCATTGACCCTCCAAAACCGTCGTTCAAA
The DNA here is from genome assembly GCF_000002235.5 of Strongylocentrotus purpuratus. NCBI lineage: Eukaryota > Metazoa > Echinodermata > Echinoidea > Camarodonta > Strongylocentrotidae > Strongylocentrotus > Strongylocentrotus purpuratus. The sequence goes on from NW_022145605.1 coordinate 2,210,733, forward strand.
TCGGACAAAACCCCAATAATGCATCCAATGCAAAACCTATGAAATGTCAAAGGTCACGATTTTAGTTGGCCCTCTAGTCCTCCTACGAAGGACATACTGTGTATGATCAAATCTCTTTGCTTAGTAGTATGTATCTCTATGTACGCTACCGATAGAAAAGTACAAGTTCCTCGAAATGCATGCCGGACAGGCGTATGAAAGATGACGTAATGCTATCGAAATACTATGAATGAATATTCAAAGCAAATGGCGTACGAACGAAGTCTATTATGTAGAGGCTCTGTTTCCTTGTCTATGACTGGGACTGTAGTCTGATTTCAAGAAAGGAAAACAATTTCGGGACAGTTCAAAATAATGCTGGGAAATGGAAATTCAAATGATACCGTTTTAAAAACCAGTAATTAGATATGATTTTAGGACAAGAATCAGAAGATAATTCATTGCTCGACAGTCTAATTGATTGTATTTAAAACAGAGTATCTAATATACCTGATATGTAATAGTACACTGTCAATTAAAACAAATAACTAAATAAACAAACAAATATAGACCTCTTGACCCAAGACTGTGGGTTTTTATTGTTGAACACTATTTAATTTTGCTCGGGTATACAGGCGAGGTGGGGTGAATGCTTTCAAATGTAAAAGGCCCTTTGTCTCACCTCGTGCAAGATTAGGGCGCTTTTATTAAATTTATAGGAGGAGTAAAACACCGTTCATTGCATGCATGCTACAAATAAGTTGTATACAGACTGGAAAAGGATAGTACGGGACAGTAGAGAGTGATTTAAACGAGGAAATTAGGATTGAAAATGTAAAAAAAAACGTTGTTGACCTGGCAATAAGAGCTAGGCTCTTGAATCTTGTTTTAAAAATGGACATGGCTCTGTGGCTACCGCTACCGGCCGCAGGCCACGCTGACGACCGCCAGCTAGCTGACGACCGCCAGCTAGCTGACGACCGCCAGCTAGCTGACGACCGCCAGCTAGCTGACGACCGCCAGCTAGCTGACGACCGCCAGCTAGCTGACGACCGCCAGCTACCCCCCCCCCCCCCAACAAAAAATAATAATAAAAATAATTAAAAAAAATAATTAAAAAAAAAAAAAAATTGTATCAATCAATTAAAAGAATAGCAATAAATATGGACTTTGAGTGAGATAAAAAGGGGTTTAACATAATTTTTTCTATTACAAAGATTTTTTTTTAAAGTACTTGCTGTGTGTCGAACCCGATACCTTCCAGTTACCAGGCAATTGCCTATCCACTATAGACTAATGTGTCACACTGCCAATCTCTATGTATTTTTTCATATTGATACTTATCGTGTAGATGTAGCAAAAGACGTTTTTCTTTTTCAAAGATTAAAAAAAAAAACACACTAGCTGGGTGTCGAACCCGATACCTTACAGTTACCAGGCAATTGCCTATCCACTAGACTAAAAGCGTCACACTGCCAATCTCTATGTATTTTTTCATATTGATACTTATCGTGTAGATGTAGCAAAAGACGTTTTTCTTTTTCAAAGATTAAAAAAAAAAAAAACACTAGCTGGGTGTCGAACCCGATACCTTACAGTTACCAGGCAATTGCCTATCCACTAGACTAAAAGCGTCACACTGCCAAGCTCTATGTATTTTTTCATATTGATACTTATTGTTGTAGATGTAGCAAATGATGTATTCTAACGACTAAGTAATTCAAAAAGTCGCTCTTAAAAAAAATAAAAAAAAAGAGTATCACGTGTTATTTAATCCTTTGTTTAGAAGGTGGGGGGGGGGGGTGTCCCCTTTAAAAAAGAGATGGAAAGTCAATATCATTGGGTGAAGAAAAAAAATATATAAAAAAAAAATAAAGGAGAAGCTGGGAGTCGAACCGGATACATTGCATTGTGATGCGATCAGTCTTATCCACAAGACCACGTTGCCTCAGTTCTATTCTCTGGTTCGTTTGTTGTTGTTAACACTTTCTGCATGTTAATGACTTTACAAAATATGCCGATTTACTGATTTCACGCTTTCGGGAGGCATATATATTATTATTTTTGTAGTCCGATGTTGTCAAGATTGCCCCTAATTTTTTTCTTTCAGTTACTGATATTACTGATATATTAGGGAGGTTTTATGTTATTTTCATTTATTCTGCAAACTACTGACTTTAACTTAAAGTGATATGACAATAGGTTACTGCCCTGACATAATGAATAGAACACGGGTCTATTCAATTTAGTATACGCTACGAATTCTATAAAAGGGCACCAATGAATAAAGGAAGCTTGGCTTTTCAATAGCTTGCACCTGCAATTTTTAAATAGTTACGTAACAAACTATACTCAGCTCTTTCAGACATGGCATCAATTAATGAATTGAAGAAAAAAAATCCGACCCTCCCTTCATTGAGCGAATACTTTTGGCAAATACGTGGATTACCAAAGAGGTAATAATAGCATTCCTGACATTGCAACAATGACAGCATTATTTTAAAGTATTGTCCCTAAAGGTAGCCTGCTGAATAAGCTATTTATTCTTGTCTGGGAGGACAAGGCCTTTCAATATCCCCATGCAAAAGAAAAGAATAGGCTGGGGCTGTAGTCTGATTTCAAGAAAGGAAAACAATTTCGGGACAGTTCAAAATAATGCTGGGAAATGGAAATTCAAATGATACCGTTTTAAAAACCAGTAATTAGATATGATTTTAGGACAAGAATCAGAAGATAATTCATTGCTCGACAGTCTAATTGATTGTATTTAAAACAGAGTATCTAATATACCTGATATGTAATAGTACACTGTCAATTAAAACAAATAACTAAATAAACAAACAAATATAGACCTCTTGACCCAAGACTGTGGGTTTTTATTGTTGAACACTATTTAATTTTGCTCGGGTATACAGGCGAGGTGGGGTGAATGCTTTCAAATGTAAAAGGCCCTTTGTCTCACCTCGTGCAAGATTAGGGCGCTTTTATTAAATTTATAGGAGGAGTAAAACACCGTTCATTGCATGCATGCTACAAATAAGTTGTATACAGACTGGAAAAGGATAGTACGGGACAGTAGAGAGTGATTTAAACGAGGAAATTAGGATTGAAAATGTAAAAAAAAACGTTGTTGACCTGGCAATAAGAGCTAGGCTCTTGAATCTTGTTTTAAAAATGGACATGGCTCTGTGGCTACCGCTACCGGCCGCAGGCCACGCTGACGACCGCCAGCTAGCTGACGACCGCCAGCTAGCTGACGACCGCCAGCTAGCTGACGACCGCCAGCTAGCTGACGACCGCCAGCTAGCTGACGACCGCCAGCTAGCTGACGACCGCCAGCTAGCTGACGACCGCCAGCTAGCTGACGACCGCCAGCTAGCTGACGACCGCCAGCTAGCTGACGACCGCCAGCTAGCTGACGACCGCCAGCTAGCTGACGACCGCCAGCTAGCTGACGACCGCCAGCTAGCTGACGACCGCCAGCTAGCTGACGACCGCCAGCTAGCTGACGACCGCCAGCTACCCCCCCCCCCCCAACAAAAAAATAATAATAAAAATAATTAAAACTAGAAATTTAATTCGTCATGGGGACGAATTAGGTGGTCTGTCTTCAAGTCTTATGATGTATTATAATATTTACTATATTGAGAAAGGGAGAAGTTATATAGACATGTAAACAATGATGATCATGATGATGATGATGATCTTGATAGTAATGGGGATGACGATGATGATGATGATGATGATCATGATGATGTTGATGATTATCATCAACAGACCACGATGACATCAGACTGAAAAAAATGAGAGAACATTTAGATAGTATATAGTCTCAGCTACAACATACTTAAAAATCAACAAAAATCAAGACGAAATAACGGCGATATTGCTCGCAAAAGACAAGAATGTAGAATCCAGATTTGAGAAAAAGTCATCTCCCATAAGGATTACACGCAAAAAGTAATGGATCTAGTGATAATAGGGTAATAATAAAGTAAATATGGTTGTTTATTACATTATTTGCGATTGTACGTGTTTTAATATTCAAAGGAGATGGTAGAGTGAATGGTCAAAAAGAAAAAAAAGTGAAGAAAAAAAATTGTTGGAGACGCCCGGACTCGAACCAGGGACCTCGAGGTCGGAAGTCAAGTGCGTTACCGATATACCAAAACATTTCCCATAGAGATTACACGTAAACAGAAAATGGAATGCACAAATCCCACTTTGTAATTGAAATATGAGCATGATCCCGGCATCTGATCGAAAAATAAAGAGCACACTTGTGATAGCTTATTGTCTCAGCTACAACATACTCAAAGTTCAGCGTAAACAAAGCTAAAACGACGGAGATATTGCTCGCAAAAGACAGGATGTAGAATCCAGTTTTGAGAAAAAGTCATGTCCCATAGAGAATACACGCAAAATGTGAAAAATTGACATGCCTCCTTTAATCGCAAAAATACGCCATGATGCCTTTGTCAAAATGAAATATCGTGGTGACTGCATTTGTAGAGAATTGTCTCAGCTAGATCATATCAAAATTTGAAAGAAAATTGATCAATATTGACAGAGATACAGTCTATTTTCCAGAAATCTGCTGACGTCATAATATGCAAATTGAAATTTTGAGTTGGGAGGCCATTATGATGACGTCATGAGTTAATTGAGGGTCAAATGAGACATGAAATCATATTTCCAATTCATACTCTATCAAAATATGGAGAAAAAAATTGGGTTCAACTTGCATCCTAAAGCGCTACAATGGATTTTGTATAGGCATGTTTTTGCCCATGTATGCTATGTATTACGAGAGCTCGCACGCACGGACATTATCTTAAACGGACGCTCATTCCGTTATTACTGGTCAGAAAAAGGTGAACAAGGTATCAAAATGCTTGGAAAAATGTGTCAAACATGATGACAGAAAAAATTCAGCGATTCTATGTTGCAAAATATCAGTACGCGCGAAAACGCGCGCCCATCCGCGTGTGCGCGTTTTTTTGCAAAATGCTTGAAATGGCCTGAAACGTATGCAAAATTAATTTAAGACGATTTGGAGCATTTTTATTTTTTGCGCGCGCGCTGACGCGCGGACGTACGCATGCGCGCGCGTTTTTTGACCTGAAATTGACCGGACGGATATTGACCTTAATCATGATGAATTTAGATTATTTAGATAGCAAATAGTCCCAGCTACAACATATTCAAATTTGGGAGAAAACTGTTGAATAATAACCGAGATACTGGTCAAAACACATTGTCATGCAGATACATGTTTTGACAAAAGTGACCTCCCATAGACGTAACACGCAAATATGACAAATTATGCATTGTCGCCTTTAATCAAATATTTAACTATGATGACGTCATCCAAATGAAAAATAAATGGCATCTTTCTGGTAGAGAATTATCTCAGCTACAACATATCGAAATCTGGGAGAAAATTGATCACTGATAAGCGAGATAATCTCAATTAAACAAAGACAACAATGACGTCATCAACAAAATACATTTTCTTTAGTTTAGATGCAAATATGAAGATTTTGTTTCACTTTGTACGAGTCAGGGTGGTATGAAATCATATCTCCAACTCATGCTCTTTCCAACCATGATATAAAAATTGGGGGTCGACGGACTATCTGAAGAGCTATTTCGATTTATAAAGTAGCATGTTTTTGATCAAATTTACATTATATTGCCCATAGCAGCACGCGCGGAATTTGAACTTTGACGCGCGCTCACGGCCTTATGAAAGGTCAAGAGTGACTGAAATTAATGTAAATTGTCATTTACATTAAGAAGAATCTAAATCATGTAAACAATTTGAATTTGACCTTTTCCGCGCGTTATGAGCGCGCGCAACGCGCGCGGTGACACTTACGAACGGAAAATTTTGAAATGCTTAAAATGACCTGATTCGTACTCTCCTTTAATAGTTAAGTGATTTTGAGCATTTTAAAATTTTGACGCGCGCGTACGTGCGCGTCATGACCTTTATGTGACCTTTGATGACATGACTTGTTGACCCTTGACCTGAAGTATATGTGATATGAATATGAATGACCTTTGCTTATGCATCATGAAGATATGATGGATAACGTGATTTCACAAAATGGCGCCTGGATGATGTCACGATGACCTGATGACCTTGAAAAGGTTACTGTCACGTCTCATGACAATGACCTATGACTGTGTCAAAATTGAAAGAAATTAACACAACCGATCTTGAGTTAACCGATGAACAAAAAACGGGGAGAAATAAAAATAAATAATAACTAGATTTGTAATACTTGTTTGGAACAAGTATAGGTGGGCTGATCCAACTAAAATTGAGACAACATCAAAGGCACATATAATATAACTTATTGTCTCAGCTACAACATACTCGAAGTTCAGCGTAAACGAATCTAAAACGACGGAGATATTGCTCGCGAAAGACGGAAATGTAGAACCCAGTTTTGAGAAAAAGTAATGTCCCGTAGAGATTACACGCAAAATGTGAAAAATTGACATGCAACCTTTAATCGCAAATATACCCCATGATGCCTTTGTCAAAATGAAAAATTGTGGCTATATTATTTGTTGAAAATTGTCTTAGCTAGAACATACCAACATTTGGAAGAAGATTGATTAATATTTACAGAGATACAATCAATTTCCCAAAAATATGCTGACGTCATAATATGCAAATTGGAATATTGAGTTCGGAGGCCATTATGATGACGTCATGAGTTAATTGAGGGTCAAATGAGACATGAAACAATATCTCCGAATCATACTCTATCAAAATATGAAAACAAATTGGGGTCACCTTGCATCCTGAAGAGCTACAATGGATTTTGTATGGGCATGTTTTTACCCATATATGCTATGTATTACAAGAGCTCGCGCGCACGGAAATTTATGTTAAACGGTCGATTATTCCGTTATTAATAGTCATAAAGAGACAAACATGGCATCAATTTGTTTGTAAAAATATGTGAAATATTATGAAGGAAAAAAAATGGCGATTCTATGTTGTGTAATTGTTTTACGCGCGAAAACGCGCGCGCATGCGCGTGTGCGCGATTTTTTATAAAATGCTTAGAATGGCCTAAAACGTATGCAAAATGATTTTAAGACGATTTTGAGCATTTTAAAATTTTGCGCGCGTATTGACGCGCGGAGGTACGCGCACGCGCGCGTTTTTTGACCTGCAATTGACCGGACGGATATTGACCTTGATCATGATAAATATGAATATGAAATAACCTTTGGTTATGAAGATATGGTCATGAGTTGATTAAAGTGCAGCGTAAACGAAGCTAAAACAACGTAGATATTGCTCGCGAAAGACGGGAATGTAGAATCGAGTTTTGAGAAAAAGTCACGTCCCATAGAGAATACACGCAAAATGTGAAAAATTGACATGCCTCCTTTAATCGCAAAAATACGCCATGATGCCTTTGTCAAATGAAGAAAAAAGTTACTGCATTTGTAGAAAATTGTCTCAGCTAGAATAAATTACAATTTGGAAGAAAATCGATCAATATTTACAGAAATACAATCAATTTTCCATAAATATGCTGACGTCATAATATGCAAATTGGAATTTTGAGTTCGGAGGCCACTATGATGACGTCATGAGTTAATCGAGGGTCAAATGAGACATGAAACAATATCTCCGAATCATACTCTATTAAAATATGAAAAAAAATTGAGGTTTTCTTACATCCTAAAGAGCTACAATTAATTTTCTATAGGCATGTTTTTGCCCATATATGCTATGTTTTACAAGAGCTCGCGCGCACGGAAATTTATGTTAAACGGTCGATCATTCCATTATTAATAGTCATAAAGAGACAAACATGGTATCAATTTGTTTGTAAAAATATGTGGAATATTATGAAAGAAAAAAAAATTGCGATTCTATGTTGTGTAATAGTTTGACGCGCGAAAACGCGCGCGCATGCGCGTGTGCGCAATTTTTTATAAAATGCTTAGAATGGCCTAAAACATATGCAAAATGATTTTTAGACGATTTTGAGCATTTTAAAATTTTGCGCGCGCATTGACGCGCGGACGTACGCGCACATGCGCATTCTTTGACCTGAAATTGACCGGACGGATATTGAGCTTGATCATGATAAATATGAATGAGAAATGGCTTTTGGTTATGAAGATATGATCAAGAGTTGATTTTCGTAAAATTTTACAAAATGGCGCCTAGATGACGTCATCAGTAAAGGTCAAGGTTGAAAACGTTATTGTGCTTTGTACATATGCCTTTACATATGTGTGCCAAATTTCAAGGATTTTGATCGAGCCATTTTCGTGTTATCTTGTTCACAAAAAAGTGGTTAGAAATAAGAACTAGATTTGTAATACTTGTTTGGAACAAGTATAGGTGGGCTGATCCAACAAAAAATTGAGACAAAATAAAGGGTACATTTGAAATAGCTTTTTGTCTCAGCTACAACATACTCGGAGTTCAGCATAAACGAAGCTAACACGACGTAGATATTGCTCGCGAAAGACGGGAATGTAGAATCGAGTTTTGAGAAAAAGTCATGTCCCATAGAGAATACACGCAAAATGTGAAAAAATTGGCATGCCTCCTTTAATCGCAAAAATACGCCATGATGCCTTTGTCAAAATGAAAAATTGTGACAATTGGATTTGTAGAGAATTGTCTCAGCTAGAACATATCAAAATTTTGAAGAAAATTAATCAATTTTTAGAAAGATACAATCAATTTTCCAAAAAAATGCTGACGTCATAATAGGCAAATTGAAATGTTGAGTTCGGAGGCCATTATGATGACGTCATGAGTTAATTGAGGGTCAAATGAGACATGAAATCATATCTCTGATTTATACTCGCTCAAAATATGAAAAAAAATTGGGGTCACCTTGCATCCTAAAGAGCTATAATGGATTTTGCATAGGCATGTTTTTGCCCATATATGCTATGTATTACAAGAGCTCGCGCGCATTGAAATTTATGTTAAACGGTCGATTATTCAATTATTTATAGTCATAAAGAGACAAACATGGTATCAATTTGTTTGTAAGAATATGTGGAATATTATGAAAGAAAAAAAATGTCGATTCTATGGTGTCTAATAGTTTTACGCGCGAAAACGCGCGCGCATGCGCGTGTGCGCGATTTTTTAAAAAATGCTTAGAATGGCCTAAAACGTATGCAAAATGATTTTGAGACGATTTTGAGCATTTCAAAATTTTGCGCGCGCATTGACGCGCGGACGTACGCGCACGCGCGCGTTATTTGACCTGAAATTGACCGGACGGATATTGACCCTGATCATGATAAATATGAATCAGAAATACCTTTTGGTTATGAAGATATGATCAGGAGTTGATTTTCGTAAAATTTTACAAAATGGCGCCTAGATGACGTCATCAGTCAAGGTCAATGTTGAAAACGTTATTGTGCTTTGTACATATGTCTATACATATGTGTGCCAAATTTCTAGGCATTTGATTGAGCCATTTCCAAGTTATCTTGTTCACAAAAAAGTGGTTAGAAATAAGAAAAATATATAAATAAAGGCAATTCTAACGAAATTATAAGGTGGTCTGTACGTTATACAGCCCACCTGATAATAAACTAGAATTTAAATCGTCACGAGGACGATTAAGGTGGTCTGTCTTCAAGTCTTATGATAGATTATAATACTTACTATATTGAGAAAGGGAGAAGTTATATAGACATGTAAACAATGATGATCATCATGATGATCATGATGATGATGATCTTGATAGTAATGGTGATGACGATGTTGATGATGATGATGATGATCATGATGATGTTGATGATGATCATCAACAGACCATGATGACATCTGATTGAAAAAAAATGAGGGAACATTTAGATAGCATATAGTCTCAGCTACAACATACTCCAAAATCAACAAAAACCAAACGGAAATAACGGCGATATTGCTCGCAAAAGACAGGAATGTAGAATCCAGATTTGAGAAAAAGTCATCTCCCATAGGGACTACACTCAAAAAGTAATGGATCAAGTGATAATAGGGGAATAATAAAGTAAACATGGTTGTTTATAACATTATTTGTGATTCTACGTGTTTTAATAAGCAAAGGAAAAGGTACAGTGAAAGGTCAAAAAGAAAAAAAAAGTGTAGAAAAAAATTGTTGGAGACGCCCGGACTCGAACCAGGGACCTCGAGGTCGGAAGTCAAGTGCGTTACCGATGTACCAAAATATTTCCCATAGAGATTACACGTAAACGGAAAATGGAATTATCAAATCCCACTTTGTAAGTGAAATATGAGCATGATCCCGGCATCTGATCGAAAATTAAAGGGCACACTAACGATAGCATATTGACTCAGCTACAACATACTCAAAGCTCAGCGTAAACGAAGATAAAACGACGGAGATATTGCTCGCGAAAGACAAGAATGTAGAAACCAGTTTTGAGAAAAAGTCATGTCCCATAGAGAATACACGCAAAATGTGAAAAATTGACATGCCTCCTTTAATCGCAAAAATACGCCATGATGCCATTGTTCAAATGAAATATCGTGGCAAATACATTCGTAGAGAATATTCTCAGCTAAAACATATCAAAATTTGAAAGAAAATTGATCAATATTTACAGAGATACAATCAATTTTCCAAAAATCTGCTAACGTCATAATATGCAAATTGAAATTTTAAGTTCGGAGGCCATTATGATGACGTCATGAGTTAATTGAAGGTCAAATGAGACATGAAATCATATCTCCGACTCATGATCTATCTAAATATGAAAAAAATTGGGGGTATCTATCCATTCTGAAGAGTTAAAATGAATTTTGTATAGGCTTGTTTTTGCACATGTAATGTGGATAGGGATAATGCAGATCCGCGTGTGCTGTAAACTTTGACGGACGCTCATTGCGTTATCACTGGTCAGAAAAAGGTGAACAAGGTATCAAAATGCTTGGAAAAATGTGGTTGATATGATAGAGAAAATTTGGCGTTTCCATGTTGTAAAATGTCAGTACGCGCACTTACGCGCGGAAACGCGCGCAAAAAAGTGCTCTCGCGCAAAATCTTGAAAATGCTTACAATGGCCTGAAACGTGTGCAAAAAAAATTTGGAACGAATTTGAGCATTTTAAAATTTTAATGCGCGCGTACGTGCGCGTCGAGGTGCGCGCGCAAATTTTGTTGACATTTTTAGTTGAACTTTGACCTGAAGTTGATGTATACCAAATATGGTTTATTTTTGAAGACTCGTTATCGAGATATGATAATGACTTGATTTTTACAAAATGGCGCCTGGATGACGTCACGATGACCCCATGAACTTGAAAAAGGTTTCGGGAACTTGATATTATAGGGCCTAATGACTATCAGAAATTTGAAGGAAATTGACCAAGTCGATTTCGAGTAAACGTATACACAAAAAAAGTGTACGGAAGAAATAAAAATAAACTAGAATTTAAATCGTCACGAGGACGATTAAGGTGGTCTGTCTTCAAGTCTTATGATAGATTATAATACTTACTATATTGAGAAAGGGAGAAGTTATATAGACATGTAAACAATGATGATCATCATGATGATCATGATGATGATGATCTTGATAGTAATGGTGATGACGATGTTGATGATGATGATGATGATCATGATGATGTTGATGATGATCATCAACAGACCATGATGACATCTGATTGAAAAAAAATGAGGGAACATTTAGATAGCATATAGTCTCAGCTACAACATACTCCAAAATCAACAAAAACCAAACGGAAATAACGGCGATATTGCTCGCAAAAGACAGGAATGTAGAATCCAGATTTGAGAAAAAGTCATCTCCCATAGGGACTACACTCAAAAAGTAATGGATCAAGTGATAATAGGGGAATAATAAAGTAAACATGGTTGTTTATAACATTATTTGTGATTCTACGTGTTTTAATAAGCAAAGGAAAAGGTACAGTGAAAGGTCAAAAAGAAAAAAAAAGTGTAGAAAAAAATTGTTGGAGACGCCCGGACTCGAACCAGGGACCTCGAGGTCGGAAGTCAAGTGCGTTACCGATGTACCAAAATATTTCCCATAGAGATTACACGTAAACGGAAAATGGAATTATCAAATCCCACTTTGTAAGTGAAATATGAGCATGATCCCGGCATCTGATCGAAAATTAAAGGGCACACTAACGATAGCATATTGACTCAGCTACAACATACTCAAAGCTCAGCGTAAACGAAGATAAAACGACGGAGATATTGCTCGCGAAAGACAAGAATGTAGAAACCAGTTTTGAGAAAAAGTCATGTCCCATAGAGAATACACGCAAAATGTGAAAAATTGACATGCCTCCTTTAATCGCAAAAATACGCCATGATGCCATTGTTCAAATGAAATATCGTGGCAAATACATTCGTAGAGAATATTCTCAGCTAAAACATATCAAAATTTGAAAGAAAATTGATCAATATTTACAGAGATACAATCAATTTTCCAAAAATCTGCTAACGTCATAATATGCAAATTGAAATTTTAAGTTCGGAGGCCATTATGATGACGTCATGAGTTAATTGAAGGTCAAATGAGACATGAAATCATATCTCCGACTCATGATCTATCTAAATATGAAAAAAATTGGGGGTATCTATCCATTCTGAAGAGTTAAAATGAATTTTGTATAGGCTTGTTTTTGCACATGTAATGTGGATAGGGATAATGCAGATCCGCGTGTGCTGTAAACTTTGACGGACGCTCATTGCGTTATCACTGGTCAGAAAAAGGTGAACAAGGTATCAAAATGCTTGGAAAAATGTGGTTGATATGATAGAGAAAATTTGGCGTTTCCATGTTGTAAAATGTCAGTACGCGCACTTACGCGCGGAAACGCGCGCAAAAAAGTGCTCTCGCGCAAAATCTTGAAAATGCTTACAATGGCCTGAAACGTGTGCAAAAAAAATTTGGAACGAATTTGAGCATTTTAAAATTTTAATGCGCGCGTACGTGCGCGTCGAGGTGCGCGCGCAAATTTTGTTGACATTTTTAGTTGAACTTTGACCTGAAGTTGATGTATACCAAATATGGTTTATTTTTGAAGACTCGTTATCGAGATATGATAATGACTTGATTTTTACAAAATGGCGCCTGGATGACGTCACGATGACCCCATGAACTTGAAAAAGGTTTCGGGAACTTGATATTATAGGGCCTAATGACTATCAGAAATTTGAAGGAAATTGACCAAGTCGATTTCGAGTAAACGTATACACAAAAAAAGTGTACGGAAGAAATAAAAATAAACTAGAATTTAAATCGTCACGAGGACGATTAAGGTGGTCTGTCTTCAAGTCTTATGATAGATTATAATACTTACTATATTGAGAAAGGGAGAAGTTATATAGACATGTAAACAATGATGATCATCATGATGATCATGATGATGATGATCTTGATAGTAATGGTGATGACGATGTTGATGATGATGATGATGATCATGATGATGTTGATGATGATCATCAACAGACCATGATGACATCTGATTGAAAAAAAATGAGGGAACATTTAGATAGCATATAGTCTCAGCTACAACATACTCCAAAATCAACAAAAACCAAACGGAAATAACGGCGATATTGCTCGCAAAAGACAGGAATGTAGAATCCAGATTTGAGAAAAAGTCATCTCCCATAGGGACTACACTCAAAAAGTAATGGATCAAGTGATAATAGGGGAATAATAAAGTAAACATGGTTGTTTATAACATTATTTGTGATTCTACGTGTTTTAATAAGCAAAGGAAAAGGTACAGTGAAAGGTCAAAAAGAAAAAAAAAGTGTAGAAAAAAATTGTTGGAGACGCCCGGACTCGAACCAGGGACCTCGAGGTCGGAAGTCAAGTGCGTTACCGATGTACCAAAATATTTCCCATAGAGATTACACGTAAACGGAAAATGGAATTATCAAATCCCACTTTGTAAGTGAAATATGAGCATGATCCCGGCATCTGATCGAAAATTAAAGGGCACACTAACGATAGCATATTGACTCAGCTACAACATACTCAAAGCTCAGCGTAAACGAAGATAAAACGACGGAGATATTGCTCGCGAAAGACAAGAATGTAGAAACCAGTTTTGAGAAAAAGTCATGTCCCATAGAGAATACACGCAAAATGTGAAAAATTGACATGCCTCCTTTAATCGCAAAAATACGCCATGATGCCATTGTTCAAATGAAATATCGTGGCAAATACATTCGTAGAGAATATTCTCAGCTAAAACATATCAAAATTTGAAAGAAAATTGATCAATATTTACAGAGATACAATCAATTTTCCAAAAATCTGCTAACGTCATAATATGCAAATTGAAATTTTAAGTTCGGAGGCCATTATGATGACGTCATGAGTTAATTGAAGGTCAAATGAGACATGAAATCATATCTCCGACTCATGATCTATCTAAATATGAAAAAAATTGGGGGTATCTATCCATTCTGAAGAGTTAAAATGAATTTTGTATAGGCTTGTTTTTGCACATGTAATGTGGATAGGGATAATGCAGATCCGCGTGTGCTGTAAACTTTGACGGACGCTCATTGCGTTATCACTGGTCAGAAAAAGGTGAACAAGGTATCAAAATGCTTGGAAAAATGTGGTTGATATGATAGAGAAAATTTGGCGTTTCCATGTTGTAAAATGTCAGTACGCGCACTTACGCGCGGAAACGCGCGCAAAAAAGTGCTCTCGCGCAAAATCTTGAAAATGCTTACAATGGCCTGAAACGTGTGCAAAAAAAATTTGGAACGAATTTGAGCATTTTAAAATTTTAATGCGCGCGTACGTGCGCGTCGAGGTGCGCGCGCAAATTTTGTTGACATTTTTAGTTGAACTTTGACCTGAAGTTGATGTATACCAAATATGGTTTATTTTTGAAGACTCGTTATCGAGATATGATAATGACTTGATTTTTACAAAATGGCGCCTGGATGACGTCACGATGACCCCATGAACTTGAAAAAGGTTTCGGGAACTTGATATTATAGGGCCTAATGACTATCAGAAATTTGAAGGAAATTGACCAAGTCGATTTCGAGTAAACGTATACACAAAAAAAGTGTACGGAAGAAATAAAAATAAATAAAGAATAAAGAATAAAGAATAAAGAATAAAGAAAGAAAATTCTAACGAAATCAATAGGTGATCTGTCATCGACAGACCACCTAATAAAGAAAGAATAAAGAATAAAGAAAGAAAATTCTAACGAAATCAATAGGTGATCTGTCATCGACAGACCACCTAAAAAATAATTAAAAAAAAAAAAAAATTGTATCAATCAATTAAAAGAATAGCAATAAATATGGACTTTGAGTGAGATAAAAAGGGGTTTAACATAATTTTTTCTATTACAAAGATTTTTTTTTAAAGCACTTGCTGTGTGTCGAACCCGATACCTTCCAGTTACCAGGCAATTGCCTATCCACTATAGACTAATGTGTCACACTGCCAATCTCTATGTATTTTTTCATATTGATACTTATCGTGTAGATGTAGCAAAAGACGTTTTTCTTTTTCAAAGATTAAAAAAAAAAACACACTAGCTGGGTGTCGAACCCGATACCTTACAGTTACCAGGCAATTGCCTATCCACTAGACTAAAAGCGTCACACTGCCAATCTCTATGTATTTTTTCATATTGATACTTATTGTGTAGATGTAGCAAAAGACGTTTTTCTTTTTCAAAGATTAAAAAAAAAAAAACACTAGCTGGGTGTCGAACCCGATACCTTACAGTTACCAGGCAATTGCCTATCCACTAGACTAAAAGCGTCACACTGCCAAGCTCTATGTATTTTTTCATATTGATACTTATTGTTGTAGATGTAGCAAATGATGTATTCTAACGACTAAGTAATTCAAAAAGTCGCTCTTAAAAAAAATTTAAAAAAAGAGTATCACGTGTTATTTAATCCTTTGTTTAGAAGGTGGGGGGGGGGTGTCCCCTTTAAAAAAGAGATGGAAAGTCAATATCATTGGGTGAAGAAAAAAAATATATAAAAAAAAAATAAAGGAGAAGCTGGGAGTCGAACCGGATACATTGCATTGTGATGCGATCAGTCTTATCCACAAGACCACGTTGCCTCAGTTCTATTCTCTGGTTCGTTTGTTGTTGTTAACACTTTCTGCATGTTAATGACTTTACAAAATATGCCGATTTACTGATTTCACGCTTTCGGGAGGCATATATATTATTATTTTTGTAGTCCGATGTTGTCAAGATTGCCCCTAATTTTTTTCTTTCAGTTACTGATATTACTGATATATTAGGGAGGTTTTATGTTATTTTCATTTATTCTGCAAACTACTGACTTTAACTTAAAGTGATATGACAATAGGTTACTGCCCTGACATAATGAATAGAACACGGGTCTATTCAATTTAGTATACGCTACGAATTCTATAAAAGGGCACCAATGAATAAAGGAAGCTTGGCTTTTCAATAGCTTGCACCTGCAATTTTTAAATAGTTACGTAACAAACTATACTCAGCTCTTTCAGACATGGCATCAATTAATGAATTGAAGAAAAAAAATCCGACCCTCCCTTCATTGAGCGAATACTTTTGGCAAATACGTGGATTACCAAAGAGGTAATAATAGCATTCCTGACATTGCAACAATGACAGCATTATTTTAAAGTATTGTCCCTAAAGGTAGCCTGCTGAATAAGCTATTTATTCTTGTCTGGGAGGACAAGGCCTTTCAATATCCCCATGCAAAAGAAAAGAATAGGCTGGGGCTGTAGTCTGATTTCAAGAAAGGAAAACAATTTCGGGACAGTTCAAAATAATGCTGGGAAATGGAAATTCAAATGATACCGTTTTAAAAACCAGTAATTAGATATGATTTTAGGACAAGAATCAGAAGATAATTCATTGCTCGACAGTCTAATTGATTGTATTTAAAACAGAGTATCTAATATACCTGATATGTAATAGTACACTGTCAATTAAAACAAATAACTAAATAAACAAACAAATATAGACCTCTTGACCCAAGACTGTGGGTTTTTATTGTTGAACACTATTTAATTTTGCTCGGGTATACAGGCGAGGTGGGGTGAATGCTTTCAAATGTAAAAGGCCCTTTGTCTCACCTCGTGCAAGATTAGGGCGCTTTTATTAAATTTATAGGAGGAGTAAAACACCGTTCATTGCATGCATGCTACAAATAAGTTGTATACAGACTGGAAAAGGATAGTACGGGACAGTAGAGAGTGATTTAAACGAGGAAATTAGGATTGAAAATGTAAAAAAAAACGTTGTTGACCTGGCAATAAGAGCTAGGCTCTTGAATCTTGTTTTAAAAATGGACATGGCTCTGTGGCTACCGCTACCGGCCGCAGGCCACGCTGACGACCGCCAGCTAGCTGACGACCGCCAGCTAGCTGACGACCGCCAGCTAGCTGACGACCGCCAGCTAGCTGACGACCGCCAGCTAGCTGACGACCGCCAGCTAGCTGACGACCGCCAGCTAGCTGACGACCGCCAGCTAGCTGACGACCGCCAGCTAGCTGACGACCGCCAGCTAGCTGACGACCGCCAGCTAGCTGACGACCGCCAGCTAGCTGACGACCGCCAGCTACCCCCCCCCCCCCCAACAAAAAAATAATAATAAAAATAATTAAAAAAAATAATTAAAAAAAAAAAAAAATTGTATCAATCAATTAAAAGAATAGCAATAAATATGGACTTTGAGTGAGATAAAAAGGGGTTTAACATAATTTTTTCTATTACAAAGATTTTTTTTAAAGCACTTGCTGTGTGTCGAACCCGATACCTTCCAGTTACCAGGCAATTGCCTATCCACTATAGACTAATGTGTCACACTGCCAATCTCTATGTATTTTTTCATATTGATACTTATCGTGTAGATGTAGCAAAAGACGTTTTTCTTTTTCAAAGATTAAAAAAAAAAACACACTAGCTGGGTGTCGAACCCGATACCTTACAGTTACCAGGCAATTGCCTATCCACTAGACTAAAAGCGTCACACTGCCAATCTCTATGTATTTTTTCATATTGATACTTATCGTGTAGATGTAGCAAAAGACGTTTTTCTTTTTCAAAGATTAAAAAAAAAAAAAACACTAGCTGGGTGTCGAACCCGATACCTTACAGTTACCAGGCAATTGCCTATCCACTAGACTAAAAGCGTCACACTGCCAATCTCTATGTATTTTTTCATATTGATACTTATTGTTGTAGATGTAGCAAATGATGTATTCTAACGACTAAGTAATTCAAAAAGTCGCTCTTAAAAAAAAAAAAAAAAGAGTATCACGTGTTATTTAATCCTTTGTTTACATAATGAATAGAACACGGGTCTATTCAATTTAGTATACGCTACGAATTCTATAAAAGGGCACCAATGAATAAAGGAAGCTTGGCTTTTCAATAGCTTGCACCTGCAATTTTTAAATAGTTACGTAACAAACTATACTCAGCTCTTTCAGACATGGCATCAATTAATGAATTGAAGAAAAAAAATCCGACCCTCCCTTCATTGAGCGAATACTTTTGGCAAATACGTGGATTACCAAAGAGGTAATAATAGCATTCCTGACATTGCAACAATGACAGCATTATTTTAAAGTATTGTCCCTAAAGGTAGCCTGCTGAATAAGCTATTTATTCTTGTCTGGGAGGACAAGGCCTTTCAATATCCCCATGCAAAAGAAAAGAATAGGCTGGGGCTGTAGTCTGATTTCAAGAAAGGAAAACAATTTCGGGACAGTTCAAAATAATGCTGGGAAATGGAAATTCAAATGATACCGTTTTAAAAACCAGTAATTAGATATGATTTTAGGACAAGAATCAGAAGATAATTCATTGCTCGACAGTCTAATTGATTGTATTTAAAACAGAGTATCTAATATACCTGATATGTAATAGTACACTGTCAATTAAAACAAATAACTAAATAAACAAACAAATATAGACCTCTTGACCCAAGACTGTGGGTTTTTATTGTTGAACACTATTTAATTTTGCTCGGGTATACAGGCGAGGTGGGGTGAATGCTTTCAAATGTAAAAGGCCCTTTGTCTCACCTCGTGCAAGATTAGGGCGCTTTTATTAAATTTATAGGAGGAGTAAAACACCGTTCATTGCATGCATGCTACAAATAAGTTGTATACAGACTGGAAAAGGATAGTACGGGACAGTAGAGAGTGATTTAAACGAGGAAATTAGGATTGAAAATGTAAAAAAAACGTTGTTGACCTGGCAATAAGAGCTAGGCTCTTGAATCTTGTTTTAAAAATGGACATGGCTCTGTGGCTACCGCCAGCTAGCTGACGACCGCCAGCTACCCCCCCCCCCCCAACAAAAAAATAATAATAAAAATAATTAAAAAAAATAATTTAAAAAAAAAAAAAATTGTATCAATCAATTAAAAGAATAGCAATAAATATGGACTTTGAGTGAGATAAAAAGGGGTTTAACATAATTTTTTCTATTACAAAGATTTTTTTTAAAGCACTTGCTGTGTGTCGAACCCGATACCTTCCAGTTACCAGGCAATTGCCTATCCACTATAGACTAATGTGTCACACTGCCAATCTCTATGTATTTTTTCATAATGATACTTATCGTGTAGATGTAGCAAAAGACGTTTTTCTTTTTCAAAGATTAAAAAAAAAAACACACTAGCTGGGTGTCGAACCCGATACCTTACAGTTACCAGGCAATTGCCTATCCACTAGACTAAAAGCGTCACACTGCCAATCTCTATGTATTTTTTCATATTGATACTTATCGTGTAGATGTAGCAAAAGACGTTTTTCTTTTTCAAAGATTAAAAAAAAAAAAAAAAACTAGCTGGGTGTCGAACCCGATACCTTACAGTTACCAGGCAATTGCCTATCCACTAGACTAAAAGCGTCACACTGCCAATCTCTATGTATTTTTTCATATTGATACTTATTGTTGTAGATGTAGCAAATGATGTATTCTAACGACTAAGTAATTCAAAAAGTCGCTCTTAAAAAAAAAAAAAAAAAAGAGTATCACGTGTTATTTAATCCTTTGTTTAGAAGGTGGGGGGGGGGTGTCCCCTTTAAAAAAGAGATGGAAAGTCAATATCATTGGGTGAAGAAAAAAATATATAAAAAAAAATAAAGGAGAAGCTGGGAGTCGAACCGGATACATTGCATTGTGATGCGATCAGTCTTATCCACAAGACCACGTTGCCTCAGTTCTATTCTCTGGTTCGTTTGTTGTTGTTAACACTTTCTGCATGTTAATGACTTTACAAAATATGCCGATTTACTGATTTCACGCTTTCGGGAGGCATATATATTATTATTTTTGTAGTCCGATGTTGTCAAGATTGCCCCTAATTTTTTTCTTTCAGTTACTGATATTACTGATATATTAGGGAGGTTTTATGTTATTTTCATTTATTCTGCAAACTACTGACTTTAACTTAAAGTGATATGACAATAGGTTACTGCCCTGACATAATGAATAGAACACGGGTCTATTCAATTTAGTATACGCTACGAATTCTATAAAAGGGCACCAATGAATAAAGGAAGCTTGGCTTTTCAATAGCTTGCACCTGCAATTTTTGAATAGTTACGTAACAAACTATACTCAGCTCTTTCAGACATGGCATCAATTAATGAATTGAAGAAAAAAAATCCGACCCTCCCTTCATTGAGCGAATACTTTTGGCAAATACGTGGATTACCAAAGAGGTAATAATAGCATTCCTGACATTGCAACAATGACAGCATTATTTTAAAGTATTGTCCCTAAAGGTAGCCTGCTGAATAAGCTATTTATTCTTGTCTGGGAGGACAAGGCCTTTCAATATCCCCATGCAAAAGAAAAGAATAGGCTGGGGCTGTAGTCTGATTTCAAGAAAGGAAAACAATTTCGGGACAGTTCAAAATAATGCTGGGAAATGGAAATTCAAATGATACCGTTTTAAAAACCAGTAATTAGATATGATTTTAGGACAAGAATCAGAAGATAATTCATTGCTCGACAGTCTAATTGATTGTATTTAAAACAGAGTATCTAATATACCTGATATGTAATAGTACACTGTCAATTAAAACAAATAACTAAATAAACAAACAAATATAGACCTCTTGACCCAAGACTGTGGGTTTTTATTGTTGAACACTATTTAATTTTGCTCGGGTATACAGGCGAGGTGGGGTGAATGCTTTCAATGTAAAAGGCCCTTTGTCTCACCTCGTGCAAGATTAGGGCGCTTTTATTAAATTTATAGGAGGAGTAAAACACCGTTCATTGCATGCATGCTACAAATAAGTTGTATACAGACTGGAAAAGGATAGTACGGGACAGTAGAGAGTGATTTAAACGAGGAAATTAGGATTGAAAATGTAAAAAAAACGTTGTTGACCTGGCAATAAGAGCTAGGCTCTTGAATCTTGTTTTAAAAATGGACATGGCTCTGTGACGACCGCCAGCTAGCTGATGACCGCCAGCTACCCCCCCCCCCAAAAAAAAATAATAAAAAAAAATTGTATCAATCAATTAAAAGAATAGCAATAAATATGGACTTTGAGTGAGATAAAAAGGGGTTTAACATAAGTTTTTCTATTACAAAGATTTTTTTTAAAGCACTTGCTGTGTGTCGAACCCGATACCTTCCAATTACCAGGCAATTGCCTATCCACTAGACTCATGTGTCACACTGCCAATCTCTATGTATTTTTTCATATTGATACTTATCGTGTAGATGTAGCAAAAGACGTTTTTCTTTTTCAAAGATTAAAAAAAAGACACTAGCTGGGTGTCGAACACGATACCTTACAGTTACCACGCAATTGCCTATCCACTAGACTAAATGCGTCACACTGCCAATCTCTATGTATTTTTTCATATTGATACTTATTGTTGTAGATGTAGCAAAAGATGTATTCTAACGACTAAGTAATTCAAAAAGTCGCTCTTAAAAAAAAGGGAAAAAAAGAGTATCACTTGTTATTTAATCCTTTGTTTAGAAGGTGGGGGGGGGGGGTGTTCCCTTTAAAAAAGAGATGGAAAGTCAATATCATGGGGTGAAGAAAAAAAAAATAATAAAACAAAAATAAAGGAGAAGCTGGGAGTCGAACCGGATGCGCATATTTTTTTTACACAACTGTTTAGCCACTTTAGTCGGTAACCCGACACATGCTCCGCCGACGATTGCTCCGCCGACATTTACTCCGCAAAACGCGACAATTGCTCCGCGACATTTGCTCCGCGACATTTGCTCCGACGTCAAATGCTCCGCCGACAGTTGCTCCGCCGACAGTTGCTCCGCCGACAGTTGCTCCGCCGACAATTGCTCCGCCGACAGATGCTCCGCCGACAATTGCTCCGCCGACAATTGCTCCGCCGACAATTGCTCCGCCGTCAATTGCTCCGCAAAACGCGACAATTGCTCCGCCGACATTTGCTCCGCCAACATTTGCTCCGCCTGAAGCGACACTTGCTCCGCCGACAATTGCTCCGCCTGAAGCGACAATTGCTCCGCCGACATTTGCTCCGCCGACATTTGCTCCACCGACATTTGCTCCGCCGACAATTGCTCCGCCGACAATTGCTCCGCCTGAAGCGACAATTGCTCCGCCGACATTTGCTCCGACGACATTTGCTCCGCCCAAAAAGTGTCCCATAAACTACAAATGCTACTAGTACTACGACAAATGCTTCGCCGACAATATTTTCTTTACACCTATTTTTTTCGTTTCTTTTTTTCTTCTTCATTTTCTGAATGCATTTCTTGAAATAATGTAGATAAAATGAAATGAATGAATGTTGATGAAGTGGGAGGAAAAAGGAGTTACCTAAAAGTCATTTCGAATATACTGAAATAACTTTCCATCTATCACTGTACGTCCCATATAATGTATACTAAACACTCATTACATGTCGTGGAAAGTTTAAAAAAAAAAGTAGAGCAGCAAGCCACATTCCCCAATACGCGCATACCTCCTAGTTAATTTCAAGTAGCTCATCAATATGTAATACCTGAAATTACCTCGATCAATGCATCTTACTAGGTAAAGCATTATACAATGTAATAGGTCATCATGGAAGTTTAGAAAATAAGTAAGGGGGATTTACCAAGTGTTGATCTTTTTAAGAGTTTTATAAAGAAACAAAAAGATATTGAATATTTCTCAGCGAAAAAAAGGAACAAGCTTGTTTCGCATTTTAAGAAATGGCGATTTGACTTATGATACTCATGTTGATTTAACTTTTATTCCTGTGCCCCCTCACTCCCCTTTATGCACTGGAGTTCAAACTATGATTTATATGTGTACAGTGTATTTTTTTTTTTTTACTATAATGTTTTTTTTTTATAACTTTCTTGTCTTTTCATTATTGTTAGTTGTTCTTATACATATTGGTTTTTTTGTTTGTCTAATTATTACCAATGACTTGTAAATATGTAATTTTTATATGATTGAAAATTTAATAAACACACAAATATAAAAAAAAAAAAAGTTTAGAAAATAAGGGCATTTATATACGTAAGGAAGAGAACCAATTCAGACGGGAAAATGAGATGGCAGCCTTTTCTGCTTATTCACATTTATACAAATCATTTTGTTGCAGTTTGATGTTAGTTCTTCATGATAAGCCAATTGCTCTTCTTCCGGTGGCTTCGTGAGTCCCTTAAATTATTTAGTGAAAACAAAGTACTCGAATGAAACGGAGTGTTTTGCACACTAACATATATATATTAAAGCTACATACACTTAACTAAAGGAAAGAAACCTTTAGAAAATGGACTGGATATTATTGAAAATATTATTCTAAACAAGAATGTACTACATGATTGTATTACTTTACGTTTCAATTTCACGAGAGAAATAGAACTCGAGAGGGGGAGCAGAGAAGAAGTGATGGAAATGAAAGAAGACTAATAGCATGAGAGGAAAGAAAAGAGCAAAGAAGACAAGAAAACGGTGTAAACAGGAAAAGGAGGAGCATGGGAGAGAGAGAAAGAGAGAGAGAGAGAGAGAGATAGCCTTGAGCTTTGGATCAGCTAATGAGTAATACCTGAAACAGATTTTGAGCGGAGTAATTATCTTTCGCCGGAGAACTTGCGTAAGGAGCTATAATTTTATTTTTTATTTTTTTAAATCAAACATTATGGGGAATAGCAAAAAACGGTTGTCTTTTTTGCTCTTTTCTTTCCTCTCATGTTATTAGTCTTCTTTCATTGAGGTAATTTCAGGTCTTACATATTGATGAGCTGTTTGAAATTAACTAGGAGGTATGCGCGTATTGGGGAATGTGGCTTGCTGCTCTACTTTAAAAAAAAAAAAACTTCCCATGACATGTAATGAGTGTTTAGTGTACATTATGTGGGACGTACAGTGATAGATGGAAAGTTATTTTAGTATATTCGAAATGACTTTTAGGCAACTGCTTTTTCCTCCCACATTATCAACATTCATTCATTTCATTTCATTTACATAATGTCATGAAATGCATTCAAAAAATGAAGAAAAAAAGAAAGAAACAAAAACAACCCGTGAAAAAAAAATATTGTCGGCGAAGCATTTGTCGTAGTACTAGTAGCATTTGTATTTAATGGGACACTTTTTGGGCGGAGCAAATGTCGTCGGAGCAAATGTCACCGGAGCAAGTGTCGCTTCATGCGGAGCAAATGTCGTCGGAGCAATTGTTGGCGGAGCAAATGTCACCGGAGCAATTGTCGCTTCAGGCGGAGCAATTGTCGGCGGAGCAATTGTCGACGGAGCAATTGACGGCGGAGCAAATGTCGGCGGAGCAAATGTCGGCGGAGCAAGTGTCGCTTCAGGCGGAGCAAATGTCGGCGGAGCAAATGTCGGCGGAGCAATTGTCGCGTTTTGCGGAGCAATTGACGGCGGAGCAATTGTCGGCGGAGCAATTGTCGGAGGAGCAATTGTCGGCGGAGCATCTGTCGGCGGAGCAATTGTCGGCGGAGCAACTGTCGGCGGAGCAACTGTCGGCGGAGCACCTGTCGGCGGAGCATTTGACGTCGGAGCAAATGTCGCGGAACAAATGTCGCGGAGCAATTGTCGCGTTTTGCGGAGTAAATGTCGGCGGAGCAATCGTCGGCGGAGCATGTGTCATGGAACCACTTTAGTCAAATATACTGTGCAAACGACTAGAGATAGAGTCTAGCATTATAAAGCAGTTTTGTTGGATTGCTGGAGCTGTACATGCACAAACTCACATCCCTGATACTACATACTCGTTATTTGTTTCGGATTAAATCTATCCTCTCTTCCCTTTCATTATGTATTTCTGCGTTCTCCTTCAATCTATCCTCTTCTCTTTTGTCATGTATTTCTTCTTTTTCTTCAATCTATCCTTTTTTTTCTCCTTTGTTATATATTTCTTTGATTTTCGTTCAATCTATATCCCTTCGTTATGTATTTCTTTGTTTCTCCTTCAATCTATCCTTTGTTCTCCTTCGTTATATATTTCTTTGATTTTCGTTCAATCTATATCCCAGTTCTCCTTCGTTATGTATTTCTTTGTTTCTCCTTCAATCTATCCTTTTCTCCTCGTCATCTATTTCTATGTTTTAATCTGATAGATTTCCTTTCTCCTTGTAGTCTAGATCTATGATTCTCTTCTCTTTCCTCATGTATTTCCTTGTTTTCCTTCTCCATATCCTCTCAACTATCCTTGTTTTCCCCTTTCTATCATCTTCCCTTCCCTGGGTATACATGCTTGCACACAAGTGCGCTGATGACTTAGACTCTTTTACCAGAGCACTTCTTGGAATTTTTTCGCGAAAATGGCTAAACAGTTGTGTTGTGATGCGATCAGTCTTATCCACAAGACCACGTTGCCTCAGTTCTATTCTCTGGTTCGTTTGTTGTTGTTAACACTTTCTGCATGTTAATGACTTTACAAAATATGCCGATTTACTGATTTCACGCTTTCGGGAGGCATATATATTATTATTTTTGTAGTCCGATGTTGTCAAGATTGCCCCTAATTTTTTTCTTTCAGTTACTGATATTACTGATATATTAGGGAGGTTTTATGTTATTTTCATTTATTCTGCAAACTACTGACTTTAACTTAAAGTGATATGACAATAGGTTACTGCCCTGACATAATGAATAGAACACGGGTCTTTTCAATTTAGTATACGCTACGAATTCTATAAAAGGGCACCAATGAATAAAGGAAGCTTGGCTTTTCAATAGCTTGCACCTGCAATTTTTGAATAGTTACGTAACAAACTACTCAGCTCTTTCAGACATGGCATCAATTAATGAATTGAAGAAAAAAAATCCGACCCTCCCTTCATTGAGCGAATACTTTTGGCAAATATACGTGGATTACCAAAGAGGTAATAATAGCATTCCTGACATTGCAACGATGACAGCATTATTTTAAAGTATTGTCCCTAAAGGTAGCCTGCTGAATAAGCTATTTATCCTTGTCTGGGAGGACAAGGCCTTTCAATATCCCCATGCATAAGAAAAGAATAGGCTGGGGCTGTAGTCTGATTTCAAGAAAGGAAAACAATTTCGGGACAGTTCAAAATAATGCTGGGAAATGGAAATTCAAATACAGTGGCGGATCCAGGGGGGGGCCGAAACGTCCGCGGCCCCCCCCCCCCTATTGGCGGCGCAAAAAAAAGGAAGAAAAAAAGAGGAAGAAAAGAAGAGGAAAAAAAGGAGAAGAGGAGAAGAAAAAAAGGAGAAGAGAAAAGAAAGGAGAAGGGAAAAGAAAAAGGAAGAGAAGAGAAAAGAGAAAAGAAAATATAAAGAAGAAAGCCCAACTCCCCCCCCCCCCCCTCCCCCTCCCTCCCACTCCGAATTTGTGTTCCCAAAATTTCCGATAAAGAGTTACTTTTCACGCAACAAAGTCCGGCCCGTAATACACAAAAATACGGCCCGTAGTGACTTACACCGGAGATAGAGGAGTGCTTTCAAAGAGAGGGATCATACATGTGCGTACCCTATAGTAAGTGGGTGGGGGGGGGGGGGGATTCGGTGAGAAAGGGGGAAAGACAAGGAAATGGCGCTAAGTGACAGTAACGACGAATAAGGGAGAACTGTAATCGGGAGATTTGGGGTCATTCCAGAAGGTTTGGCAAACGTTCTTGAATAGAGGGGGCCGGGTCGGCCGCATAAAATCTCGAACCGCGGATTCAAAGTTAAACGTAAAAAACAGCCCCCTGCGCTACAAAGGTCATCACTCTTTAGTGAGAAATTTGAAAAGGGCACAATATTTTGGATGTCTTTTAAATAGAAGCTATATGCTCAACAGTCAAATTTTAAATTAGCAGTTGGGCTGCTTCATTACTCTTATTTTGCCCTTCATTTGGATTCAGCTCATACCAACTCGCTCGTGTTTGTATTTGAACTCATGTTGGTAGTAATCATGGACAGGGGCGGCAATCCTGGGCCCGATAGGGAGACACGTCCCCCAGGAAATTTAGAAATATAGCTAGAAAGAAATATAGCGGAATTTTCTAGAATGCATAATTTCAACATTGCAAAATCTTGCTTGGTTGCTACGCCCCGGCCCTCGCCCGATAACACAAAACTATGATATGACGCTCCCGGCCGTGATTTATCCATGGTTAGTGTAATAGATCTTTTCTCCCTTTCATTTCTACTAATTATTGTGTGCTATCACAATCATGATTGTTTCATTTTCCCTTTAAAGCAGGCGCGTAGCCAGGGGCGGTAGGGACAGGAAGAGGACATAGGACGAAAAAGGAGCAGACAAAGAAAAAAAAAATTCTGACAAGTCGAGTACGGTACAACGAATCGTCTTCTTTCTCTAATAATTTAATGTAATGTCAAAGCTTCCGCGCTTCGCTCGGGAGGGGGGCAACTGAGAACAGACAAGAAATGGTAAAACGAATCGTCTTCTTTGTCTAATAATTTAATGAAACGTCAGAAGTTTACGCGCTACGCGCGGGCGGGGAAAAACTGAATTCAGCCAAGGATTTAGAGTCGAAAATGGAACAACGAATCATCTTATTTCTCTAATAATTCAATGAAACGTCAAAGCTTCCGCGCTTCGCGCGTAAACTGAATTCAAACAAGGATTAAGAGACGAGAATGGTACAACGATTAGTCTTCTTCCTCTAATAATGTAATGAACCGTCAGAGCTTACGCGCTACGCGCGGGCGGGGAAAAACTGAATTCAGACAAGGATTAAGAGTCGAGAATGGTACAAAGACTCGTCTCCTTTCCCCTTATAATTTAATGAAACGACAAAGCTTCCGCGCTTCGCGCGAGAGGGGGGGGGGGAACTCAATTCAGACAAGGATTAAGAGTTACGAATCGTCTTCTTTCTCTAATAATTTAATGAAACGTCATAGCTTCCGCGCTTCGCGCGGAAGGGGGGGGGGGAACTCAATTTAGAGAAGGATTAAGAGTCGAAAATGGAACAACGAATCATCTTTCTCTAATAATTTCATTAAACTATGAAAGGCCAAAGTTTCCGTGCTTCGCGCGGGAGGCGGGGGGGGGGGCTGAATTCAGTCAAGTAATAAGAGTCGAGAATGGTACAACAAATCTTCTTCTTTCTCTAATAATTAATGAAACGTCAAAGCTTCCGCGCTTCGCGCGGGAGGGGGAAAACTGAATTCAAACAAGAATTAAGAGACGAGAATGGTACAACGATTCGTCTTCTTCCTCTAATAATTTAATAAACCGTCAAAGCTTACGCGCTACGCGCGGGAGGGGAAAACCAAAGACGTTTAAATATAATTACTAGACGGAAAGCAGCACGCGCGGAAACCATGCAGACGAATGGGATTAGGCTCCGCCTCTTTTGGATCATTTGAAGACAAAATAAGCACCGGAGGCGGCTTTTTGATTGGATATGAGCCTCATGAATATGTATTTTATCGATAGTATCGTTTAAGAAACCGGATAATATATTTGACCTCATTGCGTCACTTTAATTATGCAGATTTATGCACGACGCTACGACACTCGCACAAACTGAGAAGAGTTAGTTCATTGAGAATGGGTGAGTAATTGATTGAAATATGAGTAGATTAAGTGACTTTAGTCATCAATTTTGAAAAAGCTGCAATAGTCTTCGTGATGTACGGTAATTTCGTTACATTTGGAGACAGTTCTCAACAGATTTTTGGGGAAAAGACTAGTAAAATATTGCTCTTGAAATTGCACTTTGATTTTCATCGTCATGAAGTAGTTTGACTGCGGTTTGCCGTCATTTCACCCTAGTACTCCAGTTAGGGCCCCGGGGTTCCGGCAGGCCCACCCCAAAGAATTTCGGTGCTCATTTGCATCGAGATCAAACTTTCTAATCAAGTTTTATTTGAGATTTGATCGTCATCATGAATCTAATTCACCGATCACCGATTTAATTTAAATCTAGATTTAACGTTACACCTTAAAATAATCTACGAAGCATGATTTTTTTGATAATCCAAGTGGATTAATTATTGTTAAAATCTTTAGTAGATGTGGACTATGAGTATGATGGCTTTACTTATCAATATCGGTGCCATCCGTTCGCTCAGTTGCATACGCGGTCATGCGGTGGGTGTCAACTTTATTTAGACCAAAATTATCTGTGACCATTGATAATCAAACAACTCAAAATCCTATTCATTTAGATGTAAACCTGAAACTTATTAATAAAATATATTTAAAAAACATCAACACTAGGATTTGTTTATTTTATATTTAGATTTTGTGTGGGTCCAGCGTGCTTGTCAAGTTGTCATTATACTGAGTATTACTAGAGTCTAGGCCTAGGCCTACTAGATCTAGACCCTAGCTATCAGTGGCGTACGCAGGATTTTTTCAGGGGGGGGGGGGTTTAACATTTTGAAATCGGGCCAGAAACTTCGCAACGACTTAGCCAGCCGCTGAAAAGGCGGGGGGGGGGGGGGGGGGGGGGTAAGAGGACTTTTTTTGGGGGGGGAGTCATCTTTTTTAGGTCATCCATTAGGATTTTTTTTTTAATTTTATTTTAAAAAAAAATCAACACTCAAAAAGGGGGGGGGGGGGGTTTCCAGAAAAACATACACATAAAAAGCTCAAGGGGAGGGGGGGGGGGTTAACCCCACCCCCCCCCCCCCCCTGCATACGCGCCTGACCCCTATTACTTCTTTTAATATATTAGAGATTTTTTTTTCTTCAAATTGTGCAGTTCATGTTGATTAATCTATTTATTTGTGTAAGAGAAGACCCCTAGTCCACAATTATGTTTACTTATGTAGTCCACTTCTTCTTGTCTTAATACACCAATTCTACTTAAGACTACTTTATATGTATAGGCCATATGAAGCACTTTTTGAAGCACAAGTTAAATCTTCCATTAAATTTTTATTTGTATACTGTGGTCCATTAAATTGGAATGTTGATTTCCAAACCATATTAAAATTAAGGCCAACCATGACATGAAAAAAAGCTTTTATGCTAGATCTATTTTTATTTTGTTAAGGAGAAAGTGACGCCTTGATTGTCATATTGATTTTGTTTTCTTTTTGTTCCAACAGATTGAAACTGATGAAGATCAAGCTGGAAGGAGTTAACTGATGAGTAGACATTACAGCATTTCTTATATATGCAAGATGAAGCTGAAAATGCCATGCAGGTAACATTTTCAGGATATTTAGCACACAAATATTAAACGACCACGTATTAATTCACTAAAAAGGAAATGGAACTAAGTTTATGTTGCAAGCGTATAAAGTGGAGGGTATATTTTATTCTAGTTCTGCACTTAGCACACAAATATTGATATCTTTCCTTTCTTTGTTTACAAAGGGAATTTGTCCTTATTTACAGGAGGTCCTGTGTGTAGAAGAACAATGTCTAATGCACATTCAAGGCACTCCATGATCATACATGTAGGGTATACACAGGACCCCTCATTACTTTTTTTTTGTAAGTGGTCCTTTCACTTATTGAGCCATGAAGATGAAGAAGAACACAAAATAAGATTAATGAAAGTCTGTTTATAGGATGTATTATGGTTGATATGTATCTATTATTATCACTTTTTAATTGAAGTACCTACATTGTTTTCTCTTATGTAGGATGATGCTTCTCTACGGTGGATGATGAAGGCATGCTGGTTACAAACCCAGGAGAGGAACAAAGAACAGATATTGACAGAATCATATCTAGAAATGTGGGCCTACTACACTTCATACGAGCAAGTGTGCTAATATACAATGTAGGTACCCCCAATAAACTATTGTAGAACACATATCATGCAGAAAGTTATAGATCTGACAAAGATATTTTTCATTGTCCGTTACTTGTAAAAGAATACTTGACTGCATATCAAAATTGTGATTTAGATTTAAAATAAAATGTCGAAATAGATGAAATATAAGTCTACATTACGTATGCTTCAGTAGCATTATTTCCAGCACATTCACTGGTCCAAGTTGTTGGGTCATTTTATGTCCCATACTTAAAGGTAAAGACCAGTATTGGTAACGCCCTAATTTCAAAAAATGAAATGGAAGCTCTCATTACCAATCATGTGAAAGAATATGTTTTGACTAATACATGCATGATGATAAAAAATTTGCCGGGAAACCGCCTACTAATTCATATATTTGGTAAATTTGTTTCTCTCATGGTCCTGTGAGAGATATAGGGTAGTCCCATATACATATTTCTGTGTATAGTGCTTGTAACTTTACGAAAGAATGGGCCAAATGTCTTATCATTTTGATGATTCCAGAACCTTGCAGATGCTAGATGCTAGATGATCAACCTTTTCTGATCGATTCCACAACGTTTCTTTCACAATTCAATCGCATGACCATAACTGGTCTTTACCTTTAACCGAGTATTATTCAATTTTGACCGCGAGTTTACATTACAAGTACATTGTACATGTACCGGTATTACTTATTTCATACTTGTCTGATCCAAGCTCCATCAGACCTATTGTCTTAATGGGATCATCAGAAATAATCTAACATGTGGTCAGTAACTAGTCTTGTAGGAAAATAGTTTAGGTTTGCCCACTAGAATCCCAAGTGAATATTAGTCCTTCCTCTTTTTGTCAGAGCAGGTATCAGGGTGCATGTTATTAGTTGTTCTTTATTTTCTTATACACTGTATCTTATTTCATTTTCCATTCAACAGACTTGGGTTATCATCACAGCCCTTTCTTCTGAAAACTAGCCTACAACTTCATTGATGAATGCAGAAGACATCTACATGGGACTACGTCTTAAAGATGCCACCCTCATATAATGAAAGAGGACAGTAGAGATGGGTTTAAACTTGAATATTTACATACTATTTATTTATTATTTGTATTATATGTTTGTAGAATACCACATTAAAAAAAGCTAATGAATTTATCATCTTGTCAACTTTCAAATAATTAAAGATAACTAATCATCAATGAATAAACACTAACATTTTAACAATGTCAACTACCATCTTATAGGATGAAACTGAGGGCTGGGCAGAAAGAAATTTCCTTGAAATTTGAGTGATAAATATCTATCAGTCTATATCAAAGATTGAATTAATCAATGATATTTTAATTATAATTATACATGTTGAAATTCATTTACCTCAGTCTATGGACTTCTGTATTTGAAGTTTTGTAGATTATTACATTATTGCTGCTTCAAGTATTGTATGTAAGAAGGTTTGAAAGACAACCCTCTAAATGCACTAAATATGGAAACTGCTAATCATCATTGCCTTTTGTATCCAAACTGCTAATTTTAATAGAATCATGTTTTGATACTTCCTAGCTTAAGAAAACGGGGGGGGGGGGGGGGGGGGGGGGGGGCTTGTTATCCTCTTCCTGGTGCTGTTTCTACATGGACCATGTAACAGGTTGCAAAAGTGTAAACAATATTATATTTGTTATATGTTTATATTAGAAGGATTTAGAAAATGAAAACGTTTTGAATTATAGAATTACTGTTGCTAGAAGTAACGGCAGTATTGATGTGTAAGGGAATGGGGTGGTTTTCCCAGTGAAATTAATGGTATACAATGTAAAATTAATAAAAAAAGAGAAAACTATTCTTAAAAATAAAATTATAAAGGACATGGGCCTCCTAACTAACAAACCACTTCTGGGTTGTTGTTTTGTTGCTGTTGTTGTTTTTTTTTTTTTGGGGGGGGGGGGGGGAGGGGGGCAACCCAATTCAAAATTTCCAGCGTTAAATTCCATTGTCTTTAAACAAAAATTATGTCAAGATGTTGAAAAACAATGTTTCACTTTCCGTTTTCAAGTTAGAAAATTTGAATAAAATGATTAACATATTTTCCGATCTCTCTGGTCTCTACATTAAACATGTTCAAAGCTCCTGCAAAGGCTGCAAAAAGGAAAAGTGAAGTTAATCCAAGTGAAATGTGTACAGTAATGGAGTGAATATGGAATGGTTGATCGTAGTTGATAACGAGTAAACGTAAATGAGTGGTAATAACAACTACGACTGAAAGTGAGACAGAATGGAACTGCAACAGGTTGTTCAGTCAAGCAGGCACGTAGCCACGGGGGGGGGGGGGGGCACGTGCCCCCCCCCCCCAAAAAAAAGAAAATTCCACGATCGGTTGAACTTTTTTAGACCCCTTTTTTTTACCTCGATCGATTACTGTATGTGCCCTGTGCCCCCCCCCCCCCCCCCAAACATCAAAGTCTGGCTACGTGCCTGCAGTCAAGACAACAAACCGTTAGTTGCAGAAGATAATTTACGAAAGCCAGAGAAAGAGAGAGAAAGGGAATCATTAAGGTACGATGAGAGTGGGTGGAGAAAAACCATCCACTGTGCCACATAATTTGTTTGTCTAAAATAAGGAAACTTTATACATTAGTATATTTAAAATGTATAATCATAGCCAGAGAATGTGTTGTTATATGGCTTATAGCATGTTTTATTTAATAAAACAAAAACAGACCCAGTTATTGATAGACTAAAAAGGGAATAAGATCGAGACATTAAGAATATCAGTATTTCTTATTCAATGAAGTTAAGGCCACTCCCCCATATTGCGATGCATTCTGGGTATGAGGGGTGGAGCTTAGCAAGCTTGAGATCTGTGAAAAATGGATGGTTATCATTTTTTGGTCAACAAAGAGATTTTCAGAAAAATTTTATGCTGGAATATTAATAAGTAGAGGTGTAATTATGTTTTCAAAGGCTCAGTTAGTCGGCGTAGATATTCATATTATGAATGATACACGCCATTAAAACTTTAAAAACAACAACAACACAACGAGTGGAATTTTTAAGGTCCACTTCCCGATGCATCCTGGGTACACCAGCTGTTATACTGGTGATCGATAATACAAGTTCGAGCGCGTATTTCACCCAACGGTGATCGCATCAGAATAATCCACGCTGATTCGCTGAATCACTTGCGTTGCTAGCGCGCAGCGTGATGAATAAATTACCCATAATTCCGTACAGTAGATTATTTGACCTCTCTGATTATGCTGATACGCGTATTGTCTTTTACCATGTAGTAAACATCATTACAGTACACTTTTCGCGGGGAGCATCCTACAGAATGCATAATTCATAAGGCTCATGAATTATGCAAGGGGGCTTATTTTGGCTTCTAATGGATCCGGACAAAATGGCGGAGCTTGGGGGGCCTGGGGAAAACTGAATTCAGACAAGGATAAAAATTCGAGAATAATACAAAGAATCGTCTCCTTTCCCTTATAATTTAATGAAACGCCAAAGCTTCCGCGCTTCGCGCGGGAGGGGGGGGGGGGGGGGGGACTTAATTCAGAGAAGGATTAATGGTCGAAAATGGAACAACGAATCATCGTTCTCTAATAATTTCATTAAACTATGAAAAGCCTAAGTTTCCGTGCTTCGCGCGGGAAGGGGGGGGGGGGCTGAATTCAGTCAAGTAATAAGAGTCGAGAATGGTACAACAAATCTTCTTCTTTCTCTAATAATTAATGAAAGGCCAAAGCTTCCGCGCTTCGCGCGGGCGGGGCGGAAACTGAATTTAGACAAGGATTAAGAGTCGAGAATGGTACAACAAATCGTCTTCCTTCTCTAGTAACAATTAATGAAGGGTCAAAGCTTCCGCGCTTCGCGCGTAATGGAGGGGGGGGGGGGGGACAGCGAGCTGCCCGAATATGAGTTTTTGATATCTTTTCTCGTTTATTTTGGTGATAAATAACACTTTCACAAATTATTGTTGCTCGCTCGCTCGCTCTCGCTCACTATTTCGAATCGTGAAACCAAAATTACCATCCGGGCAAGAGGCTATAGCCCCCCCCCCCCCCCCCCCCCCCCCCCCCGATGAAAATGTCAAAAAATTCTACCGGTATCGTGCTTCTAATATGACCTTGTCAGTATTGGTATGTTGAGTTGAAAAAATGGTCTGCGCAATTTTCAAATTTCCGGCCCCCCCCTATTGGAAAATCCTGGATCCGCGCCTGATGATAGATATCTGCCAAATATTTTTTTTTCTCTCACTTCTAAATGTACGTCCGCGTCCTCTACCTCTAACAAGGAATATCGGATACATTGTACTGCTCGAGAATCCTGCCAAAATGTTGAAATTAATGCAATACAGGCACTACTGTAGTTCATACCACGTTGTGAATTTCATTTTAACAATCTCATTCATAGTTTTGAGAACTGTGAGACCATTTTGTACCATATTCCCGCTGACCGAGTATGATACCAAAGAATGCACTTTCAACTGGGTAAGCAACTTAACTATTGCCCCACGTGTAGCAATCTATGTAGGTTTTTTTTCTCGCTCTTTGTGCCATGTCAGGCCATGTATTAAACTTAACTTGGCCATGTTGCCAGGAATTTGTTCATGTTATTGCCTAGGAATAGAGATAGAATCTCGGTGGGCATTTGAAATTGTGTTTGTCATGAGTGAGTTTCTAGTGGTGTGTGGTTTGTTAATTTAGACTGAATTCTGTTGTTGAGTGTTGTTGGCATAAAATGTGCTGATTCAGGGAAAAAAAAAGTGGCACCATTTTGGGGGTAAATTCATCTCTGCTGAAAATATGTCACTTTTCATTCTCTTGTTCTGAAGTAAATAAATGATAATTTGAAAGAAAATTAGTAATTTACTAGCAGTAACTATGAATTGACAGCTTTAGACATCTCTAAATATAAATGCCATGATCTCCTACTAGTCTAAGGGAAGATTCATTTCATGCATCTAAATTCATCTCATGCTTGGCCAAAATGATTTTGAACTATTTTCTTGTGCGATTGTCTCTTACAGAACGAGTCAAACATTCTCCTCTTCCTTGCCTGTACCATCGCTATCAAGAACCGAAAGAGACCGCCCCTGAAGGAACTTGTAGTCAAGGTCTTCATGTTCTTCAAGGTCGCCAACACCATTCTCTTCTGCATGACTGACCCTCGGCTGGCTATCCTCTTTGCTGCTGCCTGCATTGGTAGGGAATCTTGGTGTTCATGATGGCACTCAGGGCAGCGTCTCACGAAACCATCATAAGTACAAGTTCACTGACATCCCATAGAAATGTGTGTATTAAGTTTAACCCACGTTCTGGATCTGGATCTGGATGTGTACAATGCAGGGCCCTACTGGGCATAAATGCATCGGTAGAGAGAGAGGGTGCGTTTCAATGGGATGTCGGTGAACTTGTACTTATGATGGCTTCATGAAACGCTGCCCAGGTCGAAAAAAAGGGGAAGGCAGGGTTATAGTAGTAGTATTAGTAGTGGTGGTCAGTTTACCTAAATGCTAAGAATAAGCAACCAGAATAGTGGAATATTTCAGAGTTTGTTGTGGGGTAGCCAGGTTTAAAGCTTTTAAAGCTATAGGAAAACATTTTAACTCGTGTTATTTGATCCATTCAGGACAAATATACTCTTAGAATCAATATTATGAGTGGATTTTAAAGTAAATGTGGATTTGTTGTAGTTGATTTCAAGCCCCATCATGAGGTTTTAGGTAGTGACTTCAGGCAAATTAGTGCAAATATTTGGGGGGAAGGTGGGGCCATAGGAGAAGAATATCATCTCATTCTGAAATTGGAAATGTTCCTAAATTTTGTTATGAAGTCTGATTAAATAGTTGAATGAACAACCATGAAGTCATTTGATTTTGATATACATGAATGGCCATTACTGGATGTAATTAAGAAAATCAATGAGACAATCTTCTTTATCAGAAAATCCAACCCTTGTTTCAGAAATGAATCTTAAAAATGTAATAATAAATAAGGAAAAGGGCAATACTTGATAGTTTAGAGCTTAATGTATAAGTAGCCATTCAGTTATTCTGCGAAGTTGGTATAACATGTATTTTGTATCTATTTGCACTGTAACTAAGAGAAAACCTAGCACCAGTAACGAAAAGCAAGTCATTACTATCCGTTAATGATTTTTTCTTGATTCTCTTTTTGTAGGATGTATGGTTGTTTTCCCAGAGCCAGCCTATATCGGACCACAGGATATCGTTTACTTCAAAGGAGATGCATTAGAGGTAATTCCTAATTTCCTCTCTTCCTGTTAGGCCATAAAATATTCTTTGTTAACACTTTGGATTTAGAGAATTTCAGACCCATTCTCAACCCGCCACGTAGATGAGCTTCCAGGTTGGTTTGGGTCATTCTTGTCATTCTTGTACAGAAGACAGACAACTTTATCAAAGTTGAAAGATATTGACTTTGAAATATGAGTTGTTGTAGTGAAAATTACAATATCATTTAAGGAAAAAAAATATACGCTAGCCCAAGGTTTTACAACTATTCATACTTTTTTAGCAGAGAAACAGTTTAAAATGTTATATTTATGAAGGGTAAACAAATTTATTTTAAAAAAAGAATGCTATTAGAGAATTTCATTTCTCGCTATAGCTCTGAGGAACTATAACAAAATAGAAGTTTTAAAGGTAAAGACCAGTATTGGAAACGCCCCAATTTCAAAAAATGAAATGGAAGCTCTTTATTACCAATCATGTGAAAGAATATGTTTTGACTAATACATGATGATACAAATTTGGCCGGGAAACCGCCTACTAATTGATATATTTGGTAAATTAGTTTATCTATTAGACTGTGAGAGATAAACGCCCGTGTCGCGCACGTGTGCGTAGTCCCATATGCATCTTTCTGAGTACAGTGCTTGTAACTAATTTACGAAGACTGGGCCAAATTTAATATCATTTTGATGATTCCAGAACCTTGCAGTACACACCAAGACTTATATGCTAGATGATCAACCTTTTCTGATCGATTCCACAACGTTTCTTTCACAATGCAATCGCATGACCATAACTGGTCTTTATCTTTTAAAAAAAGCAAATAATATTTAATTATTAATGTGATGATTATTGAAATCAATATCATTTTCACTCTTTTTCAATGCTAAAATCACTCTTGTCTTGAACTTGAGTATGTTATTCGTCTACATTCCAAAGACAAACATGTCTACAATTAAATTCAAGGATAATTCAATCATTATAGACCTTAAAAATGAAAAGTTTCTAATAAAACATTCCTGACTTATAAGAGATATTGCATTTTTTACAGGATGAACTGAAGAACAACCCTAGGACAACCTGGATTGTAGAGTTTATGGCCACATGGTCAGCTAGCTGCCATAATATTGCACCAACCTTTGCAGAACTCTCAACAACATATGCACACAATCATCTCAAATTTGGAAAGCTGGATGTTGGCAGGTATCCTGAAATAGCTGAAATGTAAGTATTTCAATGGAGATATAATTGTTATTCTTCTTTTTAGTCCTGTAATGTAAAATGAGTGCAACATGTTTTTTTAATTTTGGATGACCAACTTTCTGATTAATTTTGTTTATTCTGAAATAAATGTTGTTACAATATGAAATCACTCCCAGGATGACTCGCATTCAAAGCTAACTTTCTGATTGTTCCAAAATATGAAAAGTAAGAAATTAAACATTCAAAGAGCAACCAATATTTCACAATGCCAATCAGTCACTGCTTTTTCTCATGAATCCTTGGGCTAAAAAGATAAACATTGTCACTGAAATCAGTGAAAAGAAAAGAAACATAAATCTTTTAAGATTAAAAGATGATTTCATTACTTTTTATTACTTGTTGGAGTGATGATGTAGGAATCCTTACCAGTTTTATTTGATTTTTTAATAAATGTTCCAAATATCTAGTACAACTTTTCACCCTCTTTTTCTCTCTTTCTTTCTCTCCCCCTCTCTTTCTCTCTTCCTCTCTCTCTCTCTCTCTCTTCTCTCTCTTCTCTCTCTCTCTCTCTCTCTCTCTCTCTCTCTCTCTTTCTCCCATTATAGATTCCAAGTGGATAGTTCATCTCTCACCAAGCAACTTCCAACAATGGTCTTGTTCCAAGGAGGCAAGGAGGTGATGAGAAAACCAGGAAGGAACAAGAACGGTCAGACTGTCAGATATGAATTCAAGAAGGTAAAGAAAATTGATTTACTGTACATGTCTGTGATTTATCATGGGTTTTAGCTGTCCAAATGCTTTAATTAGAAACACAATTTTCATAGATCACTTAAAGTAAATGTTTAGAAGACATTTCACTTTCATTTATGTATCAGCAAAATTCTGTGATTTAAATAGAAAACAGTGAAAGGTCCATCAAATGTCCTGAAAGTCACACTTTTCATTGTTATCATGTTTTATACAACTCGCTCCCAGATCTTAATCAAATGATTGGTCATGCGTGGTCACGTGTGATTCATTTACTGAGCCTATTGCTCTCGTTTTCATGAAAAGGAGTGCAATATTTTCCCGTATTATTGAACTCGTTTTCAGAGCGCAGTAGTGCGCGTAGAGGTTAATACTGCGTGAGCATGAGCCTATTCTTGCGCAGCACTATGCGTAAATGGGTATAGAGGTAATTAGTGCGCTTGCTATATATCTATAGCTATGTATGCGCACAAAATTAAGCCTTATAAAACTTGAGATTTATTTGTCAGCCATCTGTCACAAAACAATCTTGAATGAATTCATTTTACATCAAATAACAAGGATCTAGGAGTTTCATTGTATAAAACAAATGATGCACGTTTTCATTCGTTCATTATAGAGTCTATCGGCCCTTGTTGATGCTGTGTGTATCTATTGCACTCAGCCTAACGGCTTCGTGGGATAGATACACACAGCCTCAACTCGAGTGTGGATAGATCGTACAATGAACTCATGCGTATGCATCATTTGTATACTTGTAGTTAGTTGTGTTGAAAATGATTAGATTTTGAATGGCCTAGTGTGAAATATCACAGGGTTTTATGATAAAAATATTCAGTTACACTGTTTGATCTACTATCAAATGAGAAAGTTGGCATAGCATTCTCTTATTGTTATTTTTCCCCCTTTCCTTGTCACCAACAGGCGGACATTATCCGTGACTTTGACCTGGACAGACTGTTTGCGAGTACAAAGAGTAAATCACAGAAGAAAGCAGACAAACAAGAAGCTAAGGCTCAAGAACAGGAGAAGAAAGAGAATTAATCCGTTGAATATGAGGCTCAAGATATATGTTAGCCACAGAACATGCTTGTTATTTCAAACTCAAGTCATATATCCAACAGGTTAAAGGTTGTCCATGTCTCACAGTGAAGGAGTTCACATATATGTATTCACAAACTTCTGGAAAACCAATGAGCTTCTCTTAGAAGTGCAGAGGTAGACCTTCCCAAGCCAATTCCTGGAAGAAATGTTTATTGGAAGGAGAAGATGGCATTGCTTGCGAGTGGGTAATCACTCTTTGATAGCTTAATGTAATGCCATCAACAGTCTTTTTGGAAGGTTACCACCCCTGGTTGATGCCGAAAGTCTACAGTTGTGAATAGTGCTATTTGCTGCAGGTTTTATTGTTTGGGGGATACTTACAAGATAAGTATATACTTCTGAGAACATTAGGTAACTAGGAGTTGATGTGCTGGAGATGATATGCAGGGGGATGAAATATATATTGTTTTTGCAAACAGATTTTAGTGTGTACCATAAAATTGGTTGAATATAAATTGAAATAGATAGGTGTTCTTTCGTAATCCAGAAGTGATGCTTACCGTTTTCATATCTTTGAAAGAAAAAGTCTTCTTCCTTGCTTAAAAAAAGAAGACATGTCTGTAACTTTCGAAAATTATTCCTGTTCTATGCCATTCTGACCTATAGTAACATGAGAACTTTTAGGAGTAAATTGGGGTAATTTTCATTAGTTATATGTCAAATTATTCAACAGGGAAATGATTGTTCAGTATCCTTTTCCCAGTTCTTTTGAATAATTCTTGAT
This sequence comes from Strongylocentrotus purpuratus, assembly GCF_000002235.5. Taxonomy (NCBI): domain Eukaryota; kingdom Metazoa; phylum Echinodermata; class Echinoidea; order Camarodonta; family Strongylocentrotidae; genus Strongylocentrotus; species Strongylocentrotus purpuratus. Next base: position 2,251,948 of record NW_022145605.1, read on the forward strand.
ATTTGAATTGAATTTTAATTCCAAAAGGTTTAAGGGATAGTATATCACAAGTAAACTATTAAAGTAATATATTTGTATGTTTGCCAAAAAATATATTATATCAGCATCATTGAGGCACAATGTATTATTTTCGGTCACTTTTCATCTACATTTATTTGCAAACCTTGTAAGATAGTGAACAATGAATATTATAGCATTTGAAGTTCCCATCATGTTTCATCTTTGAAATCTGTAATATTATCTACTTTGATACCCAGAAGTGGAAAATGGTCCTAGTTTAATCAAATAATTATCTTTGGTGAATTGTTAATCAATGTGGACCTGTATAGAATCCAATTTGGCCCATTTGTTGAATCAAGAGAGTTTTATACCAGAAGGTATTACTTATTATATTCTACATATTAAGAATCTTGCTCTACGATTGGTAAAAAGTAAATCACATGATGAAAGAGAGTTCACCCATCATTGCTGGGAGAAGCGAAAAGTTTGTTACACTGTGTAGATAGGCTCCTATCTACACAGGGCAACGCACTTTCACTAAAGATGGAAGTCCTATCTACACAGGGCAACACACTAATGTAATTGTATACGCTGCGTATTGCTCTCCTCTTTATGGTAAGCGCTTTTAGTGTTAGTACGCAAACTTTGGCCATGCGCGAACTATATGGTCACGTCACACCTACATGCACTGCACGTTTCATACACCGTTTGCTAGCTGATAATTGATGACTTGTTGCTCTAAAATGATGGAAGAAGTGAAATGTTTCTGATGTGGAATATAAAGCAAATAATCACCTTTTGGTTTTAGGCGATGGCAAACTATCACTTCCTTGGCGATCTGAATCTTCGGAAAGATAGCTACATCAGATCGCCTCGGAAGTGATAGTTTGTCCCATCACCTTCACCAACAGTAGTTATTTGCTTAGAATATACTTTTATTTCTAAGTGCACCAGGAAAGGTGCAATACTTTCAAATGATTAAGAGTTCAGTCTAGTCATATGAGATTTTCTATCGACATTGACCACTTCAGCAAATCCCTTTATAAACTACTTGCAGAGGCTAAAATATTTTGATATCTTTTTTTTCTGGACTGGGATTGGGAATAGGGGGTTAATCCAACCATGTAAAATTAGACAAAGGAAGTGCTTTGAATGATATGAAATAAATACATGAGATTATAATGTATGTATGTGATGCTCTATGTCTGCAGTTTTGACAGATTGGACAATAATCTTTGACATGTACCCGGTACCTTCTTTTGGTGTATGAAGGGAATTGGTATGCCCATCGTATAGGACAGTATTGTTGAGTGATGTTGGAACTTGGAAGGATGCAGGGCAAGGTTTCATTTAACTCGGTGTCTGTTTTCTGAAGTTTGTTTTATCTTCTTGCCAGTCATATAACTTACAAGAAAAGAATGAAGGTGTACTCACGTTGGCCAGAAAATGACCTGGTGATGGATTTGCTTCATGTAAATTGAACGTTGCATGTTCTCATCCCTCCTGTAACATAATTATATATATTTGTTCCTGTTTTCCATTCTTGTGCACATCTCAAAGCAGATCATACCACTGGGGAATACAGCCAATATTTTAGAACGAATCCCTCCCACCACGCAAATGTTCCATAGTAATCATTGTCACCATTACGATGTACATGTTTCATGCTACTCACTTTTTCATAATAGTGGTCACTTGTACCTACAATATATATACAGTATGGTGTAAAAGATGAGTCAATTTATGTGGAAGCTGTAAATGTTTTTTAAATATTAAAATGGGAATATATTTTGTACTTGTCCACGCACAAATAATTCTTTGGAATGGTAAGAAAAACTGGACAGGGATTGATAAATTTGTTGAACAGTGTATTAAGATTGTAATGGTCGGTGTCTGGTTTCATGAAAACCTAAAATGGCACGATTCAATAAGATAAATGTATACTCTCTTGTAGCCAATCGAGTGCAGAAATATAAGTATCTGATATCAGTTATTGTAACCTGTTTCAAGAAAAAAGAAAAAAAATTATGAAATAGGGCCCAGGGGGTTATTTTGGTGCTTGTTCTCTATGTATATTTGAGAGCAATGGTATGACATGTATTATGCTGTGTTTATTGAAACTGTATTTATATGGAGCAATAAAACACCTGAACACAATTTCTCTTCTCACTTGATCTTTCTTGATGGTTTGTACTAATATATGCACTACACTGGCTTCCAGTGGCTTCCAAGTACATTAAAAAAATTAATGGAATTAGGGATGCATGCATGGAGAAAAAATTGCCTTGAACTTGCCTTCATTATCATTCATCATCATTTAGCTGGGTCAGCATTTTCCCTCTTATGAGGAGTTACTGACTTCTGCGCCATGATGACACTCTCTCCTTCCACTTCTTCTTGTTTCATGCATCCTCATTTTGATGGACCAACCTTTCCATGAATTATTTGGTCTTCCTTTCCCTGTTATGCTGTCCACTTCCAGATCCAACGCTCTCTTCACAGGTTCATTATCTTCCCCTCTCAACACATGACCCATCCATCCACTTCAATCCACTTCTCTCTCCCACTTCCACCTGTTTCTTTCAGACCCACGATTCCATGAGCCCAAGTTGTGTTCTTTCTTTCTTTCTGACAGTTTCACACTGAATATAAGTTTTCTATGTATGGAAAAGATTTTATAGAAATTTAAATGACTTACACAACTAAAATTCATTTCATTTTATATTTACTGTTGAACAGTTATCAAACAGTATTTTTCTTACAGTCTGGGCATCACTATAATGACCAAAGATTTTGCACATTAACAATAACACTTTGCCAAGACGTTACAAAGCAAAAAGCAAACAAACGTTTCAAAAATATTTTTGGATTTTATTTATTCCATCAAATACGATATCATTATTGGAGCATATATAGTTTTATTTCATACATAAATGAAAAGACACTTGATAACTTTACAATAATTCACATTACTGAAAAGAAGGTTGAAATATACATTGCAAAGAAGAGCACATACATGTATGCTATTACATTCACAATTAGACATAAACGGACATAAACCTTCATAAGCAATTAAAGCTAGAATAAGGCAACAATCAACATTAAACGTTTGCTACAGTATTATAATACACAGGTGTGGGTGCATTGGACCTACCGGTAACAAAAAAAGATGTTCTATTGCCCTTTAGGTGCCAAAACATGGGTGGGTGGGTCGGTTGGAGATATTTTTTTGTTTTTTTTTACTCCCTCGATGGGCTGATATTTCTCAGTTTTTAATGCTTTAATACATTTTTTTCTTCTAACAAACGGTAAAAATAAAACCGACCATAAATTTCAAGATTTGGGGGTCGGTCGCAAAGGGCAATACAACATCTTTTTTTTAGTGCATTTTGTGCCATTGTGAATAGCGGCGCATCGCCATAACGTCACGAACAAAAACCTGCATATTATTTGTTCTATAAAATGGGTCATTGCACTGTTTTGCATGGTTGTTATCACCAAAATGCAGTCCTGTGCATATGGTAAAAATTAATGCATGCACAGTATGATCTAACCGAAGGAACTGATTTTCTTTGTTGGGTAACGATGCTGCCTACCGGTAGTATGATGCAAGGAACTACGTTAGATGATTTATGTGGTGATCAGTTCACCATCTTCAATGCCTTTCGTGATAGGCTAGACAAATGGCCTAAGATAGGTGCACGGGGCTTTCATCGAAAGGGTGCGGTGCGGTGCGGCGCGGTGTGGTGTGCTCAACGCACCCATTCGATAAAAGAGGGGGGCCTTTTCTCGAAAGGGTGCGTTGAGAGCGGAGTACCGTTTTAACACACCCTTTCGATGAAAGCGGGGGGGCTTTTCTCGAAAGGGTGCGTCGACTAGTCTTTCGCATCAGTCGTTTAAAATGAGCATCTCGGACAGAAGGTAATAGTTGCCAATTTAAGTATATCGAAAATGTATTAAATAAAATGGAATGGTCTTGATTACAGAGTGGTCTCTTTGATGGGGGAGACAGAGAGAAGGAAAAAAGGGAAAGGGAAGATAAAAGGAAAGAAAGAAGAATAAGAAGAGAAGAGACGGGGGGGGCGAAGGACTCTTGCCCCCCCCCCCCGCCAAAAAATAAATCAGAGAGAGAGAGAAGGGAAAGGGAAAGGGAAAGAGAAGATAAAAGGAAAGAAAGAAGAGGAAGAAGAAGAAGAAAAGAGGGAAACGGGGGCAAAGGGCTTTTGCCTCCTCCCCCCCCCCCCCCCCGCCAACAAATAAATAGTAGAGAGAGAGAGAGAGAGAGATAGAGAGAAGGGAAAGGGAAAGGGAAATAAAATATAAAAGGAAAGAAAGAAGAAGAAGAAGGAAAGAGGGAAACGGGGGAAGGGCGAAAGGGAGAGAGAGAGAGAGAGAGAGAGAAGGGAAAGGGAAAGGGAAAGAGGATATAAAAGGAAAGAAAGAAGAGAAAGAAGAATAAAAAGAAAAGAGGGAAACGGGGGCGAAGGGCTCTTGCCTCCCGCCAACAAATGAATAGGAGAGAGAGAAGGGAAAGGGAAAGGGAAAGAGAAGATAAAAGGAAAGAAAGAAGAGGAAGAAGAAGAAAAGAGGGAAACGTGGGCAAAGGGCTTTTGCCTCCTCCCCCCCCCCCCCGCCAACAAATAAATAGGAGAGAGAGAGAGAGATAGAGAGAAGGGAAAGGGAAAGGGAAAGAAAATATAAAAGGAAAGAAAGAAGAAGAAGAAGGAAAGAGGGAAATGGGGGAAGGGCAAAAGGCTCTTGCCTCCTCCCTCCCCCCCCCCCGCCAAAAAAATAAATAAGAGAGAGAGAGAGAGAAGGGAAAGGGAAAGAGAAGATAAAAGAAAAGAAAGAAGAGGAAAAAGAAAAAAAGAGGGACACGGGGGGCGAAGGGCTCTTGCCCTCCCCCACCCCCCCCCCCCCCCCCACCAAAAAAAATAAATAAGAGAGAGAGAGAGAGAGAGAGAGAAGGGAAAGGGAAAGGGAAAGAGAATATAAAAGGAAAGAAAGAAGAATAAGAAGAAAAGAGGGAAACGGGGGCGAAGGGCTCTTGCCTCCTCCCCCCCCCCCCCCCGCCAACAAATAGATAGGAGAGAGAGAGAGAGAGAAGGGAAAAGAAAAGAAAATATAAAAGGAAAGAAAGAAGAAGAAGAAGAAGGAAAGATGGATACGGGGAAGGGCGAAAGGTTCTTACTTCCCCCCCCCCCCCTTCCCGCCAAAAAAATTAATAAGAGAGAGAGAGAGAGAGAAGGGAGAGGGAAAGAAAATCTAAAAGGAAAGAAAGAAGAGGAAAAAGTATAAGAAAAGAGGGAAAGGGGCGAAGGGCTCTTGCCAACAAAATAAATAAGAGAGAGAGAGAAGGGAAAGGGAAAGAGAAGATAAAAGGAAAGAAAGAAGAGGAAGAAGAAGAAGAAAAGAGGGAAACGGGGGCGAAGGGCTCTTGCCCTCCCCCCCCCCCCCCCGCCAAAAATAAATAAGAGAGAGAGAAGGGAGAGGGAAAGAAAATATAAGAGGAAAGAAAGAAGAGGAATAAGAAGGAAAGAGGGAAACGGGGGAAGGGCGGAGGGCTCCCCCCCCCCCCCCCCCCCCCCCGCCAACAAAATAAATAAGAGAGAGAGAGTGAAGGGAAAGGGAAAGATAATATAAAAGGAAAGAAAGAAGAGGAAAAAGAATAAGAAAAGAGGGAAACAGGGGCGAAGGGCTCTTGCCTCATCCCTTCCCCCCCCCCCCCCCCGCCAAAAAATAAATAAGAGAGAGAGAGAGAATCTGTTCTGATCCTGGTCCTGATCCTCAAGAGGGATATAAAGATGACCAATAAGAACGTTATCGTTCGAGAGAGAGTGTCTGTTGCTTCTAGAACATTTTAGAATTAAGTCCCATCACATTGCAGTTGTGGGGAGGGACTATGATTATATTACCCCCTTGGATGGCTTCCCAGAGTCTGGCTTTGACGGTATCGACTGCGTCGCAGGCAAAGATGCTGGGGGGGGGGGGGGGGGAAGTAAATTCCAGGCCCGTATGGTTCTTGGGAAGAAGGTGAGTCGATATATTTCCGTCTTGCATCTTATGTTGGAGAAGGAGAGGGAAAGAGAAGATAAAAGGAAAGAAAGAAGAGGAAGAGGAAGAAGAATTTGTGTTCTGCCAGTGTCACAAATATATATAAATATGCTCATCTGACGATAATTTGATGTATAAAACCCCTCACCTTCTTGGGGCTCCGCCCCTTGGATCCAACACCAATTTGTGTCCTTCCAGTGTCACAAATAGATATAAAAATATGCTCATCTGACCGTTATTTATTGCCCAAAACCCCTGAGCTTCCGGGTGCTCCACCCCCTGGACCCCACGCCAATTCGTGACCCCTGTGTCACAAATAAGGTATAAAATAATAATTATTTGATGGACAAAACTCCTGAGCTTCTGGGGGCTCGGCCCCCTGGACCCAACACCAAATTGTGTCCTGCCACTGTCACAAATAAGGTATAAAATTAGGCGCATCCGACGTTAATTTTGATGTTTAATACCCCTGAGCTTCTGAGGGCTCCGCCCTGTGAAAAAAACGTGTAAAAAAAACACGTTAATTTTTACCGTTTTTGGGAGATACCCCCCCCCCCCCCTGGCGTTCAAGGGGGGGGGGGGTACGATTTTTCAAATTTTTGAGGGCCCCAAAAAAGATTAGTGCTCTCTAGTAATTTCGCGACTACTCCGGAACCGCGGCAGATATAAAGTTTTTCTTTCATGACTTTTTTCTTTCGAGTCTTACGCATCTTTTGAAACATTTTTTTGTTGAAAATCGGACGTATAATTGCGGAGTCACGTGACCTTTTGTTTTGCATGTCAGCCCTAAAATCGCTCATTTTAAAATCGCTCATTTTGTGATTTATGTACCAAACATATGGAAATACCATTTATTATTTTAAAAAAAGAGAAAACATTGGTTATTTGGTCTTGTTTCAAGTTAATGTGTTTGATTTTGGGTAAAAATAGTTGAATTGTGGTTAGAAATGAAATGAAATAACAAAATAATATAATACATAAATACAAATTATCAAAACAAGAGATAACATAGGGATAAACTGGCTCTTCCAACTTTGTTGTCGTATTATTATTCTAACGAATATATGAAGTGAAAAAGAACGCTCGAATATGAATTATATATGATTTATGAGTAAAAGTGTGAATTCTCTGACCTTGTTTGCATAAATTACCATAAATATGCATTTTCGCGGCGATCGACTGTGAAACGGCCGAGATCTTAGGGGGACCCCCCCCCCCACCCTCAAGTCCACTCCAATCACATTGAAAAAAGTATGACTTAAATCATCTCTCTCATCATTATACCGCTATAGTATTCATGTTTTTAATATTATTTATTGTCCTTTAAACAAGTTCATAGAGATAATACTTATCTCTCTGCAACATTAAAAAAGAATCTTCATTAATATGTCTTAATTTGTATTGATAGCCTTGTGGTCGCCAACAGTGGCGAAGGCAGGGGCGTCTCCAAAGGGGGTGTGGGGGTGCGACACCCCACCCCCCACCTGTCAGGATATTGTCGGTAAAATTGCGATGCCGTCGGGAAAAAAGAGAAAAGGGGGAGGGGAAATAAGAGAGTAAAAGGGAAAGAAAAGAAAAAAAGAAAAAGAAAAGAAAAAAAGAAAAGAAAGAAAAGAAAGGAAAGAAAAGAGAAGAAAGAAAAGAAAGAAAGAGAAAAACGAAAAAGAGGGAGAATAGGAAAGAAAGGAGGCAAGAGCCCTTTGCCCCCGTTACCCTCTTTTCTTCTTCTTCCTCTTCTTTCTTTCCTTTTATCTTCTCTTTCCCTTTCCTTCTCTCTCTCTCTCTCTCTTATTTATTTTTTGGCGGGGGGGGGGGGAGGGAGGACGGGCAAGAGCCCTTCGCCCCCGTTTCCCACTTTTCTTATTTTTTTTCCTCTTCTTTCTTTCCTTTTATATTTTCTTTCCCTCTCCCTTCTCTCTCTCTCTCTCTCTCTTATATATTTTTGCCGGGGGGGGGGGAGGAGGCAACAGCCCTTTGCCCCCGTTTCCCTCTTTTCTTCTTATTCTTTTCTTTCTTTCCTTTTATCTTCTCTTTCCCTTTCCCTTCTCTCTCTCTCGCTTATTTATTTTTTTGGCGGGGGGGGGGGGGGGGAGGGGAAGGAGGGCTAGGAGGCAAGAGCCCTTCGCCCCCGTTTCCTTCTTTTTCCTCTTCTTTCTTTCCTTTTATCTTCTCTTTCCCTTTCCCTTTCCCTTCTCTCTCTTACTTATCTTTTGGCGGGGGGGGGGGGGGGAGGAGGAGGCAAGAGCCCCTCTTTTTTTCTTATTCTTTTTCCTTTCCTTTTTTATTCTCTTTCCCTTTCCCTTTCCCTTCTCTCTTTCTCTCTTATTTATTTTTTGGCGGGGGGGGGGAGGCAAGAGCCTTTCGCCCCCTTTCCCTCTGTTCTTATTCTTTTTCCTCTTCTTTTTTTCCTTTTACATTTTCTTTCCCACTCCCTTCTCTCTCTCTCTCTCTCTCTCTCTTATTTATTTTTTTGGCGGGAGGGGGGGGGGTGGGGAGGTAAGAACCTTTCGCCCTTTCCCCTATCCATCTTTCCTTCTTCTTCTTCTTTCTTTCCTTTTATATTTTCTTTCCCTTTCCCTTCTCTCTCTCTCTCTCTCTTATTCATTTGTTGGCAGGGGGGGAGGCAAGAGGCCTTCGCCCCCTTTCCCTCTTTTATTATTGTTTTTCCTCTTCTTTCTTTCCTTTTAGATTTTCTTTCCCTCCCCCTTCTCTCTCTCTCTCCGTTATTTAATTTTTTGGCGGGAGGGAGGTAAGAACCTTTCGCCCTTCCTCCGTATCCATCTTTCCTTCTTCTTCTTCTTCTTTCTTTCCTTTGATATTTTCTTTCCCTTTCCCTTCTCTCTCTCTCTCCTATTTATTTGTTGGCGGGGGGGGGGGGGAGGCAAGAGCCCTTCGCCCCCGTTTCCCTCTTTTCTTTTTATTCTTCTTTCTCTTCTTTCTTTCCTTTTATATTCTCTTTCCCTTTCCCTTCTCTTTCTCTCTCTCTCTCTCTCTCCCTTTCGCCCTTCCCCCGTTTCCCTCTTTCCTTCTTCTTTCTTTCCTTTTATATTTTCTTTCCCTTTCCCTTTCCCTTCTCTCTCTATCTCTCTCTCTCTCTCTACTATTTATTTGTTGGCGGGGGGGGGGGGGGAGGAGGCAAAAGCCCTTTGCCCCCGTTTCCCTCTTTTCTTCTTCTTCCTCTTCTTTCTTTCCTTTTATCTTCTCTTTCCCTTTCCCTTTCCCTTCTCTCTCTCTCTGATTTATTTTTTGGCGGGGGGGGGGGGCAAGAGTCCTTCGCCCCCCGTCTCTTCTCTTCTTATTCTTCTTTCTTTCCTTTTATCTTCCCTTTCCCTTTTTTCCTTCTCTCTGTCTCCCCCATCAAAGAGACCACTCTGTAATCAAGACCATTCCATTTTATTTAATACATTTTCGATATACTTAAATTGGCAACTATTACCTTCTGTCCGAGATCCTCATTTTAAACGACTGATGCGAAAGACTAGTCGACGCACCCTTTCGAGAAAAGCCCCCCCGCTTTCATCGAAAGGGTGTGTTAAAACGGTACTCCGCTCTCAACGCACCCTTTCGAGAAAAGGCCCCCCTCTTTTATCGAATGGGTGCGTTGAGCACACCACACCGCGCCGCACCGCACCGCACCCTTTCGATGAAAGCCGGTGCACGGTGTGATGAGATTAGTCATTAAGTCCCAAAGTTAATAGTGAATGGTGCCACCTTGTGGCAAACTTGTACAAGATAATAATGAAGAGGTATTAGTCCTAAACACAATTGGGGATGAGGCCTACAAAGACAAAATAATGGCTACATTCGTGGTAAGAGGAGAGAAAATCTCAATGCAGGTAGACAGCCGATCGTGCTGGTGCTAAGAACGGTCGCTTAGTCTACATTCACGACCGGATCAGTGGTATTAAATTTTTAGTTGATACTGGAGCTGAAGTGAGCGTAATCACTCCATCTGCACGTGACAACCAACGGCATGCACGTTCGGAGATAACATTGGAAGCGGTTAATAAGTCTCGTATAATTACATATTGTTATATGCTAACCTGTATCGTTCGGTTTAGAAGATGGGCTGACGCTTACCCCATATCTGAAGTACGATTTAATGTTTGTTGTGGTTGAAGAGGATTGTACACCCTTGATTGGTGCATGGATGTCTCTGGTTATGCAAATCCTCAAAGTGCAACACCAAAACTTCATGGTAGGGTCAGTTTCAGATGTTTGCTCAATGGTAGGTACAAGCCCAAAGCAAACTTTATAAACATGCCATTTTCTCAAATAAGAATCAAGTAAGTTCATCTGTGGAGTTGGTATATATATTCAGTTGTAAATGTATGCTTGTGGAAGTTGCTTCATTAGTTTTATACAAGCTACTACTGGATTTTGCAGGCATATCATCAGATAGATTCCCCCATAGAGAGATGTCATCGAACACCGTCCGGCTCTGCCTCGATAAGATCTTCATTGGATATGCCCAATAATAGCCTAATAGTTCACTCCAAATTTTATTAAACCGAAACAAAAATTCTTTTTGCCCAATTGATCGTGAGCCCGGCAGCCACTGAGCAGCACCAGATTGATGTTGCTCTATCCCTATACACGTGGCCTTCACATCATACATGTATGTAGCAAAAGGGGTAAGTGAGGAAGGCCTGCATCTCAAAGCTTAAGGATAACACGTTCAAGGGTGCAAAGATTCATGTATCGGAAGACTACTCGAAGCGTGTGATACAGAAGCGGAAGAACAAGTTGGACCACCTCAAACGTCTGAAAGATGAAAGGAAGAAACCTTTCTTCCTTTTTCCAATGAGCAAGAGTTCTGGATTTTGCTCATGCATGAAGAACAAACTCCTAATGGATCGTATCTTACTGGGAGTCCAAGATGATTGGATGCGAGAAAGAATGATGGCAACTCAAGACCTGGATCTCACTAAGGCAATTGACCTATGCAAAGCTGTGGAGGCTACAACCACATAGATGAAGGCACTGAAGAAGGAAGAAAATGTGCATAAGGTACACTTCTCAAAGAAACATAGAGATCAACAGAAGGGTGCCGGCAAACCAAAGCAGAGAAAATCAAACAAAGGAAAGGATGCATTTGAACCAAAGAAATGCAAATTCTGCTGCCGCACTCACCAAATTATATAGGACAAGTGTCCAGAGTGGAGGTGAACCTGCTCTGCGTGCCACAAAAAGAATCATTTCAGAGATTCCAAGGTATGTGGCGCAAGCAGAGTTCATGGAGTACAAGAGGATGAATATGAATATGACACCTTGTCTTAGCGGATTTCTAGGCTTCTAGCCCATGTATTTTTTCTTTGAGTAAAATCAATTCATTTGTAAAATGAAAGTACATCTTTTTTAATGTCTTTTCAGAAATTTCTTGTCATCCTGGATAAAGACCAGATGGAGAGGATTATAGTCACACTTCTGGACCGTTTCCCGGAGGGGTATATGGATGCTGTTGCTATGAACCAGTCTGAGCCTGCAGTGCCCATCTGCACACAGACGTGGCAGCTCCATGGTGCATCTGTACCAAATGTCGACCGATGCCGACAGAAGTAGAAAATGTTTGTTGCAGGTTACATCCTTGTGTGACATCAACTCAAAACTTTTCAGACGGTGTAACCAATGGTACAGTGCTTGTCGCTGCCATGCACGCAAGCAGGGACAACTTACCCCACAACATTCCAAGAAGCAACGACTCCTATCGCCACTACGCTTATAAACAATTTACTTATATTCATCATGGTCGCTTGGGAGCTGGTAATAGAAGGGTAGTGCTGCCATGTGTTGTTCTGCATGTCAGTCGGGGTTACCCAGCTCCCAACGATGTCAACAAGTACAAAGGCTTTGTCGATGGCAACCATGACTAAAAACACATTGCTGTATTTAAAGTTGTGTTATTATGGACATGTTTAGCTTTTCATTGTATCAGCTTATGGTATAATGTATTGCTGCTGTGTTTTTGTATGTTTGTTTTGTTTTGTTTTTTTCTTTTTAGTTTTAAGGTAGTTGTAAAGGACGAGATCAAGGAGATGTTAGAGTATGACATCATCAAACCATCAATATCGCCCTACGCATCTCTGATCGTGTTCGTGAAGAAGGAGGACGGGAGCAACCTGTTCTGTTGCTATTTTCGTGTTTCTATGCTCTAATAGTCTTAATTAAATGCTCCCAAGCTGATGAAGTGATAAATAACTTTATGATTTTTTACATTCGAAAATAGGATACCCTCTTGTTCTAAGCATTACTAATATTGTATGGTACAGGCCATTCGGTATTTGATCTGAATTATGAATTGAATTGAATCTGAATTGTGAATTGAATTTAATCTGAATTATAAATTGAAATACAGGAAACGATGGATCTAAGCCCTGCCATACTAAAGTAGAGACAAAGAAGAAGAAACCACTATGGATGTGCAAAGAAGCATTGGCCAAAGTCAAGAAGATATACCATGCTTGGAAGAGATTACGAAGCTTACATTAAGCTCAGAAACGAGGATACGAAAGGCGTAAGATCAGCTAACATACAGTTTGAAAGAAGAATAGCACAAGAAATCGAAGAGAATCCCAAGGGATTCTGGAACTACGTCAGGTCAAAAACAAAGGTGAAGAGTGGCATAAGTGATCTCATTAAAGAAGATGGAAGTAAGACTACAAGTGACGAATGTAGTATTCTAAGATACCATAGAATGCGGAATCAGAAATGAGCTGCTAGATTCAGCAGCATAAGAATACACATGAATAATGGAAGCTGAATAAAGTACCATGTTGAGTTCAAACTTGATTCATCTGCTTGTCTTATTTGAGTTATCTCATATACGCATCTAACAGTAGCAACCATGTTAGTATGTTACACTGGCGACGAGGATGCTTGTGGACAAAACGGATTGTGAAATGTTCTAGTTTGATTTTTACTCGCTGACTGCTAACTTTTCGCCATGGCATCGCAAGGCATGCCGAGCTTACCGTGTTTCGACCCAACGTCGGATCCCACGTCTCTTCTCGTGCGGTGGGAACGTTGGCTACGCAGATTCGAGGGAGCTATGGTCGGGTTTGGCATAACTGATTTCAAGCGCCAGAAAGCTCTTTTACTTCATTTTGGAGGAGAAGCACTCCAAGATATATTTGAGACTCTCGACACTGATAACCAGCAGCAGCGAACGGTGGATTCTCAGCAAACAGACCCGCCAAGTCAGTCTCAACTAGATGAACGTGAGTACACAGCAGCTAAATGTGCCCTCACAAACTATTTCACTCCGAAGAAGAACATTCTATATGAAAGCATTGTATTTAGGCGTACAACCCAGCAAGGCGATGAGTCAGTCGATCAGTATTGCACACGCCTTAGGCAGATAGCAACCAAATGTGAATTTGGTAACCTTGACAGAGAGCTCAAAACTCAGATCATCGAAGGCTGTAATTCTGACCAGCTAAGACGCAAAGCCCTGGAGAGGGATATGTCCTTGACCGATCTCCTTGAACTTGCTAGATCATTATCGCTATCTGCTTCCAGAGCTGCAGAAGTCGGGCGTGAAAGATCTGGTAGTGCTAGTGTCAACAAAGTCTTCACACGCCATGAGCGCACGCCAAATCGCAGACAAACTTTCAAGACTTCTCAGTCCAGACATCTGTCTAATAATGCAAAGCAGTGTTTCTACTGTGGAGGCGAGTATCCCCATCAGAATGAATGCCCAGCTAGAGGACAGAAATGTCGTAATTGCGGGATACTTGATCACTTTGCAAAAGTTTGTAAGTCACGGAAGCAAGCCCATAACTCCAAGTCTGTCAGCGGTCAAGTTAGCGAACTGACCATGGGTAATGCTGCAGGCGATACAGAGGAATATGGTAGAGACTGCGAATATACTTTTGGCATCAAGCAAGTGAAAGGAAAACGACCCCGTGTCTCCATGACACTTGAAGACACCGACATTAGTACGCTCGTCGACACAGGGTCGACCGTCAATGTAATAACGGACACCTGCTATCAGCGGCTGGCAAAGCACCCAACACTAGACCAGAGTAATAAAGTACGCGTTTATGCGTACGGCAGCAAGACTCCTCTCAAGGTTCGTGGAACTTTCGAAACTGAATTGACCTTCAGAGACAACACTGCTAAAACAACCTTCTACGTGGTCTACGGAGATTCTGATAATCTGTTGAGCTGTGACACTTCAGAATCGCTAGGCATCGTCAAGCTCACGTATGCCGTAACAGCTGACGACATGTCATCAAGCTATGCCGATCTCTTCAACGGGCTAGGAAACCTCAAGGACGTGAAGTGTAAACTTCACATTGACGACACTGTAAAGCCAGTAGTCCAGCCCCATCGCAGGATTCCATTCCACGTTCGCAAACAGACAGAAAAGGAACTGCAGCGTCTCCTTGATTTGGATATCATTGAACGGGTTGGTGGTGAGCCAACACCTTGGGTTTCGCCGATTCTAATTGTCAAAAAACCCAAGAGTCCAAATCAGATCCGCATCTGCGTGGATATGCGTGCTCCTAACAAAGCTATTCAGAGAGAACGCCATTTGACCCCCACTATCGACGAGATCATCGCGAAAGTAAATGGAGCTCGACACTTCGCGAAGTTGGATCTCAACGCTGGTTACCACCAGATAGAGCTCGCTGAGGAGTCGCGTTATGTAACTGTCTTTTCTACTCATGTTGGCCTGTTCAGATATAAGCGACTCAACTTCGGAGTCAATTCCGCAGCAGAGGTGTTTCAGCAGACGATACAAACCACCCTCAGTGGTCTTGATGGAGTTCTGAATATCAGCGACGATATTCTAGTGTATGGCCGTACACCCGAGGAACTCAACGACAGGCTTGAACAATGCCTGAAGCGACTGCAAGACAATCACCTCACTCTCAACAAAAACAAATGCGAATTCCGCAAGGAAAGGATGGAATTTTTTGGCCATGTTCTGAGCGCAGAAGGAGTATCACCTGACCCCAAGAAAGTACAAGCCATCATCAATGCGTCGAATCCATCAAATGTTCAAGAGGTGCGCAGTCTTCTGGGACTAATTAACTACTGCGGACGATTCATCCCTGATCTTGCGACGCTGTCTGCTCCTCTACGCAATCTAACGAGAGAAGAGGTAGAGTGGCAGTGGACAGGAGATCACCAGAAAGCCATGACTAACGTGAAACAGTGCCTTGCAGCAGGATGCACGAATGCTTTCTACGACCCAGACAAAAATACTCAACTTCTCGTAGATGCCAGCCCAGTTGGCATCGGTGCTGTGCTGGCACAGAAAAGCAGAGATGGAGAGCCCTCCGTAGTCGCATTAGCCAGCAGATCACTTACGCCAGTAGAACAGCGGTATTCACAGATAGAGAGGGAGGCCCTGGCGATAACCTGGGGCATTCAGCACTTCCACCTCTATCTGTATGGCAATACGTTCGAAGCTGTCACCGACCACAAGCCTCTGGTGACTATATTTAACAACGCTCATAGCAAGCCTCCGACGCGAATTGAGAGATGGATCCTCAAAATTCAAGAATACGACTTCACTGTCGTGTATGAGCCTGGAAAGTCTAACCCAGCAGACTACCTGTCCCGCCATCCGCTGCCGACTACTGAGCGCACAAGCCGCGAAGAGAAGGCGGCAGAGCAACATATCAACTTCGTGAGCGTAAATGCAGTACCAAAGTCAATGAAGCTAAGCGAAATCCAAGACGCGACTAAACAAGACGTCGCGTTGAGTCTTTGTATGCAAGCTCTCAGATCGCGAAATTGGAAAGAAGTGATAGAAACCACTTCATCTTCAGATGTAGCGAGATGCCTTCAGAGCTTCTACAATGTTCGCGACCAGTTGTCAATCGCACCCAGTGATGATTTTGTGTTACGCGGAAATTGCATTGTCATCCCACAATCCCTATGTGATCGCGTAATTGATATTGCACATGAAGGCCATCAAGGCGTCGTGAAAACCAAGCAGCTTCTGAGAGAAAAAGTGTGGTTTCCTGGAATTGATCGCATAGTTGAGCGTAAAATAAGTCAGTGTTTACCAGGCCAGGCCACGACAGTAGGGCCAAGTCCTCGTGCACCACTTCAAATGTCTGACCTGCCGAATGGTCCTTGGGAAGAAGTAAGTGTAGATTTCGCTGATTTGCCCTCTGGAGATCATCTTTTAGTGATTATTGATGATTATAGTCGATACCCAGTTGTAGAAGTCGTATCGTCGACGTCAGGGAAAGCTACAATTCCAAAGCTCGATAAAGTTTTCTCATTGTTTGGAGTCCCGCAGATTGTAAAATCCGATAATGGTCCGCCATTCAACGGCGATGAGTTTAAGCAGTTCGCAGAATACCTAGGCTTCACCCATCGCAAGATAACGCCGCGATGGCCACGTGCAAATGGTGAGGTAGAGCGGTTTATGCGCACGTTGAAGAAAGTCCTCCGCACTGCACATGCCGAATCCAAATCGTGGAGGCAAGAGCTACATCGATTTCTTCGCAACTATCGTGCAACACCACACACAACCACAGCACAACCTCCGGCAACAATAATGTTCTCGAGACCTATGCGCACACGCCTGCCAGAGATATCACGTGAAGGAAGCGACTCAGAGCTACGCGAACGCGACAAAGCAAAGAAAAACACCATGAAAGCTGATGCTGAACGCCACATGTCGTTCAGACGTGTTCCCCTCTGTATAGGAGACACGGTTCTAGTGAAGCGTGAAGGGTATGTTACTAAAACAATGACACCCTATGAGCTAGAGCCATTGGTAGTCACCGATGTCAAAGGCTCGATGGTCACAGCAAGTCGTGGATCACAAAAGATAACACGCAACACGTCTTTCTTCAAAGCCTTGAAGGAATACCTCCCAGCTGAACCAGTTTTTGTAGAAACTGAACAAGAGCAAATAGAACAATTCAGTGCTCCTGATGACTTGTCAGATGACAATGAACAAACCAATCCGACTACCCCTAACGTTGAGAGGTATTCGAGCCGTACTCGAAACCCTCCAGCTTACTTGAAAGACTACGTAACCAAAGTTAAGGTCAAGAAGTAGCGTGATACATGTTAAGACTAACATTCATCAAAAGTGTTAAGTAATGATACGACATCATCCATCTTATTTTGTTAATCATTTATGTGTAATGTGTATGCAACAACAGTCTGTAATAAAACAGAGATATTCAATAGTTTTAAGTTATAAATATGTACTCTTGATGTTTTACTACTTTGCAGCACGAAAGCCTGTACGGTACTTACACACTATACAAACTAAAGGAAACGTTTTCTTTTTAAAGCATATAATAGCAAGTCAGCTATTGTCACAGTCCTAGTCTTTGCTGATTTAGTTTTTAGTTTTGACAAATCATCCCATAGGAAAGAAATGAGCCTGCCGCATACTCCTGCGGCAGACTTGCCGCAGATCTGCAGCAGACCTGCCGCAGACAGTCATCTTTTTCACATGCAAATTAGTTTTGCCGCAGACTTGCCGCAGACTTGCCGAATACTCTTTCAGTATGATGAAGAGTCTGTGGCAGGTCTGCCGCAGACTTGCCGCATACTCTTTCAGTATGATGAAGAGTCTGCGGCAGGTCTGCGGCAGACTTGCTGCAGACTTGCCGCATACTCTATCAGTATGATGAAGGGTCTGCGGCAGGTCTGCCGCAGACTTGCTGCAGACTTGCCGCATACTCTATCAGTATGATAAAGAGTCTGCGGCAGGTCTGCCGCAGACTTGCTGCAGACCTGCCGCAGACTCTTCGTCATGAATATTCATATCTCATATAGACCTGCTGCAGACCTGCCGCATACTCTTTCATATCCAGTACATGGCAATAAAGTATGCATGTAGAAGAACCAGTGATAAACTGATTGATACTTCATAATCGATATTGGCAATATCGATATTACCAATTAGGTAATACCAATGTATATCGATATTACCAATTAGGTATATTCTATTCTCAATTGTATTAACTTCATCACATTGATCATTTGAAGTGTATTCAAGAGTAACATTTAAAGTGACACAGGCTCGTACACATATATATACTAAATATGTATATTGTTTCTTGGTTAGTAATCATAGTTTCTTGGTTAGTAATCAATATATCTATTGCTTAAACGTGAATGTAATTGTAACATGATCAGACAAAATAATCTATTGGTTAATAATGGCAAAAGGAAAATAGAAATCACAAAAATGATGTGCATTGTCTTAATTTGCTTAACAAATCATGATAAATGTATTTTTCTGTCACACGTGTAAAGTAATAATGAATATGCATGAGATGATTGGTTTCAATTGGCCCTATTAGACTTTAATGGGATTTCCTGTGGCGGACCTGCCGCAGACTGTTCCTGTGGCATACTAGTATGCGGCAAGTCTGGAGCAAAGTTTCATCCTGCCGCAGATCTGCCGCAGACTGTTCCTGTGGCATACTAGTATGCGGCAAGTCTGGAGCAAAGTTTCGCCCTGCCGCAGATCTGCCGCAGACTGTTCCTGTGGCATACTAGTATGCGGCAAGTCTGGAGCAAAGTTTCATCCTGCCGCAGATCTGCCGCAGACTGTTCCTGTGGCATACTAGTATGCGGCAAGTCTGGAGCAAAGTTTCATCCTGCCACAGATCTGCCGCAGACTGTTCCTGTGGCATACTAGTATGCGGCAAGTCTGCAGCAAAATTTCATCCTGCCGCAGATCTGCCGCAGACTGTTCCTGTGGCATACTAGTATGCGGCAAGTCTGCAGCAAAATTTCATCCTGCCGCAGATCAGCCGCAGACTGTTCCTGTGGCATACTGGTATGCGGCAAGTCTGCAGCAAAATTTCTTTCTGCCGCATACTTCGGCATACTCTTTGCCGCAGACTAAAAGTCTGCGGCAGGTCTGCGGCAGATCTGCGGCAGGTCTGCGGCAGGTCTGCGGCATACTTTTCACTTTCCTATGGGATTGCATGCCTTTTGGGCGTACTGACAAACTACAACAGTATGTGTAAGTGATCTTATAATAATAAGCTGTTTACATTGTATTCAATTGTTTAGCCATTTTATAATAATAGGCTGTTTACATTGTATTCAATAGTTTAGCCATTTTAGTGTTTAGTTATTCAAAATGTTTAACTTTTGACTTGTGTTTTCAAACACAATCCATGTTTGTTTTCAGGGCTGCATGCTGTTGTAAAGTTTTAAAGTTATACCATTCAAAGTCGTTCAGGGTTGATAAGGAAAACTTTGTATCTGAAGAAACTTACTCTGAAAGTAAGTCTCCAAAGTGTTCGATCCTTAGTGTATATAAGTGTACATAGTTTCACACATTCAATTAGGGCGATCATGAGAAATACGCCTGATAGTCGTTGCCACACATACAAATGTTACATAGGAAAGAAAACAGTTCACACAGCAAGTGAAAACATTGTTCTGGTTAAATTTAAAGAAGATTTAATTTCAGTTTTATGTCACAATATGCTTTCTCATTGTAATGCATGTTTTCAAATAACATGGGGAGGGATGTAGTATTCTAAGATACCATAGAATGCAGAATCAGAAATGAGCTGCTAGATTCAGCAGCATAAGAATACACGTGAATAATGAAAGCTGAATAAAGTACCATGTTGAGTTCAAACTTGATTCATCTGCTTGTCTTATTTGAGTTATCTCATATACGCATCTAACAGTAGCAACCATGTTAGTATGTTACAACGAAGAGAAGGCTAAAGTTCTGAATGAGTTCTTTGCAAGTGTGTTTACCAGAGAAGATTTTTGTAATTTTTTGTATTGACATGCAAACGAAACAAATTTCCAATAATTGGACAATAAAATTTGAATTGAATACCATGCACTGCACCGCTAAAAACCAGGGAGATTTGGGCAAAGTTCCCGGGTTTTTTAAAGCTTTGGGGGCGACGGTCGCTGTTTTGAGGGGGGGGGAAACAATCTGACCAACCAACCCAGGACATTTCGTTTTAGGCCTAACAGTGATACAGGATTGATATCCCGCCTGCCTACACGAGAGATATTATGCTTGCAAACAGAGAGCACATACCAACACCAGAGACGGCTCACGACATCCCCCATTTAATGGAACTCGGTCTTCATCGTCTACCACTTCAAGACTGTGAAGTCAGACTTCTTATTGTGTATGATTATGCCAGAGCATCGACATTTCATTACGTCAATCCAGCCCCTAACGACGAAGGACCATATGGTATAAAGATGGACATGGGCTAGAGCATTGTCAGAGCTGTGCCCGACAATTATGACGTAAGACATGATGATCCAATCGGTATCAGCCATCGCCTCATGGCCTGATGTACCCATCGATTTTAGCTCAGGAAGCCAGAATGTGCTTTTTGCACAAAAGGTGGCCAATTCAAGTAACTCAAGTAATTCAAGACAAGATATTTAACTGCTGATGAGCATCAGAATTGCTTTATATTCAGTACATCCTGGGTTTATCGTGATTCCCTATGAGTATATGAGGGGGCAAAAAGTTTTCATGTGGCATTCGATACTTCTTATTGGCTACATTCTTGGAACCCATTTCATATTTAGATATTAAATTATTAATAGATATTTATACAGCAGTAATCACAATTATGTCTTTGGGTATTATCCTTTAAAATACTCCCTGTCTTAATAGAAAAGCAAGAATATCAGGAAGCCTGTACGCATGATTGAACTTAGTTTACATCCCTGTTCAAATACAATAGAGCTGCCAATCATTCCTATATTTTCTCCAAAGAAATCTCTTATTGTGTTGCCTTATTCTAGCTTTTTATTACTTTCTTAATCATAATCTGGATGTGAGATACTGTGTGTTGAGAGCTACAAAGGCATCAACTTAGTGCACTCTGATATGACTTAATGCCCTTCTCGCTCTCAGCAGACAATACAGCATTATGGATAGGCCATACACTTTGGATAACGTTTGCTAAAACCAGAAGAGCTTTGATTGATATCATTTCATAAAGACTTTCACCATTTGAACAGTCAGTAGGTATTCAAGTCAACCATTTCATGACAAAAAAAACATTACCCTTGATTTCAAAGTAATTTCAAACTACACATACATGCAATTATCTACTGAGAGCCAAGTAGGAAATAATTTGTATACTTTCGGGCTGGCATTGGGCAATATCTCTCACCATCTCAACAAAGTATTTTTCTCGCTAGCCACGTATTTACTATTCAAACCCAGAAAGACCATCTCGATGTACATTATTGATGTGGCTACAAAATTGCACTTACATACATGTATTCAACCATTGCATATACCAACATCAAATCAACTGTCAAAGTAATCAGAGCTGTTATACATCAACACAACCACCTCTGAACAAACATCTCATAGTGCAGCGGGTCATCTGGCCTTGCCGTGTTCACGATGTAGTCCCACCCCATTCTTTCTGCGTTTCTCCTTCTTCCGTATATGGATGTACTGTATGATGCTCCACACACCTCTGCACATGTTAATCAGACGCTGGTCCGTGTTCTCACCAAGGGATATGGCAAAACGATATTGTGCCCTGTGTGATATTAAAAGCATACGGATCACAGTTCCAATGAAGATATGAAGGTTACAGTTGGAAAAACAGAGTACTTTTGAACACACAATACAAAGGCAAGAGAAGGTGGGGAGAATGCCTCATGGATAACAATTAGTATTCTAAGATAACAGCATGGCCATGGGATAGAGAACTGGGAGGACATATTTCACAAGATGTCAGTTCTCAAAATACACACATGCTTGGAAAATTTGACCCCATGACCTTTATGAAACTGTTTCCTATTTGGGTCAAGAATTTTGCTTCTTGTGCACAATCGTTTCAGAGAGATGGGTAGAGTGAGTGAGAGAGAGAAAGAGAGAGAGAGAGAGAACAAGAGAGCAAGAGAGAAATTTGTTTACCATTAAGAGTTGCATTTGGATTTTTATAAGATTAAGTTGTAACTAGATTTATCACAGTTCTTACCTGACAATAAACATGGCATGTTGAATGTAACCATTTTGCATGAGACTCTGAGCCATATAGACCCTGCAGCGAGCTAGTAAGATGGGATCACCAATCTGACAGGCTAGCTTCATCTGACGGATAGAAACTCTGCCTGCCTTCTCTGCCTAAATGAATGAAATATGAAAGGTTGCTCAACACAGATATTCTTTAGATATATTTTCACATTTCATTACATCTGTCATTTATCTGATCATTTTTCTGTCTTTAAAATATTAAATGTTAAAGGACAAGCATTATAAACAAAACAGAGAAATGGACTAAAAAGGGTTTCAGGAAAATTTAGACAACTACTGATGTTATAATATTGTTAAAATAGAGAGAAATCTCTATATAAAGACCACTCAAAGTCAAAAGAAACAAAACAAATGGTCTTTATGAGCACATGGTCTTTCTGTACAGGCTCTTTTTATGACAGGCTTCAACAAGAAACCCTGCAAGATGGAAACAAAAAATTAGGTCTTAATAGACAGGTCACAGCCTCACAGGTGGTTTCTAACAATTACCCCATATATTAACAGTTATGAATAATAAAGAGATGAAGCAAACTTACAAAATTCTGGAAGTCATCTCCTAGGGCAGAGTAAGCTCCTCCTAGAGTGGACAGCCAGGAGAAGGAATCTTCCATGGCAATACGGGCAAGCCACAGGGGTAACATCTTCACACTCCTATAAAGAAAGGTCAAGGAAAAACTATGGTTATGATCAGGGGGTAAATGACCTAATGAGTAATGACCACAGATTCTTGAAAAATGCTGTAAGACTAAGCGTGCTAGAAACTATCGTTCTCACTTCCCTAAAAGTTAGAGCAAGCTCTGCTAAAGGGTGCCATTCTGTAATGTTACCACATTTTTTTTGTTGGCTTATGTATTAAAATACGAGAATCGTTACGCAAGACAATATTATTTAGTCTAGAAAATATTTTAAAAACTTCTTATAAAACTGATTTAAGATATTTTAAGATTGTCATTTATCTTTTCTTTCATATTGCTGTTTCCTTACCATCGAATGTCTGCCTCCATTTTGAATAAGTTAGACTGTCTCAAATGCAGAGCCAACCTGATACCAGTTGACCTCTTCTGTTCTTTTGTAGTTCTCTTGGAGGAACAGCACCATGTGCAAAGATTCTTCATAAAGAGTTGTCTGTAGACTTGGGAATGTCTCATTTCACACATAAAACATGATGCCAGTATTGGATCTATGTCTGTTCCCAGCTGTATGAATTCAGCGTTGGTGGATATTGTAGGCCTACTGTCATGCTGTGTTCCTCCTCTGATCTGTTCATTGTTCTGATTGTTCACAATGTTTCTTTGGTTTGCCGACTCCTGTGCTGAAATACACTTCTCCTTCACAGAGTCTTTTTGGTTTCCATCTTCAGTGCATGAAGAAAGTCCAGAGGATGCTGATTTGGGAATTTGGTTGGACTTGGAGTTCAGACAATCTTGGGTCAGGTCAAACGAGGCGAAAGAATCTGTTGCGCTGACATCATCAGGAGTTGGCTTTTGAAACAAAATGCAGTCTATCATAGAAGTTCCCTGATTCACTGTGATAGCTATCATATCGTGTGGCTCCATCTGCAAAGAGAGAGAGAGAGAGAGAGAGAGAGAGAGAGAGAGAGAGGGAAAGAAATTAGACAACTTGTACAATTTGTATAAAAAATTGATGGAAATCTAACTTCTGGGGCATCAAGTATTTAATGCTCGTTTGCCCATGCACTTTATAGACTTTGTCTTTAATAGAAGTCTTGAGAAACTGGCCTCTGGGGGGCTGTTTCTCGAAACCAACTCCATGACAGTCATATCTTTGTCGGCGACCTACGGAGATGTCATGAAGCGGATAAACCGTTTCACAAAGCCATGACAGACATGATATCGATATATCGCGATGCTAGCAGCTCAAGAACATAGTCTTTGTCAGGATCCATTTGATTTATCAAGAATAACCCAAAACAAGTTTTGGGGCTAAAATTGTTCAAAAAGAAATATATACATATAAATTCTCCTAAAATAAATAATAAATAGTGTCATTATCATATTTACATCATCAAACGATTTGCATATTTCTGTAAAGATTCTTAAATTGAAGAAAAACCGGTGAGTGTTTTTTTCGACAGTCGAATCAAAAGTTGGTTGAAGGATACCGTAATGTGATAGTTTATCAATACATACTTTTTTGTTTATTGTGACGAGGAATTTTAGGCAAAATGTCTTTTTTCAGCCAGTTTTTATTCTAGAGTCTCATAAATACTCGTTATATAATTGATTTGATATTGAAAATATAATTTGAAAGAAGTAATTAGAGAGGAAATAATAATACACATAGGCCCCAAAGGTATGACGGTATCCTAAGAAAAGACTATGGATCGACTATGGAAAACGGTGTGTAACATTCTTACCTCTCTTATTTATATGTTATAGTTTAATGATTTGTGATTTAATGTTTATATTCAGCTTTTTAAAGTTTCTGTATAATTTGTATTCTCACTTTTGTACATTTGCATTTCGCATCCCAGAGAATTACGTACCGAACTCGTCTTTATTTTTCTCAAAATGATAGTGAAACTAATCGTCCATTTCGCGGCCCATGGAATGGCAACAAACTGACTTGTGATGGCGCTTTACAGCAATTAAAAAGATATGACGGGTTCGGAGCAGCGACAACTCGCTTGTCGCGGAAGTTGTCGCTCATCTTGGCAAAGACGGCTTCGTGAAACACTTAGCTGACAAGTTGCGTGACAGTGGCGAGATGTCGTTGATCTTGTAGTTATGACGGTTTCGAGAAACGGTCCCCCGGACTACATCCACAGTATTTCACTTTTTCCTAAACTAAACAGTCAACTTCTTTTTCAAATTCATTCAACCCAACTCTTTTCTCTGCATGCACAATATCATAAACCATACGAGAAGTTTGCATAATTTGACTGATAGGTTCAGTTTGAGGTGCAGAGCTATAGCGTAGAGACGGAACTGAGTGACGACGTCGACATCGAAGCCCTAAACGGAGGCTTCCCGATGATGGATGTGATCCAAATTCAAGTGGAAAATGCGATACAAATCAATATGATTAGAATTAGCAAAAAACTTATGCTAAAATTCCTTTGCTAAGAATGGATATGAAACTGCTAAAAAAAAAATGGATACGAAAGTATAGGTCTACACTAGCGCCTAGAAATCTATACAGCTAAAACTGTATCAAAGTCAAACAAAAACAAAAAAATCATTGACATCATGAAAACGAAGGGTAAATGCTTCACAAAGCTATCGCTACTTAAATCCTGCTCTCACACCTCTCTTTCCGACTGGATCAACCCCTCACTCTTTCACAATCTCTCTCTCAGTTTCATACTTGACTTGACCTCCACGTTATTAGTTAATGTTCCACTAGCCTAGACCTTACATCACATGTATGTGATGCATAACCCTGCCTATCCTTTGTATAGTACTACCAACACCTGCATCAACTGCAGTTCTCCAAACTGGAGGAAGCCTATTCCAAGCAAAGAAGAAGAAGAAGAAGAAGATGCCAGTGCAACTTCAAGATGGGCAAATATCACTGCAGTGCAGTGGCAATGGCAATGGCAATGGCAATGGCCCATGCACATGCCCAGGCCATGGCCTGGCCTAGGCCTGGCCTTGCAGTTGCATGGCCCAAAAATTTCGCACAAAATCTTGAATCTTGAATTTGTTGCACCCAAAAAGCTACGTTGACAGCTGTCCAGGGTCACTTATTTATCACTTATTACATCACTTATTTATCATTGAATCTTAGATACACTCAGAGATATTTACCGTTTCACATCAATTCACTCACGTTTGCTGACGAGACTCCAGGACAAATTAAACCGGATTGCTCTCTCTGATCTGTTCGACGCTTCAAAGTCAAACTCAAAGTTCTATGTTCTAGTTTCTGCTCTCTTTTCAATTCATCTGTTGGGTTGAAGACACCGTAGCAATAAAATCTAGAAAATCGGTTGAAATTTCTCGTACAAATCAAGAGTTGGAACTGGTATGTAAAACATTATAATCGGAGATTTTGTTCATATTTTCATTGAGATATCATTTATTGCTTCCAATGACGATAAATCGTACACTTGCACGCTGTTTTGAGAGTAGAGTCATGACAATACAAGAGTGTCTGTTTCCGTCTCTCTGTCTGTCGGTTGAGACTTCAGTGGGTGGTTGCTAACACCAGGGAGCTCCGACGCCGATGCATCGGCGTGGGAGCTCCATGGAGTTAGAGGGTTAATGTTGCATGTTAAAGGGAGTCACTCGTCAGTTTCCTTGTACAGAAGGCCATAATTCGCTGACACCAGACTTGGTGGATAATAAAAATCATTAACGTGTGTACAGGTATTTGGCCTGCACACAGCAGCGAGCCCGTTGGCCAATCAAGAAATACATGTCTACCCCCTCGTCTATCGAGAGTCTTCTGGTGTCGGAAAAGTGAGATAAATAGTGACTTTACCATGTGGGGGGAATGGATGGAAAACACACTAGAGGTCTACGTTACATGATAAGGCCTGGTGGTCATAAAACTCAAGGCTAATTCTGGTGATTGACAGCACCTCTTGTCATATCATGAGAGCTAACTACTGCAATTAGTCTAATACTCAAGCAATCTTGTCACAAGTGAAAAGATTGAGGTTAACATCAAGTACAAGAAAGTAAGAATAAATAAATAAGAAAAGAAAATCAAGTATTATTACTCTAGCCATGCACATGGACCATGATCTAACCATAGTCCATACTGCTTGTAATTTTATGTACGTTTTGAAGTTAATTTTCTGATTCTCATCCCCTGTTTTATTTGATGTTGTTAATTTTTGTTTTAATATGAAACATGAAGGTAGAAGAATCTCTGAAGACTCAAAATGTACATTCAAATTGTGTCTTCATATTTAAATTGCAATTTTGCAAATCCAAATATCTTTTGCAGAAAACAGAGCCCCATAGAGAAGGGAAAAGAGCACCATCATCATGGCACATGCATCTGCTAATCTGTGGTTGAAGTTTGATACCTTTAATATCGGCATCCTACCTGTGGCACCTCATCCTAAGCTCAGTCTACATGTAAGTAAACTTTAAAAGGGTTGATGACTTGATGCTTATTTAGTGCCAGTCATGTAAAGGTTAAACTTTCTTAATGTATGGTGGCTGGTCCTTCATAAAGTAATTTATATCATCACCTCCTCTATGGAATTCTGTTCCTTTAACAGCTAGGAATATATCGTGTATTGATACTAAAAACACCGCTCTGAAGACCTACCTTTTCTTAAAGGGTTTTATTTTTCTTATATTTATGTAACTAACATATTGTATATAAAGTGCATAGTTAATTTGGTTGTAACTATTACTGGTATGTGCAATATAAATTTATAACATTATATTTTAAGGTCTAGTGAAACCTATGCAGGGAAATTGTCCAATTCAATTACTTTGTGTTTGATACTGCTCTTGATATTGGGACTTGTTATAAGGGTATGAATGTTGATAGATATTTACTCTTCAAAAATGGTCATTGAGTAACATGTCTTGTAGCAATGAGTTGTTTAAAAGATAATGAATTTAGTTTGTTTGTATAATGAGCATAAGGTGGTGTTATAGAAGACATATATTTTTGCTAATCTCCAGGCTTCTTTTTTTCCTTCTAGTCTTGTTATGATTTTAATTTATTCCAGAATACATGCATGTCTTAATTGTCTTCTTTTGTTAACTCATACACACAGTATCTCAAGAAGATAGCTCTATATGCTAAAAACAAAGGAAAAGCTGGCTACCCAAGACTAGCCTACTCCACATGGAAGCACATTGCCTGCAACAAACTTGGCATGCTAGAGGATCTGGCATGGATGTAAGTCGATCAGTCTAGAATGTTGTCAATTGTGTTGTTTATTCTTGCTTGTTGCAAGCCATCCCAACTCCGTAAAGTTTACAATTGGCATAATATTGCATGCCTTTATTGAGAGAATTGATGGATGTGGGAATTGGGTAACATTGTAAAATGCAACAAAAGGGATCCTACATATTTATTGGGAACATATAGGAAAGTTGTATTTATATCAATAATTCCCTTGAGACACAATTATGTTTTAGAGTAAAACTATGAGCCTATGCTTGCTAACTAATGTACATGTAGATATGTTGAGATGCTGGGGTTTTTCGAACAGTATGCATTTATTATTTTGGATGTAATTAAACCTAAATTTATGAAATTAAAATAAATGCTAATAAAAGACAATAATCTTATACATTGGATTCTTGACTGTATTTTTATCCCTAGGTACTTTGAGGGCTTTGATATGCTGTGTGAGTACAGCCCTGAAGAAAGGCTACAACGTAGACAAGATGCAGTTCGCCATGCTAAGAATATTGGTAAGTGAGATTGATCTGCAGTGTTGGAATTTAGAAGATAAAAATATAAGACCATTGACATTCCTGGCTTTCCTGCATTAAGATACAGTAAATTGTGTGTCTAGTTCAACATGAAATACTCCTGTACAAACAAAACTTCCCCTTCCTCACATGATGATGATGGTCGTCGTAAGGATTATGTTGAAAATGATGATGATGGTAATGATGGTATTGGTGAGGATGATATTGATAATGTATTCCTAGATAGCAGGGAAAAAAATACAGTGAAATATCTGATACACTTCAGCTACTTAATGATCATTTGATGGCCTAATAATACTTGAAAACTGTTTCTTTCCCGATGCAGATACGTGGAAAAATATTCAAAGCGTTGATACCCTGCAGTTCCTGCTGTATCTGTACCTCCAACAACTGCACAAGATATCTCTCAGATCATCACTTGTTTCTGGTGAAGAGTATCCTTTACAATTTATCATTTGCATGATGTATATTCTTTTGTATGATATAACACCTGGCCTTATTACCTGTGGAGCAGCATACCTGATTATGAACCAGAAATGGCGTGGTTGCTCTAGAGAGGTGCTACCAGAATTGCAGTAGACTGGACTTTCAGATCTTGTCCCATTTCCTTGAGTTTCTTCTTTCACTTGTTTCTCATCTATATGCAGCAGAGCTTGCTGATACAATAGGAGAAGTTTGATGCCATGAAAATAGACATTGTTCACTATCTGTGAAAGTTTTATACCACTGTAGTGTAGCGTACCCAGAACCTTATTTACATGGAGGTCATATACTGTACTTGCTGTTGTTGAGATGGGTTAGGCTTGTCCTAAGATACAATTAAAGTCTGTTCTTGAGGACTAGGCTTTTATCGGCTTCTGTTTTCAAATTTGTGATCTTGTCCTATTCTCTACGACAGTAGAATAGAAATAGGGAATAATGTTGAAGCATGATAAACAGAACTGGTAGTTGTCCTTAACAAATGAATCTACCAGATGGCCATCTCGAGCGCGATCCCCATCCCCTGACATTGATGGCAGAACATCACCTGGACTGGGTTCCTCAACAAAGGCAAGTTGTCTTCTACTAAATAGAAGAATTTTGAATTGGTGCTAATCTTACATTAAGAGCTCTGCAGCTAATGCCTACACTCTTGATCTTTATGAATAGGTTTTGTGAAGTTGAATAATTCAGAGCATTCATTGCCGTAATTTTTTTAAAATTTGAAATTTGAATTTATTTCTGGATTCCAGTACAAATTTTCTGAACAGCTTTCCAAAGGAATACTATTCTATCACAACTCTATAACCCAAAGCTATATTTTAAATTTATCTTCTCACATCTCTGATTTCATATATTTACATTCGATATTAATATGGTTGCTACAGTGTGGTCCTATGCCTTACCCCCTTTCCAACCACCGAAAAATTATGCTCCTTTCTTCACATAGTCCGTTAATGTTGATCATTACATCTTGTCTTTAATTCTTTCATTACAGAGTGTGGATGAAAGCAACCAGCAGGTGTTTGTATTGAATCATCTGAGTGATATCTTAGGACTCTTAGCTGAAGCAGACTCCTACTCAAGTACAGCTAATGATGTTCTTCTCTCTGTCCAATCTGTTGAGGCGCTGGGGCTGCTCTTTGAAGGATCTGTGAACAAAAACAAGTTAGTAGTGCTTTTTATTCTCCTGTTTTCTTCTTGAATGTAGACAAATTTAAATCTTGGCTGTGCAAAAAGAAAGCAACACATTTTAAAGCTGTTTTTTGTAACCTGTTGCTGTATTTCTTTCTGTTTGCTGTAGATTCAGTGAATACCATTTGATTGTCTCTCTTTAGCCAGTGAAGCCCACTACACAGCAGAATAATCAAGGTTGTTATAGGAAGAAGCGGGGATATATCAGCGCAAATATTATATTGAGGCTGAAATATATGTACAGTAGTAAAATGCAGTTAGTGAAGTAACATTGACAGAACCACAAACGGGTTTGATCAGGAAAAGAATACAGAGTACAGCTGATTTCCTCCTGGATGAATATACAGTAGAGAATCCATAGATTCAATCTTATCTCATGTCTTGATTTGTGCTTTACAGGAGTGTACAGCTCGTCCATCAGGTTGCATTGCACCAACAAACACAGGCCAAGAGTGGATATTCGAAGGTGAGATCTCTCTTTCTTTGTTTCCTTGTATATCTTGTGACTGAATTTGTTCGTTTGCCAACAAGTTAATTGATTTTTTTTCCGCTCGTCACCAAAATAATATCTACATGAAGCAAGGGAGCAAATATATTAGTGTAGTGTCTTGTAAATTATACCTTACATATATATTTTATATTTCCAATGCTATTATAACACAATGCACAATGCATCATCAATACAATTTATGTGTTACTTAACTTTTGCCTATTTATCAGTCTGCTAATGAATTTACATTTCAAGCTTGTTATTTGAAATTTATTCCAGATTACTCAAGCCTTTTCTTTCAAGACCTTTGAGTCTTGGTTGAGGAGTAGTCTTTGTAACAGCCCCTTTGGTGTCACAGGCTGTATAGCAAGTGGACATAGACTACAGTGGTCATCAGGTAAGTGAAGCTAGGGAGGATTTTTGAGGGGAAGAGGGTATACTAGATGTAGTGATTGATGAAAGTTTGGAAATGAGTTTTTCAAACTTCAGTATTAAAATCTGCTCTTGATTCTTATTTATGCAACCAGAAAGCATGTCTTTGAGACAGTTAGGTACAGGTTCATTATCATCATGAAACAGACAAATTCTGTATCAGATTCCTGTTTGTTTGTTTGTTGTTTTTTGGTTAAATTATTCATTCTGTATTTCTATATAAATAGAGCCCCAGAATGATGTGCTGTCAGATTATAAACTACAAACTAATTTCTCCTATGTTCAATTTGCCCCATATCAGGTGAAGATGGTGCCAAGAGGGGTAGAGTGGCAACCAACTGCAATAAAGCACCCAAAAGGTATGCTACTGTGGTAGATGTTACCAGTGTTGGAAGTTATGGTGTTAAAATCTTGAAGAAGCATGCAGCTCATCAGCACATTAATCCTGCAGAAAAAATCTTTCACTGAAAACAATACATTTTATGAGTGTTTAAACAAAAAAAATTCTTGGAATAATGTTTTGGGCATTGAATTTCATTTTTATGAAGAAATGTTATATCAACTTGATAAATATGGAAAATTAAGAACATTCGGAAAGTTTGAAGAGCAATTGATATGTCTTTGCACATGCACTTGATTACCCTGAAACATGACAAAACCGTGTTATTCATGAATTGTGACAATTGTGGGGTACAGAATAACAGTTTAATGATTGCATGTTTTCTCTTATTCAGTTCCCAGTTGGTTATTCTTTCACAAATCTCAAAGCAGACATTAGCGAAGGTAAGACCCATATCTTATTATTTGTATTACTTGCTGAAACCATGAAGAAAATGTAATCAACTTGACTGAGGATTCTGTAAAGAATGTTAACGACTTGGGTTCTTGTAAGACATAGGGAAAGTTTGTATGTAATTAAAATAGATGGTCTCTACTTATATGTATTTAGCGTGTCATTAGACTCTTTATTGTTGAAGTCTAGATTGGAATATGAATGCAACATCTTTGTCCAAGTTTGTCACATGATGTCAAAGATTTGAAGTGAATGATAAAATGAACTGAAAGTTGACGACTGTTAATTTCGCATTTCTTCTCCTGCAGAGCTCTCAAATTCTTGTAGACTCTCGGATCAAAATCCATCGCTGTCACTATGCATTCATCTATCTCTTATCTCCAGTCAGGTAAATCTTTCTATGTTTTCTCTCTGTTTGTCGATTTCTGTAATAATATCAATCAGTAGTAATGAAATTATGATGAAAATCTAAATATTTAAAAGGTACTAACTTGGAGTTCACTTGTGCATAAATTTGACTCAAGCTGCTTAGAAAAACGCATTGGAAAGTTTCAGGCTGAAGAATGTCATTCAGTTTTTATCAAAGTAAAACTATTTTATCTATTTAACATTCTGTTACTGTACTTATGGAGAAAAAAAAACTATGAATGGTAAGGCAATATGACTCAAATTTGATCAAGCTTCAGTCCAATCATCCTCTCAGTAATGCTTCTACCAATCAATCTCTATTTCAGATCTGTGAGTATAGAGAAGTGTCGTCACACTACCATCATAGTGGGTGCAGTAGAAACGGCTGTACATCTTGTGGGATGTGAGCATGTCACTGTCATAGCAGCAGCTGGCAGATTCTCTGTCAGGTATGAAGATTAAACATGATTAAGCCATATCCTGAATGCTACATTATTTCTGTATGTGGATTGAAGCTCACATGGATTGAATTATGACATGAGTTGGTTTGGAATAGGCGATTGCTGCGGGTGTTATTTTACATTCAAATCACACAACCAACTTCATAAGTGGATCACACAATTGTTATAAGCTACTGAAATCCTTACATTTGATTGACTGTTAGTAAATTTGTTGTAGGAATGTGACAGTTTGTTATTGATGATAAGTTTTATGAAAGAGGGCCCAGAACTCAATACTCTTTTTGTCCTGGTGATTACTGATACCGTAAATAGCTTATGCTGGATTCTGTTGAAAACATGTTGACTACTAAATTTATTTATTGCCATAGGCTTAATACAGTGGCCACCCGATTTCAGTAGGCAATGGGTTAAATCAAAATCAAACTGTATCCAACATGTTATGGGACAGATCATATTACATACCAGTAGTCATTTCCATGCCTATCTGATTAGATATAGCTGCTTCCACACAGTGAAAATCTACCCAATATTTCAGGTCAAGGTAAATTTCCATCTCTTTTTGAACCCCATCCCTCACAGTGGTTCAACGTTATGCACTCTACACATGCTGACTCCATCAAGACCCTTGCTTCTGGGAGGTAATGATAGCATCACCCTAGCTCCCTATCACACACACTACGCAATGTTACATCAGCATATGGCTGCAGTGGGACTAGCAGAGAAACCTAACCATTGGAACAGCCCTATTTGTGTTGGTAAGTGGAATCTTATTTGTCTGCAGTCTTTGTCATGACAACACAGGGTAGTAGGAAAATAGGTAATGTTGCACTACATGTACTTCAACCTAAAGGACTTGGAAGTTTAAGTTGAAGTAAATAGACCCCTCCCACCATGCTCAGTTTGGCGACATGTTTCTTGGGAATAATTCTTTACTGCTCCGAGCTTCAGTAAATTTAGAGCCTTGAGCCATTTACATCTAAATACCAAATTCATCCATGAACCATTAGTTAGAGACTGTGTGTAAAAAAAGAAATTCCACATATTAACTGTACACAATGTAGAAATTATGTGTCTTAAATTGTGGAACATTTATTTCAGGTTTATTCAAAGAACTTGAGATGATGAAGAGCTCTATCTAAACATTGAGTTTCATTCCTGAAGCCCTCTACCGGCCCCATCTCCCTTGGCTGGGAATTGAAGAAAGTGACTAACCCTTGGTCATACAAGCACCCCAACTCTCTTCCAATCAGCATATTGATGTAAATATTTCATAATTTGTCTTTCTTTGTTTCTGGCTAGGTCCTGATCACACGGAAGAGCATCCTGTCCACCGATGTATGTCACCAAAGGAGTTCTTCACATTTGTCATTCCGTTTGATATGGATGGAATTACTGCAGTGAGTAGAGAAATACCATTCTTCTCCATAATTTATGTGGTATTGATTGATGTGTTACCCATTGCATTATCCTGTATAAAGTAGAAAGGTCATCTTGAAGAGAGATAATCGTTTTCACATCCTCTAGAGAAAAG
Organism: Strongylocentrotus purpuratus; assembly: GCF_000002235.5. NCBI lineage: Eukaryota > Metazoa > Echinodermata > Echinoidea > Camarodonta > Strongylocentrotidae > Strongylocentrotus > Strongylocentrotus purpuratus. Next base: position 2,286,162 of record NW_022145605.1, read on the forward strand.
TTACATAAAGTTCACATGGAAGCTTGATTAGCTATTATATCATGTCCCAAATGGTATGTAAGTGATGGACAACCTTTGAGGACAAATGAATTCATAGATGGTGACTGCTTGTACATGTAGCATAGTTTTGTATATCTGGGCCTCGTCTTACAAAGACTTGCGATTGATCCAAATCAATCGCAAGTCCTCCAATCAATCGCAAGTTAGTAGTCTCCTATCTCTTATGTACATAGTTGTGATTGATATCAATCGCAAATAAGTTGCGGTTGATATCAACTCTTTGTAAGACAGCCCTAAACTATAAACAGAAGTTAAGTTGAACATTCAATACATGTCCCATATATGCGTGTCTGTGTTGGCATTCAACAGTATGATTTCTAATTATCTGTCATATCTTGTAGGAGATTCCCGGTGGGCTTCCATCTCGTTATGAACGTGCCTTGGTAGACAGAGAGGGTCAGATCAACAACTGGCAACAAGCGGTCAAGGATGCTGGACTGGACGTGGAGCAGAAGAAACAATTCCAAATACTAGTCGAGAACAAATTCCAGGTAAAAATTGAATTCTTTACTTTGTAATGTTCCCTCTTTTACTGTCTATTTACATTTCAATCTCTCTCTCTATCTCTCTCTCTCTCTCTCTCTCTCTCTCTCTCTCATGCACTCTGTATCAGTTTATTTCAATTTTATAGTCTCTTCTACAGTCACACATTTCTCTTTCTTTCCAGTACTCTCATCCCCACTTTTACATTTCAATCTCCCTCTTTCCAATGTCACTACAAATTCAGTAATATTTGTATCTTTCTGTAATTTTGTTGTAAATTCATTTGGGGATATACTGCACATGTACAATGCGTACACTTTACTTTTTCAACCTCTTCCACTCCCTGCATCTCACCATCAAATCTCAGCTATTCATCACATAGCCTGACAGTCTTACTTTTGTCCTGGTGTGAAGTTATCATTTCTCTCTTTCTATATTCTGTCTTTTGCCACATCTTTTCCCAAATCCATCATTGTTACTATCCATGCACTAATTTGTTATGAACTACGTCCCTCTAGATAGATTTCTCATTTATGTTTATTTATTTTTTTATCTTTATGTTTGTCTCTCCTCTCAAACAGATATGGTTAGCAGAAACTGGACACAAGAGGGAGCTAGATGGATTAGTACCCAGTGGTGGTTCTCCTGGAAAATAGATCACTCCAAGGTTCTTTCTCTTTTCTCTGCCCTCCAGTTTTATTTATTGTCGTATCTTATGTTAATGTCAAGTACTTATGAATACCTTGAAATCTCTACTGCAATATTGAGTGTGTGTTTTTATGAACAGTACCTGTTTAAAATTGTAAATGTTAAAAGTGTCTTGTGTGTGTTTTTGGTGTGGTGTGGATTTTTTTTCACCTAGTTATAGTGGTCAGCTTGAATAAGACTAATAGCTTGTTTGCAATCTCTGCTTACTTTACATAGAATAAAGTGTTTTTCTTCACAAGAGTAAATAAAACTAAGATGAGCTCTTACATAGATCAAGTAGGCAAAAACATGTTACATGCCTATATATGAAGCAAATATTAGAAATATATTAAGTAAAACAGTTGAAGGTAAAACATTACTTGCATGACCTTGAACATTTTATCATGATACAACTCTGCATTTATTCTGGCTAGACGCAACCTGATCTCTTTTAAATCTTGTCAGTAATCTCTTGCGAGTTTAATTTTTTGGGGGGCACACTTTCTATTCTAGCCTTCTCCTTAGAAAGGATTATAATGAAGATTATTTCATAAACTACTGGCAATGTAATGTATAAAAGGGACATGTAGTCGATACTATTTCTTTGAAGTGATAGATTTTACTTTAAAATCATATGATCTGTTGCAACACTTGAGAAACAGCAAATTGGTCTTTTTTAAGTTCAGTACTCCTGATTTGAACACAAGAAAATAATGGATGACAAAGCCAATGTTTTTAAAAATCATTTTATTCAATCGTATCCAGGTTACAAAAATGAGCAATATTTATTCCTCAAGAACAATTGTACATTTGACTTCATATCTACACATAGAAAAAAATGGCCATTTGTTCAAGAAATAATTTCCATGAATATGTATAAAATAAAGATTGCCAGAAATATATTATGAAAATTGACTACATGTTTACTGGAAATGTACAATTATTTATAGTATGTGACAAGTTCTTTGAGAAATAAAATCAGATTTCTTTACTACTTTTAAACATTCTATCTTGTCATGTTTTTTTTAAATTCATAGAGTTGGGAGTTGGCGAAAGAAATAGAAAGAGGTGCACAAAGATGCAGAGAGAGAGAGAGAGAGAGAAAGAGCAAGGGGAGGGGGGCAAGAGAGAGATAGAGAAAGATAGAAAGAGGGGGAGGAAGAGACCAATAAATGTCATAAGACAAAGGCAGAGAAACTATGGATACGATGGATAGGAGAGAGAACAAGCAAGGAAGGAAGCATTTACAATTTTGTATTTATAATAAGAGGGAGACAGAAATAGGAAGATGGAAAGCTCAAAGTAAAGCTTAGATCGTGAGAAACTGAGTATGATAATCATACAGAAAGAAGAATGTATAGATTGAGAAGCATAGTTTCTATGAGATTGCACCTGTTTCTCTTTTTCAATGTGCTTGAACAAATAACCTCTTAAAATATTCAAACTTATCTCATAAATTACAATATCTTTTTTTAAATATCAATCCAGAATACATGCATACATACATTCACTGTTGAGTGATAACATTACCATTATGATTACTATAATTGATTACCATTACCTTTCATGTCCGTATCTATTGTACCTTTTTCTAGTTATCATGTATTTCATCTTTTGCACAAGTTGCGCCTTGAGCATTAGAATGTCAAGTGGATATGGCGCCTTACAAATCTTATGAATTATTATTATATCAATATTGATTCTATCTACCTGCTCATGGCTTGGCCAGGCAATGCTTTGGGAATCATAATGGACTGGACAAAAATAAAGGTGAATTAGTCATACATTTTCAAACTTGTTCTCATTTTATCAAAACTCAACCAAGTATTATCAATTACTGTTTGCAATCTATTTTCCTTCCTGGTTTTTGACATCCTCCAAAATAAATGGTTGAAATCTCATCTGAGAGTTGATTGACACACAAGATTTGCATAAAACACAAAATAATCTCTATGATTTAAACATTCAATAGGTCAAATTTCAAAGATAAGCACAAAATTATTTTCATTTCTTTTTTGGGGGTGGAAACATAACTACTGGTACTAATGTAAGATGAATAAGATGAATAAATCTATAAAAAAAAGTTTCAATTTTGCAAGAATCATTCTATACAAAAAGAGGGCAAAATAAAACCTTTTACAATTATTTCTGTAACTCATTTTGTACCCTTTAATATGTCAATCACAGCCTCTGTCATGACAATGGCATGTCACTCAGCCTACATACAATTCAGGCAAAAATGAAAAGAAAGTCTGTCATAGATAATAACTAAATCCAATTCCAGCAATGCCCTTTTACAAAATGTTACATATCCAACATGTACATACAATTTGAAATTTAACATAAGATATATATATATATATATATATATGAATGTTAAATGAACATTCAATCAATATTTTTCATGTACTATTTATGATTACTCTACTTCATCTCTGTTCAAAGAGAATGAGAGGGGGGATGGCATTAGCACAATTATTTGAAATATTTCCAGAAACTAGGAATATCCTGTGTATTCTGGATGGTGTTTCACAAAGACCAAGATCTACTTAAGTTGGACTTGAACTATGGCAGGCCATTCATGCCACTGTTTGCTCTCACCATTGGTCTCTCAAGGGACATCACAAATCTACAGAATTCACATTTTTTGATAGTTTATTATTGAAGAAAAAACATCTAAAGATCATAATTTCTAAGGTTTTTTTTCCTCTATTTTTACATCTGGTTCGAGACTTTTTAAGGTCATATATCGCCTGCCATAGTTCAAGTCTAACTTAAGTCGATCTTAGTCTTTGTATTGTGAAACACCCCCTGGGTTTGCATAATGAATAAGACTAATGGGTAAGTCTTGTTTCTTTTTTTAAAACTCAGACTAAGGTTAGTGACCACCAGGGCTGGTGACCACATAATCAGACATCAATGTAGTGGTAAGGCATTTAAAAAACAAACCTGTATTTCCACATTATTCAAAAAGAATGAAGAGAAACAAAATTCAAATTGATTGAACAAGCCTTTATCTAGGGGCATGTATACAAGTATCAATTTATGTAAGCGATGACACTACAAATTAAACAAAATAGCACCTTACAACATACAAAAACCTGTTTATGCATTCACATAGTGTATTTCAGATGATTTAAGAAGAAAAGTCTTAAAAAATCAACCTTAGGGGAATATTTTTGTAAAGTTTTTTTAAAATATGATTTCATGCTTAATGTTTGTACTCATGTTCATGTTCATGTGACTATTTCTACCGGTACTCTATTTTCTACTGCACCATGAGCATCACTATTGTGATGGATACTGGCACATTTTAAGTGTTCATATCATTATCGTTATATAAACAGATCTCTGCCAGGCAGTGTAGTATCACATACATATCCTTTCCAATCCAGGCAATTATTGAAATAACATCCCATTTCAAGTTAGTTTTGATGGACTTGAATGTATCATTTTCTCTATCAAACTTAAGCTAATGGTCATATTAATTAGTTCTAGTTTGATATACTTTCACACATTTTATGAAACATGCATTCTGAGTTTCTGACATACTATCTATGGATGCATTCTGAAAGCTTCTTCCAATAGGTAACTAGGAATGATATAATAATAATAATAATATGTCTTGTTTACCCAGGGTAGCCTCATCAGTATTCATACTGTTCTCCCTGAGGGCCCTGCTGGCCCTGCAATCATATTTCAGGGGAAAAAAAAGTGAGGTCATGCCAAATTCTAGAAAACATGACCATATTTTTCACTTGTCTTGAAGGAATGACACATCAGGATTTTGAAGAGAGTAAAAATGATAAAATCCGTCATGAAAAGGTATGAAGTATACCTCTAAATCACATCATTCCCACTTTCCAGCTCAATCTAAAACCAATGTGCGAATAAATTTGTACATGTAGCTGTTATAGAGAAGACACTGCAGTAGACCATATATATATCCCAACTCCCATAGTTCAATTGGACTGCAACCAAGTTTGAGGAAAGTGAAACCAGGATCCACCTGATGGACAAAGCACACATTTCAAACCAAAAGACTGCCTAAGTACCTGTAAATTGGGATAACATCCACCACCGTCACTATCTTAAAACTGACTAGACTTCTTTCTTTCTATTTGGTTCTTCTTTCTTCCTATTTGGTTCATTTAGATTCTACAATGCATTTGCATTTTCTGATCCACAAAAAGGAATATTCATCTCCTCATCTAACAATGATTTTCATTCAAAAGTTTGGTCATAATCTTGGAGGCCTTAGTATGTGGTGAGGTTCAGAGAAAATCTCATTGATTTGGGAGGGTGTCGTTATCATCACGGTAGGGACTTCCCCTACGATGTAACCTAATATAAATCCTGTTGGATGGGAGCTTTCCAGAGTAGAGCGTCGTCATTCTCACAGTAGGGACTTCCCCTATTATATGATAGCAGCATCAACTTGCACTGGAACTTCGTTGGCTTTTAATCTTTCATCTGTAGGATACATGAAAAGAAATTTACAAAATAACATAAAACATTATGAAATACTGAAATGAATGTAAAAGTATGCATCAAACTCAATTTAGTTGTACATCATATATCTCAATTGTAATGTAGTTGAAATCTTTATTTGCAGACCTGTACAAGATACACTGTATCTAGGGAAATCAACTCCATGCCCTTGTATGTAATGCAATTCACTCTTGATTATGAATACAAGGCTTTTTAACAAGTGAATGCTCTCAGTGTAAAAACTATTACATTAACACATTAAACATTAAACACAGTTACAGGCATATTTAAGCAACAAAAAGCCAATTTTCATAACTAAAAGACCAATAAAAGCAAAGTAAACAGACCCCTGTTATAATGAGCTAAAATAAGGGCATTTTAAAGTGCCTTTTCAGTAAGAACGTCTGTTCATAAAGAAAGTTACCAATTACCATGCAGTTTATGTTTATGACATACATGGTACTACTTACTTATTAGACATACAATCTAATGTGAATGTATATTGTGACCACAAATATAGGGCAAGCAGTGATATGTGCTGAATAAAAGCGTGATATGCTGAATAAGAGCGTGATGTATGAATACTAGCTATCTCAAGATTAAAGTGCAATCCAACTCTCGTAACAATTTCATTTGTATGAAAGCAGATAAATACGAAAACCAGAATGGTGAAAGTTTGAAATAAATCGGAACAATAATAAGAAAGTTACGAGTGTTTACAATATAAGATCACTAAATCTATGCAAATCGCAATTTATCATTGCATGGGGATGTATTTATGGAAAACACTCTTATTTGTCATGTACAACAAATGTATGTTTTTCTCCTAACTAAGTGCCTTCTCCCTTGAGGCAATCACAAAATATATTGTGGGCAGCATATTATCAAAGGATCTCTCAAAAGAAAAACCCCTCCTGAGTTATATACATCGTGACAAATGTACATTTTTAGTAATTTTGTGAGTAGGAACAAAGGACACTGCCGAGTCAGTCAATTTGAAGTACCCATTGTGCATAGTGATTATAACTTTCACAAATTTATAACACTCTTAATTCTTGTCCGATTTTATTCAAACTTTCACTGATCTGCTTCTCTCATTGTTCTGCTGTCAAATTTTACATGTGCATGACTGAATATATAGATTTGCATTACATGGGGTACTAGCAGTAAGCACTGACCAAGACCAAGGATTGCATTTTAGGAATACATGCAAGTGCACTGTAAGGAAATTTGAATGGGATTGATGGGACAAAATTGTTAAGAACCACAATTTTGACCTTGACAGTGTGAAGAAATAAACATTGCTAAAGTGATAGGAGGTATGTTTCATGCAGCAATATACAAATAATGCACTGTTGCGAGTGTGTTAGGGCAGGGCCAGTGCATGAAGTTTAGTCAGTGCCCATAGTGATAATGCATGCCCCCGCAAGGCAAGTGCGTTATGGATATCGCACGGACTAAACTGCCTTAACACATGAGCGAGACAGTGCATTATTTGTTTTATAAGACGGATCGGTAATAAATTTTTGCAATATAGTCTAGATCTAGAGTATAGATAGATATTATATCTAGATCTAAGTTAGATCTAACTAGATCTAGGCCTAGATTATTCTAGATCTAGATCTATATAGGTGTACAAATTAAATTTGGCTGAATTACGCGAAAGAGATATCAGCAGGTATCGAGCATGTGTTATCAATTTTTGATGGGAGCCTTTTTGCACGGTGGGAAAAATTAATGCACACCCATGTGATGTCAATTGACCGATCGGATTGCTTAGATTCTAGAACCCGTCTTATAAAAATTAATAATCCACTGCAAATGAAGCATGGATAAGCATTTACTGAGGATATTCCAAGTCTCTCTGTTACTATGTAAAGACATGAAATCATGATGTATGAATATTCTACCATTTACTACAAGTATATTATAGATACAATTAACAACTTAATTATTCATACCGTTGTAAATTTGATTGTTTTTTTGTGGTGTTTTTTGTTACTCAAGAATAAAAGGAGGACTAGTTTGAATACTTTTAGCTGCAAGCTTTATTATGTCCCATTCTCAAAAAACATTAATCAGGACAAATCAATTTTCATAGTTGTTAACTACATGTAAGTCAGCATATGTTTGATGTGAACACCCCCTGTTTAATGTGAACACCAACTGTTTAATGTGAACACCACCTGTTTAATATGAACATGCCCTGTTTAATGTGAACACCCCCTGTTTAATGTGAACACCACCTGTTTAATGTGAACACCACCTGTTTAATGTGAACACCACCTGTTTAATGTGAACACCCCGTTTAATGTGAACACGCCCTGTTTAATGTGAACACGCCCTGTTTAATGTGAACACCACCTGTTTAATGTGAACACGCCCTGTTTAATGTGAACACCACCTGTTTAATGTGAACACCACCTGTTTAATGTGAACACGCCCTGTTTAATGTGAACACCCCCTGTTTAATGTGAACACCACCTGTTTAATGAGAACACCACCTGTTTAATGTGAACATCACCTGTTTAATGTGAACATCACCTGTTTAATGTGAACACCACCTGTTTAATGTGAACACCTAATGTCCAATAATCAAGGATCCACCCACCACCGTTTCTAGCTGCTGACATGCATCAAGCAGACTCCAAGAATTGGAATATTTGCATTGTGATTTGTCTAATTTTATATATAAATTTCTCTGAAAATGTATCTCTTTCTTTTATATGATACAGCAAGCATGGCATTATATATGACAGGGTAGCATTAAGAATCTACAAGCTTGAGATTATGATAATCCTTATATTTTCTATCAGAATTATGATTAGATGAGCATCCAGTGGACAATTTTTAAAAGATTTTATGATAAATACAAACCTACATCAACATTACACACTGATGACGCTGTTGTGCCGTTGCCTGATTTCATTTCTTTTGATAAATGAATGCAATGTGACAAGGAGTTTATACCAAACCAGTGAATAATTCTGATAAGGCAGACACATTTTTAAAAAAAATCTTGCACGTGAACAGCATCAAACTTATAACAAATGTGTTTACAAGGGGGAACAAACAGAACTGAACATGAAAAGCAAACACAAAATAGGGAAGGAGGAAATAAGAGTTACATTTCATACCATGTAAAGGCATGTACATAACTTTTTACATAGATGTATTATGTCAATAAATGTACAATGGGGTACATGTTCATTCTCAATTAGCACAATTCTACTTTACAAGGAAACAATGATCCAATTCTGCCCGGAGCAACAAAATAAAGATTGCAGCTTCCTACATAAGAAACTTATGCAACTTGTGGACAAAACAATAAAAGACCATGGACCAATTTCTTCCACTGACCTCAAACTTCCAAATTTGTCATTTGCATTCCTAAATGAATGTAAATTTCATCTGTGAATGTGAATGTGAATATGTAAAACATGATCGGTTACATTAGATTAATGCTAAACACAACTGGCTTGTTATTTGGTAATCTGAATACATGCGCTGGTTGAATATCAGTTGAATATCAGTTGATAATGGTTCATGATGTCAATGCTAAAGATTGCTATGGTATAAGTGGTTGCAAATATATTTAATGTATAAAGTGATCATCATTTTTTTAAACAGTACGTCATGCAGCTGTAGTTAAACAATCTGTCTTTCACTTCTTCCTCATAATAATATTACTATTTGCAATAATGACCAACTTAGCCATCTAGTTGCATATCAATGATGATCAATCTAATCATAATTTATCACAAGATAATTTTTCTCACTTCCTCCTTTGTATTACTCATCATCCTACAGATAGAAATGTAGTAAATAAGATAGGGGTCGTTTGTGAAAATGAAAGTACTCTGTGGGTCATTTAAATTGAAATGAATAGCATATATCTGGGCAGAACTGGACCATTATACATACATAAATCATTTCACATTAATTTCCTGTCGTTTCTTCTTCTACTTTATAGCCACGATACTCAAACATTTGCAATTCTGTTTTGTGACTTCAGCCTGAATTTTCTGATTGGCACATATATACAGATGTCTCTTGCACTGAATGTGTGATGATACACAGCAAACAAAAATCAAATGCAAGTCGTAATGGATTGATTATGTGGTTTCATACATATCTATACACTTACTAGTCCCACAGGCAGATTACCCTTTAGAAAATAAACAAGGACCCTAAACATCTCACTACAACAAAATTAACATGACCACCCCCCCCCTCCATTTTGATGATTTCTGTAGAAATAAAACATAAAAGTTTGTGCAAGATCTGTCCTTGAAGTGAAGTTAATGCAGCTGAAGGATGGCAAGCAGTCTCTCAAACGCTTTAGAAATAACTTCATGAATTCACTCAGCAGCTAACATACATGTATACAGACGATTGCATGTTCTATCAAATTTCTTCCTAACCAATAATTCAATACAACTAGATGATTGTAATTCCACAAATCAGATCCCAGTTCTTAAACTATGCGCTGAGTTAAGGTTCTTTTCTATTTACCCTGGTTTTAAGCAACCCTACCAGAAAAAGGTATATAAATCTATTAGCTGGGTTTAAAGATTTTATCCATATAGCCTACAAAGAGACCCCTGCATTATAGATCCCAATACGTTCTTTAAAAATCTAGCATAAAAAGTCTAAAAATGGGAACATGTCAGAGCAAGAAACTGGGCAATATCTTGTAAACAAGCTTTTCTATGAAGAAAATACTCACTTGAAACGATGGTCTGGACCCTCTTCTTGTCATCTGCAAAGTACAGTGCTGTCCATAGGAAGAATCCCCCTCCAAGAACGGTTACGTAGCAGGTGGTATAGAGAGAGAAGATGAGACTAGTATACTTGGCTTCAGTGCTCTCGCTGTCTTCATGACTGTTTCTTATGGAGTCAGAAACCTAGACAGGATTTGTGAAAATAAGTCAATTGATAAATTGATAACATATCATGTCCTGTAGAGTGCGATTGGTATGCTGTGTTCCTGTACTGTGGCAATCTTCATGCCAATATCTCATGCTTTGCAGAAAAGTTATGGAAGCTGCTACATAGCATGGTAAAAACAGCTTTATCTGTTGACAAATTCAAGAACTTCTCCACTAGTTCTTTCCTTTACGTAGCTGAAATCAAATGGAGAAGGACATCTCCAATATTTCTTAAAATGCAACTTCCTGATTTCATTACTATCATACATCCATATTTCTCTTAATATCATATTCATGCAATTTTATGACAATTATGAAGGGTTATGCTACCATCTTCTTGCTCTGTTCTTCTATATTTTCAAATTTTTTATCATGCTCTTACCGCTCCCACAAGCCATGGACTGAGGGCATCTCCCAGTAAATGTGATATCAACATCTGAATAGCATTGCCTGTTGATCTCCTGGTTGGTATTAACACAGCCTGAAAGGGGATATGAGATATATATTGACAAATTAAATTAAAGCAGAGAACAGGAGGGCATCCCATACACATGGACAAATAAGATTTGAATCATGATTCATTTTTCACTGCTTTTTCATTAGTTTTTTGGTTTTCACATCCAATTACCTTTAAAGTAATAAGTATGTAAAGAAATCAGTTTTATTTGGGTTCTTCCATTCAAGATGATAATGCAAGCAAAATTTATAAATCATTCTTTATTCTCTCTGTTTCTATTCTGTCTTTACATGAAGGTACCTATTTGGTGCCAATTTTTTTTTTAAAGATAAATCTAATAAAGTTTAAGTTAGGCTTATACATTGTACAACTCATAATGGTTCCCGTAAATCTGACATTTTATGATCAAATTGATCAAGGTCATTTAAGACAACACTAGAAATCTAAGAAGTTTAAGAAGTGGTATTTGTATATCTTGACAATTACTTTTGAAAACAAGTACATTATTCTGCATCATGTGTGCTAATGAAATACCATTAATACAAGATGTCACAATGTATTAATTGTATTGCAATGTATGTAAGCTTGCTTACATGTAATGCTGGATAGTAAACTGTACTTATAATTTAATATGAAGTGATACATACCAATAGAATATCAGGAACCAATGCCCAGTTCAAACAAATCAGTGTTTCAGCTATGAATACAAAAGTCTGAAAGAAGAAGGAAAACAAATCGTTATGATCAAACAAAGAACTGGATTATATCAAAATTTGGAGAAATCTGAGAAGAAAATATTTAAGGGAAACTACCAATCAAACAAAGATGAAATCAGAAACAAACATTTTTTCTTTTCTAACTCCAAGCCAACCCCCAAATCCCCTCCCTCCCCATTTGACAAAAAAGGGTAAATACATTGAACCAAAACAATGCCACACTCAAAACAAGTACAGTCAAACCTGTCTATAAAGACCACCCAAGGAAGACAAGAAAAGTGCTTGTTATAGGCAGATGATCGTTATGTACAGGTTCCTTTAGTACATGTTTCAATGAGAAACCATTTGCAAGGGAAACAAAAAATGTCGTGTCTGTAGACAGGTGGTCTTTCTATACAGGTGGTTGCTAAAGCAGGTTTGACTGTATAAAAGAAAACTTGTGACTTACCCAGGTAATGCCGACCTGTTGATCAGAGACCTCTAGAGCTATGAAGAGGAACGGAGCACTAAGCAACATTCCAGCAGCACACACCAAGGGGTCAGCTCGATCGGTCTTCTTCCTCAGTAGCTGAGCTATGGTGGTTCCCATCCCTACACCTAAGAAGCCTGCCACTACAGTCACCACACCAAAGATGATGGGAACACTGGTAGAGAGAAGAGAAGACAGGGTTACAGTCAATGATGCAATTAGGCCTGATATAAACCGGGTCCTGACGGCCTTGCACCAATCGGGAACCAGTGTCCCAAAATCAGCTAGCAGGATCTGTCACTTGCCTCTATAAATAGCGCATATCATAAGTGTACATACAGAGTTACACACACTAAACTAAACTGCTCGACAAAACTAGGCAATATAGTCGATTCAGTCCTAATATTTTTCTCCCTTTTTTACATTAAAAGTATGCTACCTAGCGTGGATACATTTTTCGCTTTCAAGCTAGGACTTGAAGTTCTGAGAAGGGTCTTGGAAAATACTTATTGAAGTGTTTAATTGATATTTACACAACTGTAAAGCAAATGATCCGTGTTCTCAATGATATAAGCTTTCCTTACATGTATAATTGGCACATTTTGAATTTTTGTGATATTTCTTCGCACAGCTACTCTAGAATTTTAAGGTGGATGAGATTTTTAGTGGTGTGCAATACTGCAATTTCTTATATATTTCATTACTTTTATCAAAGTGCCGATTTCAAAAAAATGAAACCGGGACTCGATGGGGATGGTCAGGATTTGGTGTGACCAACCGTATCGCCTCAGGCTTAGATGGAATGTTTCTATTCAGTAATTTTAAAGGGAGACAGTAGTCAGTTTCCATGTGTCATAGATCTTAATTCACTGACACCAGTCTTGGTGGAAATAGTATTAATGGGTGTACAAGTCTTGCACACAGGTGTACACTATCTCTAGTTGCTCTAGGGTATTCCCCCAGCTCTAGCCTAAGTGACCTCATAATGCACTGAAGCATTCAGTGCATTTCTTCCTAAGGGTATCCATTTACTCCACCTACATTGATTATGGCAAACGCTTATAATGTAGAATTATATCATGTCATAGGATTTCAATGCTATGGCAGGGATTTGAACCCTGTACTTTGTGATTCACAATCTGTTGACCTGTCCACTCGACCAACATACCTATTCATCAAATACAATAATGCTCTTATGAAGAAAAAAGAGATAAGATAGATAAGATATTTATTTGTCTTTCTTTCAAATGTCACATAGAGCATAAAATTAGATCATTACACATTTACAATGCAAACAAAATTATGACAATGATAAAAAAAAAAAAGTGAACTAAAAGAAGATAGATACCTTGTGGAGTCAGTGCCAAGAATCTCATAAGCGTCTGTTATAGCAGTCACAGCCCATAGTGCCAGTGCTCCAGTTACCCAGCAAACAGTCGTAAGTCCAAAGGTGGAACAAATGTAGCTTTTACTGCAACACAATAAAAAATTAAAAAAGACAATAAACAATGCACACAAATAAATGTAGCACTATTGATTCAGTGTTTTAAACTGCCTTAAAAGTTCACATTGCACATGATACACATGTATTTACTCAAACTTTTTCTGAAACTTTAGCCCCTACAACTTGTTTAGATTAATGCAAACAAGTTATTAACTTATTACTTCATAAATTCAAGCAATATTTTAAAATCAAACACAGCATGTAAAATCTTAGATATCAAAATACGATTTGTACCAATTGTATCAAGTATGCTTGAATAATGATTCATTTTCTACCTCAGGTTTTGTGACTTCTAAAGATCAAGACAAGCCTACAAGTAAAAAAGCAATTTCTCACAACTACCCAGAATAATAGGTCAAAGAATGTGCTCACTTTCTGACCAATGCCATGATATCAGTGATGTAGCTCGTGTTGGCCATAGCGTGTTCACCAGTCTCAGCTTGACCTCTCTTGGGCTCTTTGACCAGGAAGAGAATGAGGATCACACACACAATGCCCAGTGGAGGTGTGAACTGTCAAATCAAAACAAACAAATCAATTTCATTTCAAGCTAAGCATTTTTTTTAAAAATATTTAAAACTGTTATTGCTTCCAAGGAAATAACAAAAATACATTCATAGGCATTTTACAAATTAATCACTTCCATATTATAATAGTACATAATAAAAATGAGTAACCAGTGGAGGTTTGAACCGTCAAATATAAATAAACACATCAATTTCATTTAAAGCTATGCAATCTTAGTTGTAATATATTCAGCATCACCAGTAATCATACAGATGAAAAGGTGTACTTCTACGGAATAGCACAAGGAATGACAAACATGTCTTTATGTCAGTATCCTAATAATTTAAATTATATCTAGCAGAAATGTTCTGCGAATTTGTGTGCATGTGTGTTTTGCCTTCTAACAAGAAATTCTCTTTTCACTCTCTCTTCCTTTCTCTCTCACATTACCTCACAACCTACATGTATAACACTATCAGTCCTCCCACTGCTTGTAACATTAATATGACACACTATTTCATATATTCCGGACATGTACATCAGATACTCTACAGCAGTGGTTTAGCACCATGACCCCATTGGACAATCTATCTTGTTAACCCCTGTAATGCAACATTAGAATTTTAATCAGCTTTTCCTTTATAACATTTTCATAATCACCCCTTCTCTCTCATCCCTCCCTTGAAACCTACATGACCATATGATGCAGAACCATAGTTACAGTACCAGGACTTTAACATTGAAACTCAGTTACCACTGTCTCCTGTTTTAATCAAGGGTGTCTCTGCATACAGGAAATAAAATTGAGCTCTCCCTCTCTCTCTCTCTCTCTCTCTCTCTCTCTCTCTCTCTCTCTCTTGTATGTCTTTATTTTAAGTGTAAGCTGACCAGCTTCTTACAGGAAACTATCACTATTTACTTGTTAACAATGTCACTCTCATTTCGTAATTAGGAAGGAAATAACTGCCCTTTCCTAGTTAATAGATACACTTAACCAACCATCTTCAAGGTCAGGCTTTTACGCGCATGTAACACTATTTAATTTGAAGATAATTATAAGGGTGGTAAGGACAACAAAAGAAAGAAAGTGAAAGAAAAAAAATTGCATAGAATCTAATGAAATCAATCATGATAAGGATTACAAAGAGAATTGAGGAATCAGTATAGAAAGATAGAGATATGAAGCAAGCATACAGTCTCACTATGTGTAGTAAAGATAGGATGATCATACAATTTATGTAATATACATGTACTTTGAAGCCATATTTTCTCTTGACATGTAATGCCATGCCATGACATGAAATCAAGTTTAGATTTTATGACTGATTAATTTTATTTGCTTTGCAAACCTTGTAATCAGATAATGGGAGTATTTATCAGCTCTGCTTTCACTTTCACTAGTCATAGACCTCTTCAGTTGACAAGTCACATGAAGAAATCATTTTCCTCATTAAATATATCCTAACTCGCCTCAGAAGGTACTTAGATCAAGAAACATGTCACAATGTTATTGTCACACTTTAGTTCTCCAGGCTTGACTATGGTGGATGCTTGCCTGGGGGTTTCACTAGTGGCAGTAAGAAGGACTTAGGCAGATTTGATGTACATTATTGCTATCAAAAGTTTACAAGAGATATATATGAATGAAGACATTCTTGGTATGATATGATGCCTTTTAGAATGACATGGGCGCAGCCTTTTCCTTGATCATGTGACCTACCATTATATATTATCACATTAAACTAAACAAGAACTAGAGTGAATTGCTTGACTTTCCTTGCAGCCTCATACCAAACAAGACGTATCTCTCATATCATATCCAATCATGCTAAACATCATCTTATCTTGAACTCACCCTTAAAGCCCATCTCCAATCACCTGCTAACTCTGCTACTAATTTGCCAGATATATAGCCCAAACCACTGGGGAAAAAAAGAATAAAGAAACACATAATTAGATACAATCATAAAATCCACTGTATAGACTGATACCAGACTGTACTTTGTCTCTTTAGAGCCTGCCAGAAGGGCAGTAACCAATTTACTTATATAGTTTTAATACAGACCAAGTACCCTTCTGGCTCTGAACAGACCACTTTACACATCTAGATTAAAGTATACCAATTAGGCCTAGTACCAATCACCAAAACGTCTTTTGCTCTTGATGTAAGCTGTTCCATGTTGCTATATTGCAGTCAAACTATGAGCTTCAAATATTAACTATACAAAGAGATATTGCAGTTTGAATACACTCCCAGTAAACAGTAAAACGTCTGGTTGAGTGGACTAATTAATGCATTCTTACAAACTCGCGCAGAACAAGGCGCACACATAACCCAAATCTGATATTGGTTCTGCATGTGCCCTATATGCAGGGCTTTATGTTATCCTCCATTTTCTTCATACTCCTGAACCATTTACCTATAGAATGCCAGGTCAAGTGTTTTGAGGTTGATTTCATACATTTTACCTATAGATACACACAATTATTTTCGCTGGTGATTGGTACTTTTTAAGGTAATACAGTGAAACCTGTCTATAAAGACCACCAAGGGAGACAAGAAAAGTGGTCTTTATAGGCAGGTGGTCTGTATGAACAGGTTCCTTTGGTACATGTTTCAATAAGAAACCATTTTCAAGGGAAACAAAAAATGTGGTCATTGTAGAATGGTGGTTGTTGTAGACAGGTGGTCACTAAAGGAAGTTTGACTGTACTATTTTCAATTCAATCCTCACTCAATGTTTTATCTCAAACCTATCTATTCTGTATATTTTAAAAACTATTTTTGTGCTAAAGCAATCAAACAGCAATCTTAAATAAAACTAATTAAATAAATAAAATATCATTTACCTGCCTACTGGAATAGCAAAATAGAAGACCATGAGCATCCTTGTTCTCCTGTTGCCCACAAAGAGATCTCCGATCAGAGTGGCAGCGATCGTCACGTAACTTGCTTCTCCGATACCAACGAGACCTCGGAGGAGCAGAAAGACCCAGAACTTCTGCAATGGTCAAAGAAAATTGAAATAATATCTTTACAAAGCAAAGGGCATTTGATTTCAAATTAACAAAAAGTGTTATTGACTGGATTATGGATGATAACAAATAGGAAAGAAGAAAAATAAAGTAAAATAATTTTTTTCTAAAGGATAAATGCGTAGATAGGTTATTAAACCTATTGTTGTCAATGTACATTGGCCAGATGAAAGGGAGGGGTATAAGAGGTTATAATAATAACTTTTAAAAGCTGATTTCACCATTTTAACAAATATTGAAATGTATAAAACATATCAAGTCCCTCCATGTAATCACCTAGCTGTGATCCCTGAAATATTCAACTAGTAGCATTATATTCTTTGGAGTTTGACCTAGTTTATGAATGTATGATAATTGTACTTTAAGATAAGACATACTAACCCAAATAGTCATATCCATAATAACTGCGGCGACTACGGACTCTTTTTGCACCTGCACAAAGTTTCGCTTTTATCGTTCTTTTTTACCATTTGTCCTTTATTTTGGTATGTTATGTTGAAATGTAATTATTTTGTCTGTATTTATATATTTATATTTGTATGTACATGTAAAGCACCTTTAAATGTCCGAAGGCAAATTTTATGTATTTTTTACATGACAATAAATTATCTTGAATCTTGAATCTTGAATCTTGAATGAATGGAAACAAACTAATATAATCAAATTTTATCTCTGAATGTAATCATAATAAGAGTCCGCTTTGTTTGTACATCAGAGACTGTTTGTTTGTTGTTCTTCAATCATTACTGTAAATAGCATTGGTGGAAGTCAAGTTTCTACGTGAAATACATAACACTTGAAAAATGATCCCAAAAAGTTTAAGGATCAATACTTAAGATCTAAAAAGATTAAGAATCATAACTGAGAAATATAAAATAAAACTAATCTACACAATGGAAATATATATTATGAAAAATTCTGCTTCTCATTTTGATTCTAGAGGATTCAAATCTATGTATTCATTCATTTTATCTAAATTAATTGTAGAGAATCAGTCAAAGAAAGCTTACATCAGGTGGAACGAATGAACCAGCAAGGGTTAGCCCAGACCAGGTCAAAATACCAAAGGCTACGATGAGCTTCCTAGAGTAACGATCGCCAAGATAGCCAAAGATTGGTGATGTCACCATGTAACCCACGATGAAGATAGTTTGCAGGAGACCTGCCGCACTGTTGTTATCCTCAATTAGGAAATATTTCTGTATGGCAGGTAGATTAGCTGTTGGGGAGAGAAAGAGAGAGAGAGAGAGAGAGAGAGAGAGAGATAAGGAGAGAGGGATTAATATCGATGTACAGGAACAGAAAATGGAGAGGTAGATGATTCATGATATATACTGCATTGTGGCATCATTCTGATAACAGATTGTAAAGAGTGGACAAAACAATCAGTTTTTAGAGTCAAAGGTTAAAAGGCACATGACCATTTTCACTTTGTATTCATTGTCATTGGAAACCATATCTTTACAATGTACAATGTACATACCGTGTACACAAAAAAACAGTCCATATGTTAAACTACTAAAACTTTTAAATGTCTGTCGTAATGAAATACATGGCTAAGACGTCCAGCACTTATGCTGAATGGTGATACATCTTTGATTGATGTTCTATTATGTCACTTCCTGTGTCAACATTCAAGTAATATTTTTCTTCTACTTACTGAACATATCACTGCACAAATTGGCAACAACATGTATGATGTATGTGTACATGTATGTGATTACCTCTGCAGTCTGAAAGCTTCTCTCCATTTTTTTGGTATTCTATTCTTTACACGACCCCACCTCCCCTTCTCCCATTGAATGTTGATATAGAAGTAAATGTAAACAAGGACATATAAACATGCACTTTGTGATACCTTGGAAGACACAAATGGAAAAAATTTCAATAACAAAAATGAGACTTCAACAATTTTCTTATTCAGGTTAAATCAAATGAAAAATAGTTTTGTTGGGGGAACAACTACGGTATACATCTTTTTTTTAATCCTTGATATTGACTCGACTCTTACATTCAGTATTCCAATCTGTATTCTGTTTAGAAATAGAATTCTGTGGCTCTTCTTCCTTTCTTTTACATGATCTTGAGTTGTAAACACTCATATTCAAACAAAGTAAGAAAACAATATCCATGGACACTCTACTGCACAAATTAAACCTATCTTCTAGAGAGGGACATGTATGAACTATGATACAGTAACATCATGTTAGTCATCAACAATCATCAATACACACATACTGGCAACCTTGTAACTGTAAACAGACATTGACCAGTATACTCTTCTTTATCATTAGACTGCACAACTTGATATAATTACTAACCAGGCCCAATGTTTAATAAGGTCATAAGAAGCATCTTAATCCTTGTAGAGTTGGCAGTTTGGCACATTTTCATTATTTACTTGATTACTTCAAACTTGTGACCTCACAGGTGTTCATGGTTAAAATCACTTTGATTATTTTGATATTTGTTTCGAAAGCAGAAAGTAAATAGTCTAGGGTAGGTATTTTTGTTTAAATACAATTGAAAATTTAAGAGAAAAATGAACAGAGCTTCCTGCATCTTGCCTTTTGAAGAAAAAAGAAATAGATGAGTGGAGCCTAGATCTAGAGGAGGTGATTTTATCATTTTCAAAATATCAACCAAAAGTAATAAAATTGATGATTTGGTTAATGCTGGTTTGGATCAAATGTCAAAGTTTATCAATCAGATATGAATATTTATGTTTGGGGACGCGACCTTTAATGTCACAATCCGAAAGACGTGAAAATAAAAGAATGTTTTTAAACTTTTTTTTGTTGAATGAATCAATCAAACATCAATACCACAACATTTACACTCAACATTATAATGCATTATACAGGCAAAAGCAAATATCTCTCTAAAAATCTCTAAATCATGATCTCAAGGATGCGATGTCAAGGAAGTTATGATGATTTTGTGGCCAAAGTACCTGCAATTGTGTAACGATCTGAATAATTGAGAAGATTCACACAGAAGAGTACCATTACAGTCATATATGCTGTACATGGTGGTTTTTTATCTTCAGGAGAAATAGCCACAGGATCCTCCCCAGTGTCATCAGTTTTAACATTCGGAACATTCCCCTCGATTCCATTCACAGGCAATGGCAAATTGGAACGCTGTGCATAATCCATTGCCTCCGTATTCCCATCATCTTCCTCCTCTTCTTCCTCCCGAAGCAACCGGCGCTTGTCGCCTGACCATTCCGAAGTGTCAGCCATTTCTACAGAGTCCCGTCTAGCCGTAGGCTGAATGTCGTCTGTGTCCGTATGTAAATTCTTCCTTGCTGCTGGCGGTGGTATCATCGATGTTTATGCTTTGTGTTTGTTAATACCGAACAAAGTTCGACCGGATGGATCCGATCACGAGATCACGGTGGGACTTTATAGTACTGTTACGAAATATTGACTAATTCCAAGGTATCATCTGGCGATGAAATTTCGTGTAGATTTCCTGTGTACATCGCATAGATCTATACGCAGACTTATAACAAGATTGATAACACTGCGAAGTATTGAAGTGTGGACGCACGGACGGTTTAGTGCGTCCTTCTCAAACGGACCTTCTCAAATTCATTTGAGACTGTTCAAGACCTGTGTGAGAGAAAAAAAAAAAAGAGAGAGAGAGAGAGAGAGAGAGAGAGAGAGAGAGAGAGAGAGAGAGAGAGAGAGAGAGAGAGAGAGAGAGAGAGAATAAACAAACAAAACAACAACAAAAAAAAAAACAACGACGACAACATCATTTGGCACTTCCATTGTTAAGAACTAAAAATTGAAAACTATCAAGGCAGGGCCAGGGGCGGATCCAGCCGGCGGCAATTAAGAGGGGGGGGGGGGGCAATCCGTGAGAAAATATTGAGCGGTGACACAGCCAGCCGGTGAATAAGCGGGGGAGGGGGTAAGGGTAAGAGCACTCTTCTTCTCCTTTTTTTCTTCTTCCCAATTCGTGAGAAATTCTCTTTTTTTAATTTTTTTTTTTAATATTGTCAAACTTTTGGGGGGTCAGGGGGCGGTCCCGTCACCCCCCCCCCCCCTCCGTGGATCCGCAACTGTATTAAGGGAAGTTTGCATATAAGTTCTTTAAATCACCTCGGCAAGAGGGTGTTACCTCTATATTTAAACTCAGGGCCAGAGTTGTAGCCCTTCTGGCTCTCGGCAGACGACTCAATTTCAATTTAATCGTTTTTCGTTTTTTAATCTGTGCGATGTTGAAATTATAATTGTTTGTCGTAATTAATTAGTTTATCATTTTGCAACCCACTGATTTGTTGCATACTGTGTTCAATCCTCCAAGTTGATAAATGAAAAGGTTAATTCAAGTTGTGCAAATATTCGTTGATTTATTCAGATGTTGTAAAGCGAAGTGGCTACATGTAAATTCACATAAAAATTCATATGTCAAGTCCCTCTTTGAGTGTGTCACCTCCCAAGGTTTCGAAACCCCTTGTTTTATTCCCATAATAAATCATCTACTTTTGCAAGTGATCTACTTCCATAAACATGATGAGAGGAGAGTTAACAACAAATACATTCTAAAAAAGTTGGGCCGGAAAAAACCCTTCCAGACTGACCACATTCCATAACTCTCCCAATTTCTATAAGGAGTGATTTACCCCCAAATCTCTCTTTCTCCCGCCTGAGTTTGATTTTCTCCCGCTGTTTCATAGTAAAGGCTGACGGTGTTCTCTCGAAGGTCATGGCACATAAAGTGAACTTAATAGTTGTGATGTGGCAATGAAGTGTTCACTGATGGAAGACAACCTGCTATCAGTGTGTGTCTATATTATCAAGTTATGAATAATCATAACATTTTATTTGTGTTATATAGCATGTACGGTATATACGGGGCTTTATAACACAAATAAAATGTTATGATTATTCATAACTTGATACTTGGTCAAGCCATGTATTAGAATTACTTACAACACAAAGAGTTTATTATTTATTATTTCATAACTTTAGACTCGATTTCAACCGCGACAACGATTAATGAATATTGTAGGAACGCATATGCTTCCAATATGTTAATTTGAACCAAATTCATGACCCCATACCAAAACTTTGTAATACCTTTAATCCTTGTCTGAATTCATTTTCTCCCCCTTCCGCGGAAGTTTTAACGTTTCATTAAATTATTAGAGAAAGAAGACGATTCGTTCTACCGTTCTCGACTCGTCTAAATGAAGTTTTCCCCTCCCGCGCAAAGCGCGGAATTTTTGGCGTTTCTTCAAAATATGCAGAAATGAAGACGATTCGTCGTACCGTTGTTGACTCTTGTTTGAATTTAGTTTCCCCGAAAATTGTAAACCTCTGATTTCTTTAGCTGATATTATAGAAAAGTGAAACTTCGAGAACATACAAGTTGTAGTCACTCTCGAAGTCGTCACAGCGGATAAAAAGTCACAGTTCGTAGGGAAAAATCTTGTCGGCCGACCGACAATAATTATACATCTCACCGACTTCAAACCCCGGCCCCCCCACTCAGGTTTCGAAATGACCGCATGCGTGTTGCCAAAATGTCCGGTAAAGGGGTACTTTTCGTGCGACAAAGTCCGGCCCGAGAATTGTAAAAAAAGGGGTGTATTTGACTTTTCACCCGGAGATTTCTTTAAAAAGGGGGTGTTTTTTCTTTTTTTCTCTCATCTCTTTGGACTCCTGAGAAATTATTCCGAATTTAGGGGGGTACATTGAGCATTTTTTCTGATTTAGGGGGGTCTCCAAGGCAGGAAAAGCCCGCGAAAAGCCCGCGAAAGGGGGGTTCGGAAATGTTGGCAGTCCTCAGATAGGGGGTGCTTTCAAAAAGAGGGAACGAGCATATGCGTACCCTAAATAACACTGAGTGGGGGGGCCGGGCTTCAAACTTCTGCATTGATAAGGGACAAGAGGATCGAGCAAGAATATCGACACAGCAACATATTTAACCGTGTCTTTCTTGCTCCCTTGACGAGACGACTCCACCCAACAAACCCCTCTCTCTTTTACTCCCACTCCTCCTCTCTCAGGCTCTTACCTCCCCTCTCTCCTCTCTTTCACCCCCGTTTCTTTTGTTTCCCTTTCCTCATTTTTCTTCTTTTTTTCCTTTTCTTTCTTTTCTTTCTTTTCCTTTCTTTCTTTTCTTTTCCTTTGCTTTTTTTCTTTTCTTTCCCTTTCCCTCTCTTTTTTTTCCCTCCCCCTTTTCTGTTTTTCCCCGAATTTTACCGAAATTTGTCGCACCCCCACACCCCCCACACCCCACACCCCCCCCCCCCCCCCCCCCCCCCCCCCTTTGGCGACGCCCCTGCCTACAAGCTCAGGACATTCGACAATATTTGATTTTCTCTTCTTTAATAAAGCCCTGGAATAACAATTAGACTTGAAACTGCTTTACCATGAACCTATTATTGTTTCTAATCACCTTGTTATTATAAGTAATAATGGAAACTTTAGATAGGCTACTATAATTATGAAACCGAAAGTATGATAGGCCTAACCATTTTTGTAATATAATCTCTTATAATGACTATTATCATTCATCATCCTAGATTTGTTTGATGTACCAATTAATTAATTAACTAATTTGGGCTATTTAAATCAATACAACTGAATGATACGCGCCGTTAAAAATAAAACAACAACGGCTACAATTAGCGTCATATTCAAGTGGTTTTCATATCTCCCATGGGGGGTGTTTCACAAAGATTCAAGTCGAACTTAACTCTAAGTTGGACTTAAATATTATGGAGAGCCATTTGTAGCCTTATAATGAAATACATTCAAAAGCAAAATTCAAGTATTTTAGACTTTTCATAAATTACACATCAAGAACATGAAATCTCCCAAGATAATAGAAATATGAATGATTTGAATCAACATTTTATGCCTTTTAAAATTATTTTTACCAAATATTTTCAATGATGCTAACGGCTTTCCATAATTTTTAAGTCCAACTTACAGATAAGTTCAACTTAGGATCTTTGTGAAATACCCCCCCTGGGGGGTGTTTCACAAAGATCCTAAGTAGAACTTAACTCTAAGTTGGACTTAAAAATTATGGACAGCCATTGGAGTCTTTAAATGAAATATATTCAAAAGCAGAAATTCAAGTATTTTAGACTTTTTATTAATTCCACATCCAGAACATGAAATCTCCTTGATGATAGAAAATATGAATGATTTCAATAAACAATGAATGCCTTTCAAAATAACTTTTACAAAATATTTTCAAAGATGCTAATGGCTTTCCATATTTTTTAAGTCCAACTTAGAGTTAAGTTTGACTTAGAATCTTTGTGAAACACCCCCCTGGTCTTATATAGAATAAATAATTGTTGGCGTAAGGTCTCCAAAATTGAATTTTGTCAAGGCCAATGGATCTGCTCAAGGTCGGAGTCTCGACGGCTCAAAATATTCCAGCAAAACCCTTTTTTTTCTTTTTTCTTTTTTTGCCCCCGGAAATGTGAAAATCGCTCCGTTTTTTCTGACAAAACATGGGAAATCGTGGAACCCCCCCCCCCCCCGGATTGACGCCCATGATGCTGGGGATGGGCCTATAATTGCAGCCGGATCCCATGCCCTATTAAAGACCGTATGATTTCTTGTAGCCTATTTATTAATTGATTGAAAGAGTTTGGTTAACTATAATTTTATGCGGGTGATTTTTGCTCTCCCTATTTGAATTAAATGATGCATGTGGTAAAGCGGCGTAGCCACGAAATGGGAATGCAAGGGGCCTCCATATTTTATTTTTTCTATCTTATTTTTGGGGAGGAACAGTTGGAAGGGCACAAGAAACTAGTTGGAAAATCGCTTGTTTAGTCCCGGAAGAGGGGGGGGGGGGGGTACTCACATTTTAAGACATACGTGGGTGTGCCGCTCTAATGTGTCACTTTTTTCACACAAAAATCTCTGAACATGGGTCCCAATTTTAACAATAATATCCCTAAACATGCATGGTCCGTTTTTATGGCAAACACCCGAAAATAGTGAAAAATGGGCCTTTTTATTTCGAGAAAAATCCCCTCAAATTACCCTTAAAAATGGGTAGGGGTTTCGAGACTTGAGCGGCACCCCCCCCCCCGTTCTAACCAAATCTAAACACCCCCCCCCCCGGGGGGGGGGGGGGGGTTCTTCGAGTGAACACAAATTAGAGGCTAACTTTTGCGTGCGCACGCCTGCGTCAGGCCGATGTAACTAGAAATGAACAATAATCTGGACAGAGTAGCATCTCTTTGCTAGCTTGATCCCTAAAGATTTATTGTAAATTTTGTGAAGATAAAAATACAAATGATGTATTTTTATATGTAAATAATATTTTTCTTTGTCCAAATAGTTTTTTTCGAAATCTGCAGTCAATCTGTATGTTTTTTCTTTAAAGTTTATAAACAATATTTCGAACTGTTTCGAACGAGCCTCTATCTCGCTCTCGCGCGAAAGTTGTGTGAAAATAAGTATTATTTTTCATGTTTGTACTATTCAATTAGTAACAATACATCTTCTAAAATGGATGAAATAGAATCAAGCCCTGCGGTGGATCTCAAATCCAAGTCAGGAGAGTCTGTGAAAGCCGGAGGATCTGGAAAATCGGCATCCTATGAAATGCCATGGTAAGTATTCTCTATTTTGGTCCCATTCACCTTTAAATATGTTGCCTACACTGTCACTAGTTATGAATGAAGATGTGATTTTGATCGGTCAGTTCTGCTAAGATTGACTTTTTCTAATGTACATAAGAAAACCTAGGCCTACTACACGTCTAAACTCTAATTGGTTTGAATGTCAATTTTTTTTTCTCAGAAATTAGATTACAAAACAAAAACAAGCAAAATCAATCATCCTGGCCTGAATGACCTGATGATTGAATCTTTGGCGCTAACCAATGCTAACTGTAGTTCCGTATCCATTTTTTTTTTAGCAGTTTCATATCCATTCTTAGCAAGGGAATTTTAGCCCAATTTTTTACTAGTTTTAATCATAATCATATATCACATATTCCACCTGAATTTGGATCACATCCGACATCGGGAAACCTCCGTTTAAGTAGTCATAATTATGAAAAAATAAAATTCCAATTAAAATTCCCGTAATGGCGATAGATGTATACTGATTTATCTTATACATCATATATGCAAAGCAAATTCACTGAGAACTTACCCTAAATCACAAATTTAATTAATAAAGAGATTTTTTTTTTGCCAAAAATGGCACTGCCACTAATTGCCCACTTCCGTACGCGAAATCTCTCAAAATTGAACCCGGCCGGGGCGGGAAGGGTATCATTAGCACTGGTATGTTCTATCGCTGAAAGCTTGTGGGCCTCTGGAGTTGTCAACATTCAATCACAAATTACATAAGCTTTCCGATAATACCACACTTTAAGGTGGTCCCTACCGGTCTCATAGTTAATTTCGTAAAAACAGCACAAATAATCGCTCATACACGGTCAAAATTGCTCTTACTACTGAGCTCAAAGGTGATTTTGAAGACAAAGACAGATCGGGTTGACGGTGATTCTGATGTCAGAAGCTTTGTAAAGTTTTCCAAATAAGGTAAGTGCTTATAAATATTCATGAGAGGTGAATCACAAATAAAGAAAGTGAAATTCATCCGCCCCTCGTATTGGCACACACTGCACAAAAGCATGTTCGCTGGTGACAAAGAGTCCAATGCAGCCAGAGGGTGATTTTGCAATATCGCCCTCATGCGGTCATTAGGGACCCTAGTTTAAGGCTTCGATGTCGACGTCGTCGCTCAGTACCGTCTCTACGACTATGCTTGCAACTCAAACTGAAGTCATCAGTCCAAAATTATGCAAACTTTGTGTATGGTTTATGGTATCGTGCACATGCGTAATACCATAAACCATACAAAAAGTTTGCATAATTTTGGACTGATAACTTCAGTTTGAGTAGGCAAATTCATGCAAAAAAATATATTCAAAAAATTGACTTGAAAACACATCACACAATTAGTCTGAACCGAGTCAGGAGCAAATTTGAAGAAATTATATTTTTAAATGTTGTAAAACCAAAGATATAAGAAGAAAACTGACCAAGTATCTGTACTAAAAATCGTACATGTAAAATTGGTCGTACACATTCGACAGCTCTAAATGACGCGCACGGTTGCGTTACGTGCGTTCTCGAATCCAAAAGCATACCTCACACACACACTCTCACCATACCGCGAATGGTCCGTCTTGGGGAGCTAGCCGGCTGAGAGTTTGCAGCGATACCAACGCAGCTTCGGAGCTCCACAGCGCGCCATTTTAGCGGGACTCGGAAAGGTTTGCGATGGGAAGGCAGCGGCCTAGCTTTTTGCCCAAACAACGCTAGATCGGCTGCTGGCAAAATGAAAATAACTACGATCGAGAACATCGTCGGTTTCTTAACTTTTCAGTGAGATAATTCTGAATTCTAATTGAGACTATATAATAAATTAAATCGACAAAGAAACCTCGGTAGAACTCTTATAACTATACAAAAGCTTGTTTATTTCTTCATTTGACATTTTGTTTTCGACCATTTTTTCGTGCGCGAGTCAATGTAAACTACTATTACCAAACTTTCAACACGCAAGGAACGGGGAACACTCGCTGACCTCGTAACAAATTCGTTGCAAAAAAAAAAATTCAAGGGTGATTTTGAAGCAGTGAAGAACATTGGCGCTGCAATGCGCAGAAATATACTTGAAAGAAACTTAAAAAATAATACCTGAATTTTCAGAAAATCGTATTTGTATTAGTGTACCTAGATGTTACTCGTTTATAAATCAGATTTTATGAAGATTTGTCGGGAAAAAATGTCATTTTTTTCCGTTTGGTGGTCATTTCTAGGCTAATATTTCAGAAGTTGCATCAGTAATGGGCCCGATGTTTCTCTTATCGTACTCGCATGTTATTTCTACATAGATTAAACATAGGATGGTTAAGGGTAAGACCAGATAACATTATAAAAAAGATATATCCTTCCACCCTCCCATATCCAAGTTTTGGGCTGATTATTGCCGACCCACCGCAGCAAGGCCATTCAGATTTTCGTACGCTCGCAAAGCGCCCTCTAGTGCCCCATGAATGTGCCTAGTTTGAGGTGCAGAGCTATAGCTTAGAGACGGTACTGAGCGACGACGTCGACATCGAAGCCCTAAACGGAGGTTTCCCGATGTCGGATGTGATCCAAATTCAGGTGGAAAATGCAATATATGATTATGATTAAAACTAGTAAAAAATTTGGCTAAAATTCCTTTGCTAAGAATGGATATGAAACTGCTAAAAAATGGATACGGAACTACACTAGCGCCGAATCTTCTTCTTCTTGGCTTACTATCCTCCAGTTTGGAGAACTGCAGTTGGTGCAGGTGTTGGTAGTAGGTCTACACATATAAAAAGGATAGTGAAAGTGAAAGTGAAAGTGAAACAGAAAGTGGAAGTGGATGTTGAAACTGAAGAAAAAAAAAGTGAAAGTTGCAACGAAAATCAGAAAATCAGAAATAAATTAAATGATGACGCAATATTTTAACTTGAATTTTGAAAAGTTACAATTAAATTGTTTATAAGAAGTTAGATGCTATGCTATTTTCATTATTTTTATAAAATTAATTGTAAGCCTGGGTCAAAATGTTTAACCGACGTATAAACAACCGCATTCATCAAAACCGTTTAACATTTCTCCCGTTTATTTTTGTGCAGTTTGTTACATGTGTTTTGTTTTTGTTTTTTAAACTTCATTGCCGATACGGAACTCCTAAATTAATAATTATTGACAAGACTTTATTGCCGATAAGGACAACGAAGACTTGCCAATAATTATTGTTTTTAGATCTCCGTAGGGGCAACGAAGTCTTGCTGATAATTATTGATTTTAGATCTCCGTAGGGGCAACAAAGTCTTGCCAATAATTATTGTTTTTCTTACTTAGAGGTTGACTGCCGCTGAAATTGACACAGCCATGAATTACATAACATTAGTGAGTCAAATGTATTTTAGACTAGTTACACAGTTGTTTTGTTAGTTCATCTTTTCTTTCAATCTTGTCCTTGTTTAGGGTTGAGAAGTATCGTCCCACAAGCCTGTCTGATGTCGTTGGAAACGAGGAGACAGTTTCTAGATTAGAAGTCTTTTCCAGAGAAGGCAATGTTCCTAATGTCATTATTGCTGTAAGTATTCAAGGCAGTTTTTATGTTAGATTGAGGTTGTAGAGTTGCCTGCCATATATGTAGCATATGCACTGAGAAAGCTTTAGTTGGATAATAAAAATAAAGATAAATAATAAATGAAAGATAATCAGTGATTCGTTAACTCACTCTGTATGGTAAACTGATGCTTTTATAGTATCTGACTAAGTACTTTATCCAAGTATCTCTCCTTGCCTAGCTATATTATGTGTAGGTGTAAGAAAAACATTTCTTTCAATCCTTTTGTTACTATATACTGGATGCTCCAAAAAAAAGGGTAATGGATATGGAAGTGCAAAGATACTCTAACCTTTTATGTGGATATATTTAATGTGTTGTATCATGTTTTTGTGTGAATGATCAGGGACCCCCTGGAACTGGTAAGACTACAAGTATTCTGTGTTTGGCCAGGACCATGCTCGGAGCATCATTCAAAGATGCTGTCCTAGAAATGAATGCATCAAATGAAAGGTGAGCTTTTGTTTGTACCCTGGATAAATCATCTTGTCAATAGCTCATTTTGGATGCCTCATTAGAAAAACGAAAAGAAGAAATGAAACCTTTTTAAAAGTTTTTTTAAAAGGTATTTAAAACTATTAACAAAGATTGGTTTTTGAGTAATCATAAACTACAATCACAATGCGGTCACTTGGGTGCTTCATCATATTTTTGGTTTAAATTATGCACATGTGTTTGGACAATGCCATGTCTCATTTGACATATGCCTATTTTACAAACATTTAACTTGCAAATTAAAACTCTACTCTGATGTTTGCACAAAATGGTGATATATATTGAAAAATGAAAAGTCAGTAGTGATATTCTTTTACGTTCTAGCTAATTCTATTTCATAACTTGTCCATGTATTTTTTTTTAAAGCATGAGTTTGAACCAGTATTCAGCAAAACTATTCTAGAATTTGTAGTTTGTACAGATCATGCAATTACCCAGTTAGAAACAATGTTTAAAACAAATAGTGTAAACAATCAAAATTGATTCAATTGATTTCTTAAACAATTTATAATTACAGAGGAATTGATGTCGTGAGGAACAAGATCAAGATGTTTGCCCAGAAGAAAGTAACCTTACCCAAAGGAAGACATAAGATCATCATTCTAGATGAAGCAGACAGGTATTTATCATTTCTCAAAGAAGTTCACAGTTCACACCATATGTTGCCTAATAACGTGGATTAAAACCAGTTAACCTTTCTCCTAGTCTTCAATAAAAATGTTTTTTTTAGAGCTCTACCTTCTTTAGTGTGACATCAAATTTGTGATCATGTCAATAAGGCTGCAGTTTTTACCTCACGGGGTTATAATCCTGGAGGAGGTAATTTGGGGCTTTTAGGGGGTAATGAATATACTCTATGGAATGAACAAGACTTGTGCTCTTAGTAATACTAGCCCCTTGTTCTCACCAGGAGCCTGCATTGACTGGGAGGGATACAGTCCTGGGACCCGTTTCACAAAGCCTTTTTTTCAATGACAATTGTAAAAAATCAGTGACAAATCTGTTGATAACCAATCAGAACCAAGGATTTCAGTAGCTTATAACAAAAACTGTCATTTGTCACTGATGACAAGTTTTGTGAAACGCCCCCCTGATCATTTATATTTGGAGAGGATAAACTCGAATTAGCCTAGAAGCTAAGTTACCAGGCATTTGGACTTCTAAAGATGAAAAGATTATTACTTTGAAAAGAAGATTAAAATAATTGATCTCAATCATGATATTTAATACCGGTACTCTTGTTCTTGCTTCCTATAGTATGACAGGTGCAGCTCAGCAGGCCATGCGTAGAACAATGGAGGTCTTCTCAAAGACGACACGCTTTGCTCTCGCTTGTAATGCCTCGGACAAGATCATAGAACCCATCCAGTCACGATGTGCAGTACTGAGGTATTCCCGACTTAGCGACTCACAAATATTGAAGGTGATTGTTTGTACTTTTTCCTCCCCTTTTGTGTTTGCTACATTTTATTTTGTCCTCCACAGAATGGAAATTCTTAATTCTGTGTAGTTGTTACAATAACAAAAAATTTAGGAGAACATCTCCCTCATGACACACTATTGACATTTTTAGAACTGCATGGAAATGTTCAGTTGATGTGTTGTTCCATAATGATGTAAAGTCTGGTACATGTATTAATAATAGGAGCTTTAAAAAACTGATAATATTTAGAAATGATTATGTTAGATATTGGTGATCATGCTATCCTAACAATGATGCATGCTGTATGTAATTTTGATATTGTTTAATATATGTTGAATGACCTTTGGTTGATTTTGTTAATTTTTCTTATCTAGCGATTACTTGAGATTTGTGCTGCAGAGAATGTTGATCATGCTGAGGATGGTTTAGAAGCTATCATCTACACAGCACAGGGTGACATGAGACAAGTAAGTAATCCTCTTTAATACGAACATGGCTTGGTCAATAGAAGATAATGTATAGATGCAGTATAGTATTACAGAATCCAGTTTCAAGAAGGAAGATGAGAAGTAAAATGAAATTCCATAATGTGTATTTTATTTGGTAATTTCTTATATTGCATAATTAAAGAAAAGTTAACTGGCTAGACCTCTGGTCCAGTAGTCCTTGTACCCACTTCCAGATCGTCATCATTTATTAAAGTCAGTATTTTCCCTCTTACAAGAGGTAACTGACTTTCATGCTAAGATGACACGACCTCAGTACACTTCTTGTCTCGAGCATCCTCCTCATTTAGATCAACCTTAATGCTTTCTTTCTTCACCATATCTTTCCTTTCTTTGGTCTTGATTTTCCCTCTTATGTTATCCACTTCCACATCCCACGCTCTTTTCACAGGTTTACCATCTTCCCTTCTCGACACATGACCCACCCATCAAACTCAATCAACTTCTCTTTATGTTTATTTGATATATTTTTCTATCCACAGGCCATCAATAACTTGCAGTCAACATATGCAGGCTTTGGATCAATCACCAGTGAAAATGTCTTCAAGGTAACAATCTTTATGTTTGTCTTGTGAGTGTGAGTGTGTATGTAAGCAGTATTCCCAGGAGATTGATAATAGCATTGTTAAGTTCATTGAAGCATTCACATAATGTACCATATTGATGTAAAATGTTTTCATTTTAAGTTGTATGGTATGAACACAGAGTCCCTTACTCCCACATGGAAATCATACTGTACGAATGTTATGTTGTAGGGGCAGCCACATACTCCTGCAGACTCAGTGTTAGTTACAGTGTTGGGTCTAGTGTTGACTTTGATTAATCTTAAAAACTGTAATCATCGCTGGAGCATATGTCATTCAATCAACCGACATAATATGGAGGGCAAAAACGTAAATCCATATTTTACCAAGATGTTCAGAAAAATGTGGGCTTTCAAGGAAACACAAAGACTTAACTCCACCCAACACCCCATTGAAGTCAATGGCTAGTGAAACATAGACTTAACTCCTTAAAGACCATCAATACTACTGGGTCAGAAGGGATTAGACCACACAGCAAGGTCACTGACAGGTGGCTATCTCATTAACTCAGCTCTCAACTAACATAAGAAAGAGAGGATCATGGGGGACCAACAGGCACCGATTGAGGAAGGTTTCTATATAGGGGGAGCAAGTAGCTACAATTAGGGATGTCAGACGCTCGCGCTGCAATCCTGAAATCGAGCCATCAATGTGCGTACGAGCCAACGGTGATTGTAGTCGAAATAAAAACATGCAATCTTTAAAAATTCATTAAAAATCAAAATTAGCAGGAAAAAACTAATTGATTAATAATTACCGTAGATTAAAGTTGTATTCCAATATTGGAAGCATTTTCTTCACAAGAAGAATCGTAGAATCAATCAAAATATGGCAGTAAAGATGAGCTCTAATTCGCCCATTGGCCCTTTGCAAGCGTTTGAAAGGCATTGCTGCAGCCATGGCACTGCTTTTCTGTGACTCTCTGAAAAACTGCGCATGTTTACATCTAAATCTGGAGGTGATCCCGGGGTCACACAATGCCCAAATTTGGACATGCCATTCATGAAACTTAGAAAAGTTGACCATGCGCGTTGACTTTTTTGCCTACCCCATACTTTTAATATATTTGAGCAGTAAAAAAAAGTTCCAATTTATAGCGATCTTTTTCTTATAAAAATGAACTTTTTGCAAAAGTCAATGTTAGTATATTTATAAGTGATATCCAAGCTATCTTTGAGCCAAAAATCTAAGGGAAATTCATTCAGGATCATCTACAGATAATCACAAACTTCCGATGTATACTACCCAAGACTGAACAACCGTAAGTCTTGACACTCGCCCTCAACCCCTGGTGATTCTGTGCTGAACACGTACGGACCGAACGAAATATTTGCAGCTAGAAACTACTTTCCATGGATAAATTGAGAATTTTGATCGACTACAAATGTTGAATATAAGTTTTTCATAATTAAAGACTCCATTATTAAAGCAATAACTCAGTATTTATTATAGAAAAAGAAGTTGAAATGTTGAATGTGTGTACGAGTGAAATGCCGGGAGGAAGTATAAATGAAAGAAAAGCGTGATGTTATCATCAAGCCGCAATGGCCACGTGCGCGCACGTAGAAATTTCCATTGTAAGCGCCGGCATGTGGCTCTTCTTCTAAGTGTACAAACTCCCTCTTTAAAAAAGGTAAAATGCAAGAAATTATTAAAACAATGTTTCAAGGGAAACTAAACACTGTTTCGAGGGAAATTAGGTAGAAATGAGAAATTCTAGTGACTCAGCTGTAATTGTAAATATACAGGTGTTATTCTCCTGATACATTTGTAACATTACAAGAGGTTTTCTGGACATTTACCATATTTGTTTTCCTTTATCAAAAAGCAATTTTACATGTACTTGGAATTGATATATTTTTCCACCATGAATGCCAGAATTTTAATCCAAGTTTACATTGAAATATCATCTTATATTTGTATCGCTGATTATTTGAAAATCTTTACTTGAAAATCAGCGATCCTCCAGATCCTCAAGTCGATCCTCAAATTTTATCAGGAAACATTTTTCCTGTGATATATATATATTTTTTTTAATCTTCGTTTTTCTTTGTTTTTCTTTGTTTGTTGCCATGGCAACCTTATATTTTAATTTTAAAAATGTTGTGGAAAGATGTCCCTGCCATTATCTTGGAATGCAAAGTGTTTTGAGTAGCAATTTGATCTGGAAAGTAAATACCAGTATATTACTTTTTAAATATTTTCTTATTTTCTTTGTTTTGTTTCCATGGCAACAATATATTTAATTTCAAGGTTTCTCTTAAAAATGTTGATAAAAAGAATATAATGAAGAAAAGTTCTGTTGAAATTTCAATGAGAAACAAGATATATTTTTTGAGATATGGCACATCAAACAATGCTTGCAATGTTGAGGTATGTACTCTTTACTATGTACTTAAATTACACTCGGTGCCATGCTTACATTGTAATTTCCTATGCAAAAACTTCAGGAAATACCCCTAAATGAAAATATTAAAAAATTAATATCTCGAGAATCGATTTATATTTTGACTCCATTTTTTTTCCATATTGAATGATAAATTGTGTTCTCCAAATACAGTGCAAAATTGTCATGATTTAATGGACTTCAATTTTTAGTCTAACATCCCTACTACAAGTAGAACAGTGAGGCTTTAAGGCCCAAGTGCTCAGTGACACATAAACCACTTTTTCTCAAAATAGCCAAAACGGAGTTACGTCTTTGTGTCACTGACCTCTCTATGTTATTCTTCACAACTTTACCATTGTCTTCCCGCGCCCCCCTAGGTCTGTGATGAGCCCCACCCTCAGCTGATCAAGTCTATGTTAGACCACTGCGTAGAGGCGGACATTGATAAGGCCTATGAGATCATGCATCACATGTCACACATGGGCTACTCTGCTGATGACATCATCACTAACATCTTCCGTTCCTGTAAGACACATCAGATGGCTGAATACGTCAAGCTAGAGTTTATCAAGGTAAGCTGAAACTAGGTGGTTCCTATAGAAGTTGATATGATTAATTTCTTATCACTGTGGATTGTATTGATTCTGTAGAATATATCTAATGCTTTGAATCAAAGGCAGCAAATTGAAAGCAGCAAATCGAAGGCAGTTGGTTTCATGTAATTGTTTGCCATCAAGAGTATGATAGATGATTATATGATCTCTTAGTATATTATAGAGAAGTGATTATGTAGCAGTGGGTGTCTGCTCTTTAACTGATTAAAATTGTGATGTCAGTTCGTTAATATTTTATTGTAGAGAAACTTATTTGTAATAATCTATTTTGTAATTATGAAATATAGTAAGTAATCAATAACTGTGTAGACTCTAAAGAGAGTTTGGCATGTAGTAATGGATCTCTTCTTTCAATTTTGCTTAAATCTTCAACAAACCTGTAGGATATTATCAAACCCATATGTCTTTTTTTTTTACCCTTTTCAGGAAATTGGAATGACACACATGAGGATCGCAGAGGGAGTAAACTCAATTCTTCAACTCTCCGGTCTCCTAGCAAGGCTGTGCCAGAAAACAGCTGCCCCCTCTGACAAAGCGTGATTGCTCCATCACCAATCACAGGATATTTGCATCAAAAGGATGAGCTATGAAACTGTCTCCTATAAGAAAAAGGACTATCATGCAGAAATACATGAAACGTGTTTTCCTTCATAAGTTACATTTCCCTGATGCACTTGAATTGTTACCCATGGTATTATGGGTAATCATAAAAAAAACAGGGGCCTCTTGTATAAAGTGGACTTTGCATTTAAACGTAAATCCCATATACCCATTCCCAACTGGTTGAAAACAAAGTTACATAGATTTTTTAAATTCCTTTTTCAAGAGGCCCCAGGTATGGAAAGTTTGAAACTAGAACAAATATGGAGAATATGAATAGACCATGTGATGTTTGAAGCAAGATATGTTTCAGTTGTCATGGATGTTCTGAGAACATTATCTTATGATAATGACTTGTTCTATTGATATCTGATCATACTGCTCCTGAAAGCTGCAAGCTTTGAACTCTGACCTAGGCATTGATGATGGTAGTGGCCATCCTCAACATTCTTTCATTATACATGGAATTGGATGAAACTGCTTCTAGATGTAACTAAATGGTGTAGCATTAGGTGATATGTTGTCTTGCAGACCTTACCAAATGTGTAACTTATCCCAGAAATATGTGATTTCAAGATGTTACATATCTTCCTAACCTTACTGAAAAAATGTACTTTGGTTGTGGTTATTTTACCTGACTGCCAAGAAAGCATAAATGCTTGTAAGTAAGCAGCCAGATGGCCGACGGATTTAGGTCCTCTCCGAGGGACCTGGTAATGAGGATTAATGCCTTACCAAAGGGCACTAGCGCATTGGTTTTGAACCCGGGTCACCGGATTACGAGACCAATGCTCTACCGACAGAGCTTTCGCGCCTCCGTCTCATACATATCTTGGAATGCAGTAGCATATGTCATAATGTTTGCGTATGTGTATTATCCATGAATCACTGACTTAGTAT
Organism: Strongylocentrotus purpuratus; assembly: GCF_000002235.5. Classification (NCBI taxonomy): domain Eukaryota; kingdom Metazoa; phylum Echinodermata; class Echinoidea; order Camarodonta; family Strongylocentrotidae; genus Strongylocentrotus; species Strongylocentrotus purpuratus. Next base: position 2,323,202 of record NW_022145605.1, read on the forward strand.
GATGTGCTGCAGGTCAAGAACTTCTAGAAATTCTAGTTTTACCAACAACCAAAAAGAAAATAGGGGACACATGAGTTGTTTGTCAAGTTTATATATAACCCTATGTTCCAGATGGAAGTCACACAAAAAAGTATTTAATCCTGCGAGGCTTAAGGCTGGGTATTGTACGATCATAGTACGATGATCATTAGGACCCAATGGTAAACCAAAATCATTCTACTTGTTGGTCGTGTTTCAAAAGAATATTGTGCATCAAAGGCAGTATAGCTGGCCAGACTTTTGTACCAAAGCATACAATATGTACAGACAATATCATTGGAAGTCATAAATCATGTTATGTATTATATTTTGTAAATAAATGCTTTACAAGGAGCACAATATCAATTTTATCTTGATCAAAATTTTTAATTTGTGACTACTTGAACATGTCTCCAACTCCTTCTTGCCCTCTGACTCTCTCTCTCTCTCTCTCTCTCTCTCTCTCTCCTCATCCCCTTCTTTACCATTGAGTCTGTACAGAGTGAACATTCAGGAATCAATTTTCAGCTTTATCTGTTGTTTCCTTGTTAAAGTAGTTATAAAAGCCAGAAGGGCTTTACATCCTACTTTTTGCACCGAGTTCCTAACCGTCTCTGTAAAGACTGAATATCTTCAATGGGTATGTAAACAAAATGTGTACTCCTCTCTTTTGAAACTTAAAGGGATTGGGCAACTTTGTCTCAATTCTGAAACAAAATCCTGGATTTAGCTCATGCTGCAATGATAATTGTAAACCTTTAGGTCAGTCAGGAACCCAATGACTTTTACAAGCCGATTGCATGTCTTATTATCAAGATATTTATGATTGGAAATCAACATTACAAAATTTGTTTTCCTAATGGTTTTCATAACACTAAAGTCTTTTGGGGAAAATGAGTATGGTAAAACCGGTCACTCAAAGATTTTTCCTTTTTTGAGGCACTTCATGATCATCTTGAAGCGCAATACTTGTAAGGCTTCAATATTACAGACCACATACACTGATAACACCTAGGGCCATGCATCTCAGATTTAACAAAGTTAAACGATACCTTTAAAGAAGAGTTTAAAGATTCTCAACCCCTATACCGGTACCTATGCAACATTTACTCTAGTTTTTATTTGTCAAAGATATCAAATTGCAGCCAGTACCTGGGTTGCAGTTGGGGCTTTAGGCAAGGTTTGGGTCTAGGATTAAAGTTATGAATGCTGTTAGTGTGGTAGAGTAGGAAATGGAGCAATGCCACCAAAGCATGTGCTCAAAGACTGATCACATACCTTTATTCCTCAAATTATCAATTTTAAATTGAAGTAAGTACTTGTGATGCTTTTGGTATTCATCACTTGTTAATCCATACACTACCAGACAATAAACCAATAGAAAATCTAGAGAGAATCTTAATCATTTCAACATATTTGCTATTTCGCTTCATACTTTTTATTAACAGAAAATTTGAATATGGATAATACACATTTAATATTCTTATATCAATCTTACATACATACATACATTTACATACAGGTGAAAAACAAAATTTAAAAATAATTGTACACTGCTAAATCTGTCTTTAATTTCAAAAGAAACCATAATATATATATAGATCAATATTTATGCATTTTATGCATAAAAAGCTGAAAAGGTAAGCCTTTATTTTTGTCAAAATTGCTAATATCCCCAGGAATAACAACAAGTGTATATTCAAATGTTTTAAAGTTTTTGCTCTGCAAGAAGATACCATTGTTTCTTTGTGAAAACGAAAATGAAACATTGCTATAAATTTAGACTAGCATACATAATAACAAGCATGGAGAAATATGGATGCTATCAATAACAAAGAAATCCTTTGATCAAATCAAATTTACCTGTTTAGGTACTACATATGTATAAAGTCCCTTGTAAACAAAGATGGTCATCCATCATCAAATACTTATTTTCTTATAGCAATTTAGCAGATACATGTTTTGCACAAAATAAAATTTGATATTTTACCAAAGATCAGAAATTTCCCTAATATTACGTACAATGTTCACAAAATAACAAAGCTACTTTTGCAAAAGAATGTTTATCTCTGGATATATCTAAAACTGCAGTTATACAATGGAACAAATGTCTGTTATGGCTAAAAAAAAAAAAAAAAAAATTCTTAATGTAACAATATGCTTAGGTATTCTACAATATGTCTCTAATCGCAACCATAAATGAGGTTGTGTATAAAACTCTTAAGAAAAACATTGCAAACAAAATTTGGGAGATTGTCTGATATGTGGAAATAACGTTCAAGTTTCAAAACACAATATTTTCATAAATCATGAATAGTAAGTTGAATAAGGTCACAAAATAGGTGAAAAATGAGATTTTGATGTATTAGATACTGAAAACAAAATGGAATTTAAATATTTAAAAAGGAAATATTTATGTCTAGCAATTAAAAGTTCACAATAAGACACATTTTATCCTCGAAGAATACAATGCTCAAGACAACAATGGACTGGAAGAATGTGACCACACAAACAACATGCTCCAAATAGACGACAGTGGAGCATCTTGACTTGCTGTCAAACCAGAATAATGTGTGAATTGTAAATAGCTACTTTTGCAGAGAGGAGCTTTCGTGAATTGCAAAAACTCAGTTGTGTCACTTGTCATTCTATTACTTTGCGGTATGCAGGTTTAAAAATCAGAACCCCTCGCGAAAGTTTATAACATGCAAAGGATTCTGTTTTTTCAGTAGTTGTTTATTTTTTCCTAAAAAATTTCAAATGTACAGCAGAAGGATGTTTATAGTGGCAGAGCTTTTATACATGAAGTAAGTTCTTTTAAAACCTGGCTGTCCTTTGAGAGCCATGCATTAATTACCTCAAAAAACACAAGACAGAAACAAAAATAAGGTAAATACAATATGAAAGATAATCAATAGGTCATGAGAAATCTAAATAAATTATTTACTGAGAGCTGAGGAAATGCAATACTTGCAATTTAATAAAAAGAATAGAGTCCAATATAGGAATTATCCATTTGCATGTGAACAGGTTTACTAAATTAACAGAAGATTGTTTAATTACCATGACAAATACAATTGTAATTTATTCGCACAATCACAATATATTCATGGGATGATTATCAAACAAGAACAAATAATATTAAATTAACACTTGTTTACAAATCTCTAACATTTACAATTAAATGAATCTTGGGGCATATATCACATAATTTTATAAACAGGTTAAGCAAATCAACGCTTTAATTACAATTGTTATAGCAACACACTGTAAATAACAAAGAAAATAAATCTTTTTATACTACGGTCTTTCCATACAGTATTAAATTGCTCTGCTTAAAAGAGTCCATGGGATATTATAAGAGTAGGAAACGATTACATTACGGCTAATTCACACACAGATATTTAATGATATATGAATTCATAGATAATACCAGGAGCTGCTATTGGTAATATCACATTGTAGAATAGATACCATAGACATGGGTATAGATAGGCCTTTCAGTATATAAGAATATACATGCATATCATAATATATATCACCTTTTCATTTAAGGTTACATTGCAGTTGATATGAGAACTCTGGGAGAAATGGGAATATCAATTTTGACTATGATACATTAGCATTCCATCACTTGGCCAGTATATATTACAGTATAGATTATCAGTACCTTCAAGTTTCTTGGTCTTAATAGCAATTTTTATTTCTCATTCGCTTTTTGACCCAGTCTGATCGAAGCAGTGTGATCAAGCAGAAACGAAACACTAGGTTAGAAGATATTAATGTAAGATGGAGGCGAGTGTTTGTGAATGTTTTTGTGGGGGGAGAGAGGGCTGTATCCTACACAGATCTTTAATCAGAGAAGATGCAATCTTTGTACAATCACAGTCAAAACTGCTTTAGTGACCACCCTTCTACAAAGACCAAATTTTGTGTTTTCCTTGAAAATATTTTCTCTTTGAAACATGTACTAAAGGAACCTGTCTACAAAGACCACCTGTCTACAACGACCATTTTTTATGTCTCCCTTGGGCGGTCGCTATAGACAGGTTTGACTGTACCTGCTTCCTGAAAATGAAATTAATTTGATGTGCATTGCTATGCCAACAGCTGCAAATGAAGTAATACCGTTTGTATATATAATACATGCACATAATACAAGATGTAAAAAGTGTACTTTGTCGAGTTTCCAAATTTAACCATATTCTATACAAGATTCCTTGTTTTGTTTCTAGAGTAGAGGGTATCAAGTACAAGCTTCTACCAGTGCATCCGTGCAGAGGAGGGGTTAGACGTGTTTAAAACATTTACTTCATTTCTGCTTGTGGATTGGCAGTTTTATTTAGGAGAGATGGCTTATGTGATGAATATAGTGAGGTAACCACTTTCCATAAGAACTGATAAATATCCAGCAAACTTCTGTGATAACTGAAAAACAGATTAATACCATCACATACCATCGGCTGAGGGCTAGAGGGGAGTTAATTCAATGTAAAGCGCCATGAGTTTCAACCCTCCTGGCTCTCAACAGACAACACATACATGTTAGAATATTAGACAAATTATAGGACAAATTCTTTATAAATATTTCCAGGTTTGTATCATGGTTTTAACTATTTTGCGCATAATATGTAAAGATTAAATAGATACATGTTTTCATTTGACTAGTCCACACACTGCATTAATGTAAGCTATTTTAAACGGATTATCGATTTTTATGATTTATGTATCAAAATCATCCACTACATGTATATACTACATTTCTACAACAACAAATACATAAAGACAGACAGACTTCTTGACCCTACGTGCTAATTCTTCAAAATTAGTGTGATAAATTATAATTTTTGTTCCCCTTCAAAATGAACATTTAGTTAGAATATTTCAGATATATCTTAGAATTTTTTAAATGATGATGAAGGGTGGCATTTTCTTGGCATAAAATCATTTATTTCACTATCACATAATTACAGGATTGATCTTACAATTTACTTGGTTTACATGTAACAATTCCTAAAAGGTCAGTATTTTTTAAAGTTAATCAACAATAAAAACTCATCACTCTAATTTGGCTAAGTTTTTTTTATGGATAGGATCACAACTAACTAGTTATCTTGAATACTATTTTAATTCTGTGTATCTATAGTTTTATACCCAAAATACAGAGCACTTTCTGCATTATTATTCCAAATATATACTAGAATAGAATCTTTCTACATTTGTATAAACTTACATCTCCTCTGCCATGCCTAACATCTATAGAGCATTTTGTTTACGCTTCAGTATTCACTTATCTTCCTCATTTGCCAAAAGGTCCAACTAGAGTAATTGATAAGCATTAATATAATGCCAACAATCTAAATAAAGGCACTTTTCATTTGCACAAATGCAGCTCAATATCTAGTTTTTAACTACCTGCCTACACAAGATTGAAGATTTCTTAGACTGCGTTTACACAAGCATATTTAGTTCTAATTCATAAAATGTCTATCTTTTGATAAATGAGAAAGTAAGCAAAATAAGAGTTTGTGGGGTGAAGGGATGGAGAAGTAGGTCATGGACTGCTCATTCTGATTTTGATCTGTATCACCAATCTCGTTCAGTTTTTCATTTTCATTTTACATGCTTTGGAAATGATTATAATATCACATGTTATTTCGTTCAGTAATGAATGGGTAAAACGTTGGGGAAAAGAGGTTTATATATTACTTTTATGAGAGTATTTACAAACACTTTTAATACTTTTGAAGATTAAAGTGGGGAAAACAGAAAGGTGCATACATCATTACATGCTGCTCATTACACCAAGCTAACTCGCATGACTTTAACATATCTCAATAGCTATAACCATTGTACTCTGAACTTAAGTTTCATACAGATTTATATATCAGGATACTGTAACAGAAGTAAAAGGGAACATTCCTACAAGGATGTTATTAAGAGTCAGAAATTACGTTCGTCCCTTTCTCCTCTCATAATTTGTCATATCCATAGTGCATTGAAAGATAGTTGTATCACGTGCATGATGGGTATGTACACGCAAGTGCGTGCATAGGTTCAATCGCGTAGCTCCAAATAGTTCCAATCCGCGTATAATATCTACTAGAGGGAACTATTTAGCTCTCCACCGAATGGCTGACCAATCAGAAGTGACTAACACTGGCGCAACTATCTCTAAATCAACTAGCTATGGTCATTAAATGGCAACCCTCTTGTGCTACAGAGAAACCAGCCCAACACTTCCACATCGTATCATTCCATTTATAAATTTCAAATAGTCAATGGTGTGGAGAAGAGAAGGAGGGCGTTCACAAGGTTTGACATGATATCCCCTATACCTCATGCCAAGTCATTACCCATAAGATACAATTCCTAGAACTTTGGCGAATGAGAAACATGGGCCACAAGTAAGATACATTTTCAAAAACAACTTTACATCTTAGGTAATACCTTATATATGAAATGCACTTGAAATATACATCTTCTATACTTCTATTCCATCTTTGATAAACATCTGAATAACATATTGCATCCTAGGAAAAGTGCAAACATTCCTGACTACCTAGTGACAGATGCATCAACCGTCGCGTACTGTGCCCATCTGTCTGCTGCCCTCTAGTGCGTGTTCGTGTCTATGAAGGTCGACCTCTAGGCGTTGATGACAAGGCTGGCAGACCCTCTGTGGTTGGTAGAGCTGTTCTCTTGGGATCGCTATGAAGAAGTTACTGCAGGTAGCACAGAAGATCTGACCACAGTTCCTGCAAGTCAATGAGGAGAGAGAGAGACAAACAGTCAGGCTCAAAGATTCAAGAAGCATTACGGACTAGGTGTACTTCTCTCCTAGTAATTGACCCATCTCAAATGTACAAAAACGCATGTTGGGTTAAGGTAAAGCTTTTGAATAATTGTTTGCCTCAGGGTAAGGGTCCATAGCAACATTTTGAAGGATAAATTACACTTCAGAATTTTTGGAGTTTGAAAGTAACTAAGTTCAGAACCCTTGTAAATTTAGGTCCTGGTATATACAAGAAAATAAAGTTAGCATTGGCCTCACGGCAAAGCAACTGGGATTTTTTTTAATCATTGAATCATAAAAAGCTAAAAATTCTGTGTTATTTCAAATAAAAAGCCCATGTTTTGTTTGTTTGCTTGTTTTATTTGAAGAAAGATGATAAATCTGTACAAATGGAAACATGCACAACAATCCGCCTGTTTCAACCATGATTAAGTTCCTCTCATTTCCCTTTTCCTGTAGTGTAGTATACTTACCGGCAGTGGTGTTTTCTGACGACTAGATTGAATCTGCTATTGCACAATGAGCAGTGACTGACAGCATGATCTGGGATCCAGAGAGTTCGACTGGTATCACCCTCATCTATCTGCTCCCAGGATACATCTGATCTGATGGAGTTACAGCGTGAATGGGACCGCTCTTCATCTTCAGGGTTCAGGAGATTACAGTTCTGCAGATATGAACAAAATTACAGAAAAATGATTAACTATGATGAAATAGAAAAGCAGATGATAAACCTATCTCCTGCATTCTTATGATATGTTTTATTCTAAAAGGGTATTAATCTCCATAGGGCTCAAATAAGGCAATCATAACTTGGAGAACACCCCCCTCTCCCTAAAGTGACGTGTACTTCAACCAAGAAACCACAATGAAACATTTCTTCAATATCCCAATAATTATTCTTCCCTTTGTAGTGCATAGTCATACAATTTTCAAGCTATTTTTAGATGAATAACATGTATCTGCTATGTAATAAGGACTATAATGAACCAAATTCATGATCACTTTCAGATGCAAATTTCAAGGAGAGTTCAGGAAAAAATATTTGGTATCATGCACAATCTTACCTCTAACTCGTCTAATGCACAAGCCAGGGCAGGACTGCATTCTTCATTGGCGACCCGCAATCTTTCAATGATAGCCAGTAAGATCTGCTCCCTCTGTCTCATGGCCTCCATCTTGCTCTGCTGCTCCTGCAGGATTCCTAGCATCCTACGCTGCCTGGGATCCTTGATGCACGTCAGTCCATCCATGTCCAGGTGACGACCAAGCTTCAACTGCCTCTGGGAATCCCCTAAGGCATCACCACCCATTGCATCCAAGCCGTTGCTATTGCTGCAGCTGGATGTCCTACTCAAGCATGTAGAGAAAGATGGCTCTGACCCCACAGCAGCTGACTGGGAGATGTGATTGCTATGTCCATTAGAAAGGCTACCCCCTGAGGATAATTTGCTAAGATGTTTCGCTAGAGGTGTAATGTCCCCATCATCCGATGATGGCAAGTATGGAATGTGATGTTCAGTCGGGAGAGGTACACTTGGAGATTTCTTAACCGGGTACCCAACGTGAGAATTACTAATGTCACTAGTGCTAGTACTGATACTAGAGCTTTGAAACAGCAATCCTTTCAACATTGCTGCATGTCCATTTAACATTTCTCCATTGGGAGTGCTTTCACCATTTGATTCAACAGGAGAATTATCAAATCCATTGCAATCCCCTGGACCCATCAGAACCTTGGGATCACCATCTTTTAAATGTGCAGGAGATGGGTCTTCTGTGACAGTTTCTGTTGAACTCTCCATGTGCACATCCAAAATGTGCTTCGATCTCGCTGACTTTCTGGGAGTTGAGCACATAGGACTACCTTCCGGACACTCTTTTTCAAAGTTCTCATCGGTATGACCATTAGTCAAGCCATTACTCAACCTGACATCATGACCATTGGAGATCTGCACCTCACCCTCATTTGTCTGTTGCCGTTCACATTCTTCTGAGGAACCATCAACACCGTTAGTCAGTGGCGCTTCTGAGCCACTACTCTCTTCTTCTGCTTCATAGCCATTTGAGAGCCCTTCCTCTTCCTCTTCATTTTCACTTCCATCTTCCTCAGTATGTCCATTTGTGATTGGTTCATCCTGATCGTCCTTGGGATCCTGATCTTCCCTCTGATCCAGTGGCAGCGGTGGGATCATGCGAGTCTTAGGGGATGTCCCCAGCGTGGACTCCATCTTGAGATCACTCAGGTTAGGATCACTTGAAGTCCTTGTCAACCCCTGCGTGTCACCTCCTATGTTACCACGACTTGGCTCCTCCTCGCTCACTGACTTGTGAATGTTGTCAAAAGACCGAGTTCTTGAGAGCTTGGGGCTTTCTGCAGGGTTGACACCTGACTGGGATGCTTGCTGCACAGGGGCAGGACCTGAATCCTCACAGATACTGTGAGATGTCTCTGACAGGTATACTGCAATCCACAGGTCAAGTTCCCTGATGTTACATGTTGGGTACAATACCTATTCAAGAAAAATAAAGAAAAAAACATTATCTACTATAATCATCAATTCACATGTTATTTTAGTCTTACTTGAATACATCCATCAGCATGATTTATTTTTCACCTAAAACGGTGACCTCTATGCTTTCCTAATATTTCATCAAGGTCCTACTAATTCTGTTTTACATTAAAAAAAAAAATTCAATAAAAATTAATACAAATATGCAATAAATAGAATACAATACATGTAATAAACTTATTTGGTACTGCAGTTTTCACTTTCCTTTCTGAATATTGAGAAAATTACTTCTTTTTTTACTTCATATTTTGATGTTAAATAAATGGATTAAAAACATTGAGTACATAGATTTCCAGTTACTGACCTTGTATGTCTTTGGATCATAGAGGAAGTTCCTGTACTTGTTACCCTCTACGACGATGAGAGACCAGACTGAGCAGGTCCGCTCCTTGATTGAGTTCTTGAGTCTAGCTTTGAGACTGTTACACAGAAATGTCCCAAACAGGCAAGAGTAGGTGTGCTGAACAAGTTTCACCTGCAAAAAGGAATATAAAATATCATGAAATTCAAAGTGGGTGGAGGTTCGACCACGACTTACCAGAAATAATTTCTTAAATACAGCATCAAGGTACTGTACTGCTTATTGATCTACAATCACTCTCATGTCATGTAGATATGTAATGTCAAGTGGATACGTCAACCGATTGTTGATCACAAGGTCCGCAGTTCGAGTCCCGCCGTGGCACTAATGTCCTTTGGCAAGACATTGATCTATATTTACCACACTCAACCCAGGTGATGTTAATGGGTACCTGGCAGGAATTAATTCCTTGAAATACTAGAGCGCCGTAATGGCAGCCGTGCTTAAGTCAGGGTTATAATCTCCCTCTGCGCCTCAAAATAGTTTACTAGATAGATGGCGCATAACAAATGCTGTAGTATTATCATTACCTCATACATGCCAACATTTGAAAATCAGAAATCTGTACAAATTATGCTATTTTCAAAAAAAAGAGGAACAATCCTAACTCTCCTATTCAATACTACAGACAAATTTGTACAGGAAGAGGAACACCTGCATTAAAATGATAATTATCTTCTCCCAAAAAGAGGAATGTTCCTCTTTAATCTGAACAGTTGGCATGTATGTTACCTTCTTTCTCCCATCTATACAACATACTTGTAGTTTGGTTAAATCAAATGAAACAAGACATACGGAGAGGGAGGTCTCTGGGATACATACCAGGAATGTCTCGTTGAATTCAAACGCTGTAGGATACTGCCTCAGAAGCTGATGAATACAGTCAAGCCACTGGAGGAACACTGGACATCTCTCATTGGCATCGTCTTGACCTGGACGATGACCGCATCGATCAGCAAACTTGTGACCAAAGTCAAGCCACTCCCGCTCAACAAGAGCTTGGAAACCCTACAGGAATAAGGACATAATATAGTAAGTAAATGTTTGCAATTCCTTTAACTGAATTAGTTGTTTCTTGAAAAACGGTAAAATATATACACACCCTTTTAGGGACATTTGTGTGAAGAAAAACACCACTGAAACATTGGTTTGTAATTTGTCCTTCATAATTTTTTCACAGGTATCTATAGAACTCAACAAGGAAATTAGTGAAAAAATGTTACTCCAATCCTTTATGAGGAACTAGGTCTTTAAGAAAAGCCTTTCCCCGATATAAGAGATATCAATGATGCTACTAACCTTTAATACTACTTTCATGATGATTAAAAACATACAAGATTTTTATAAAATATAACTTGCTCTGCTGCTAACTAAAACTGGTTTTACAGAATGTATTTAAAATCTAAGCAAGAGGTTGGTCGATTCCAAAGATTTAATGATCAGTTGCTACTACTGATTTCTTACCTGCATGGTCCTGTAGTAAGGGTCAAGCATGATCTCTGCCAGGGCTACAATCTGAGGCGTCCTATCCCAACCATCTGAGCAATGGACGATAACAGGTCGTGCTTCCTGATCAACGGCAGTGACCACCTTGATGGCTGCCTTGAGAAGCATGGACAGGTTCTGAAGCCATTTGGTCGCCTCAAGGTTGGATAACCACCTATAACGATTTAAAAAAAAATATATTCATCTTGGCACTCGTCAAGCACAAGTAAGATATTACGCCAACGGGGGTTCTGTACTTAACCAGAAGAAGAAAAAGTAATTAAAAACTGGACTGAGTTCAGAACATCAGTGGCATAGGGCATGTATGGGTGCTATTTACAGTGGTCTTGGCAGATAATTAATTATCTTTGGTATAAATTAAGTGAACTGGCCTTACATTATCCAAGGGGTGGTTTGGGAAGACCAAATAACCGATCCAAGTTGAAAGGATGCTTACACATTTATTACGTTAAAGGTAAAGACCAGTTTTGGAAACGCCCCCCTCTCAAAATATGAAATGGAAGCTCTTATTACCAACCATGTGAAAGAATATGTTTTGACTAAGACTCGATAATACAAATTTTGCTGAGAAACCGCCTACTAATTGATATATTTGGTAAATTATTATATCTATTTGGACCTGATAGATATAACGCATGTGTCACGCACGTGTGGGGTTAGCCCCATATACATCTTTCTGTGTACAGTGCTTTTAGCTTTATCAAGACTGGGCCAAATTTCTTATCATTTTGATGATACCAGAACCTTGCAGTACACACCAATATTTATATGCTAGATGATCAACCTTTTCCACAACGTTTCTTTCACAATGCAATCGCATGACCATAACTGGTCTTTATTTTAAGGGTAATTCACTTTTGGGGGGGTAAGTCATTTTTTGAATCCCTTACACTTTGTTTGAACTCTGTGTTATGTACTGACAAGCTATTATAAGAGCCCATCAGAGAGGGACACCGGTGCTATACAAGAAGCCATCATCATGATGTCTCATTGTCAAACATGAATGGCAATCACAGAGTTGGGCTAACTTACGTGGTTTGATCCAGGCTATTGTTGCTACAGAGTGCATGAACAGTGTTGAAACTCTTCCTGACGGAGTGTATGTTGGCCAGACCCATGAACTCTATGTCACAACAGGTGTAGTACTCTAAAAAAAAAGAGAAAGAAAATAAGAACAATCAAAGATATGGTTCCAAAAAACAATGTCAGCATTTGAATTCATGTAGCTCATTTCAACTTTCTCTACATAATCAGCCACATATATAAATCATTTCAACATTATTTCAGTATGTCATGACGCTTAACTTGTGTTACAATGCATGTGTCCTGTTCATTGGAATTCAAGCCTGCATACGATGCAAAGCTATCTCTACTCACGCATGGATATTATTCACCTGTTTAGGTGTATGGCAAAATCTATTATCACTTTATTAAAAAAGTGAATGTGAAAATAAGCAAAAGGTGCCTTTTTTCTGAGCAAAAAGTGATGGGAAATAGTTAGGATAATGTTCCAAGACCAGTGCTTTCGTTTCTTTGCTTCTGTCTCCTGTTTGTTAATTCTGAAAGTTTGCTTTTACCTGGGTATTCACAGCCCCCTCCCTTTGCCCTGTTTGCAAAGGCTGCTGCATAGGACCTGGCATCTATGATCAGAATCGTCTTGGATTGGTTGCTATGTTCATACTCTCCTCTCCTCGTCTCATCTATAATGAACAAAACAAAACAAAAGCAATTTAGAGATTTATCTTACATCTCTTTCTATGGCAAAAAAATATCTGCGAGAACAGACTGTGGGCCTGCAGGTCGTTTCATGAAACCGTCAAAAGTACAAGATCAACAACATCTCGCCATTGTCACTCTACTTGTCCTCTAGTGTTCCATAAAACTATCTTTGCCAAGATGATTAACAGCTGTCCCAAAAAAAAAACTCTTGTCGCAACTCCACATCTGACATATCTTTTTTTAGAATGCTATTTCAAGACAACTTTAAGTTATTCTACGGGCAGCGAAAAAAGATGAGAATTGTCTTAGACTGGTTGATGCATTGAAGCTCTCCACCAGAAGAGCATCAATTCTGTATTATAGAATACAAGTTATTACCCTCTAGTTTTCAGTAGACCATATGTAACTGAAGACCAAAGGTACTATAAGCTACATTTCACGATTATGATGGATTTTTAGTTCTTCTATTTTCAAAGCTAGAACTATGAGGAGTAAAAAGTAGAGACAGAGAAAGAAAACTGATTTCTGACAAACCTTGATCATCTGTGACCCTGTACTGCTCTGATTTGACATAGCCGTTGCTATGGCAACTCTTCTTGTTCTTCCTTGGGTCATCCATGGCACACGCATCCAAGATGGCCGACATGAACCTTTCATCTTCCTCACTCCTCCAACCAAGCCAACCAACGGCAGGTTGACTGCAACGAGCGATCACTGCCCCATTGCCCTTGTGTCTATTCCACAGAAAAAAAATTAAAACGGTGAATGTTCAATTTGACATTTAATTGTATAGAAAGAAGTTCAGTCATTTTATGTTGTCACAGCAGCATTGCTAGAAGGTTTACGTTATGTGAGAACAAGGCTTTAAACAACAACATTAATGTTATGAATGCAGACTCACGCATATGTACTATAAATCAGGATTGTCAATTACCCATTCAAGAGATATGATGATAATGATAATGATGATTCACAGTATTTATAAAGTGAAATATTTTGGCTACCAGCCATTCAAAGGAGCAGGTTCCTATAATAAAGTCCGTATTTTCACATTTACTGAAATAGGTCAGTTTAAAAGCATGGTGTGATATAAACAAATTGAAATAATATAGAAGATGAGATTTTGAACTCATCATTACCTCCAAACAACTGATGGAAATCTCTTTGAAGTTCTGAAGTTGATCGACTTCTTCATGGCATCATCTTCAATCTCTTTTGGTACAATGTGCTGAGTAGGGTAGGTTGTGCAGTACCTAAAGGGGAGAAGAAGAACATTTTTTTTAATTACTTAGATTTCTCACGTTGACAGCAGTAATAGAAGAAAAATACTGCATTTCAGCAAATCCAAGGCATTTCCAGTTACATTCAAGGGTTTAAAGCAGCTCATGGTTGAAATTTCATTTAGATGTGCCTACTTGTTTATTTACAGTACATGAGCTTGAATCAAATACAAAGTGCAACTGCAATACTCTTGCCTTGAACATTTAAATGTGCACCATCCATTAAACTTAGAAAAAAAATTATTGGGGGAAAATGCAGAAAACTGGTACATGAATTTAACTCATAAAGGAATATATTTCTTCAATAATCTTTGAATTCATTTTGCTTCCATGTAATTCTCATCCTGACTCACATTCCTTCATTTACTATCCATGAGCATTCATGTACACTGAACATGACACTTATCATTACCACATGTATTGAATGAGTTCACTTAAATTCACTACCAGTATTTAACACATTTTATGGCTATCTGATAATGGCATATACTCTCATTTGTCCTTTATTCGATCGGCAGTGATCAAAAGATACTCTAACTTTAACCACTTCAGAAAGGCTTTAATTAAATCCTATAGAAGGATCGAGTGCGACATTGGCCAGACATACGACTCAGGTTACCTGTACCCTTATTCATGCATACTAATGATCCCAAACAGCTGTGCTCCTTAAATAAACATGTTATGAATAGGTCTGGATAGTAGGCTTGCATTAAGACGCTATATAAAACTAACCGTTCACTGTTTTTCAAACTTATTTGCAATAAGTTACAAATTTGTCATCCCCAGGGCTGTTCTGTACACATGCCATTTATATAATATAAACAGCACAATAAATACATGTACATTTATCAAGAACCTTTATTACAATACTGGAAGCAAGCCAGATTTTGCTTGTTGGTTCCTAATGATAACTACAAAAGTTTGGTTCACTGTAAACACACAACATACACTTCAAATACGTACATGTACATCGATCATCAGACAGTATTTACATTGTCTATGTTTACATTTAAATGAACAGCCACCTCCCCCTTCCCCACTCCACATCTAAAATCAAAGTCTACAGTCACATGACCATTATCAGGGATCATGGCATAGCATATACAGTACGCTCCCTGTAATTACAGGGTTTTTATATTACTATTCATATAATGACATGTCTACATTTCAGATAAACCTTATATTGTAAACATGGACTTTAATATGTACACCCAGCTTTGAGGGTGACTCTAAATTTAAAGCCATCCTATTGATTCAAACTTGAATAATCTATTTCATGTTCATAATGAAACTCTTCCTAGAAATTAGGGATGATTTCATCCTTGCTCTAAAGAAATGATTTGTTAGAATGACACAAATTTCACTTTAAAAAGAAGGTTGAGTTCTGGGAAGAGGTGAAAAATAATTTGTGAGCGTTATCATTCTTATTATGCAAGTGTGGAAGAACATCAGATAAGACATGTTCCCTGAAAAGCATGGCTCTTCAATTGCCTTCATATTCCAAATATGTCATGTAACATCGTAAAACTCGGGGGTGGGATTTTTACGCCACATGTTCGTGTAGTCCCATATACATCTTTCTGTGTACAGTGCTTGTAACTTTACCAATAATGGGCCAAATTTCTTATCATTTTGATGATTCCAGAACCTTGCAGTGCACACCAATACTTGTATGCTAGATAACCAACCTTTTCTGGTCAATTCCACACCGTTTCTTTCACAATGCAATCGCATGACCAGAACTCAACTTTATCTTTAAGGATGATTTGGAGGAAATTTGTAAAAAGCATATATTCATTATATTTAAAGAAAATGGTACATTAATACTCAGCGATCATTTGAAAATTTCAATTTAAATACTCACTTGAAATCTGAGTTGTCAAATATCCTCCATGCTTTCTTCAAATCAAAGCCTTGCCGATCGATTTCTGTTCCGAATTTACAGTGTGTTACTTTACCTGAAATGATAATAGGATAGGGAAGAAGAAATATAATATTAATATATATTAAAACAGATCACAAGTACAAACCACCAAAGTGTATTGAGATGTTTTCTGATACGCATAAACAGTTGCTAAATATAATGTAAGATAATATTATCATCGGGAAGACCACTTTTCAAACATGATATTAAATTTCAAACGTGTTCTGGTAATAATAATAAAATAATATTATGACAGAAGCCACCACATATAGACCAACTATCAGGCAATATTTATCGAACAAATTTGATTGAAAATATATTCAAAAAATACCTGCAGAATAGCCTTACAAAACTACCATCAAATAAAATAAATGATTGCCTTCAAACCATTTATAGACATGTAAGGACAAGTCTGTACATTGTTCTTCTTTAATATTTTCTTCCTCAACCCCTCTTCATAAATCAATCTCATCACGTACTTAAGAGTTTCATAATCTCCAATGAACACTATCAACTGTACAATAAAAGTAAATATTTGAAGAAGGGTATTAATTTTCATTCTGGAGATAGCTTAAATGATAAAAGATAAATATTCAATACCATGCAATAAAAAGGTATCATGTCATTGTGAATATATTTCAATATCTTAGAAATGTAATGATACCTAAAAAGTCAACTTTGCTCACTTTCAAGAACCATTAAATAACATTATATTTGATCAGGAATATTTATTCAATCCTATCAAATTCATAGAAAGCAATTGTTTAGTAGCACAAGTATATTTACATGACATCATAGCCTATATTCGCAGGAAGGTGAAAGAACTTAAACGACTGTATACAAGCATACATGTATATCTGTTTACAGAGTGTATTACTACCCACAGAGAAAGGCCTACTGAATGAGCTGACATCCAATGAGGTGTTTCATATTCCCAGGGTTCTCGTTTAAATGGCAATCAGCATGTGACCTGACTGATCAGGTGTCAGGTCTCCTAACAAAACTTAAAGGTACATGTACACAAATTGTAGGTGTCAAAATGTGTACTCAAACCTTTAAGCCCCAAAAATGGTTTTAAATATTTTCTACGGAAATACATCTTTAAAATTATTTTAAAAGACACCAAATAAATAGTCAATTCTATTAAAGCCCCACCTGTGGGCTTACATGCAATAGAAACAAGAACAAAAACAAAAGAAAGAAATTGCATTTTTTTTCCAGTTCTATTTTCATCAAGCAACAGAAAGATATTTCTATTTACACTGCATATGTAAGACCAAGATCAAGCAGACAAATTGCAAATAATTTTCAAAACATGACAGTATACATATACACATATCACAAATATGTCCCTAATTTTCAAAACTTAATGTAATTATAAAGATTGAAATGTTGTCAATGTACATGCCGCAGTTTCATTTTGTTTTAGGATTGGGGTTTCTGATTGACTTTAAAGTATAAATTGACGAGAGGATTTATGGTTAGTATCCATTCAAATTCTCCCGCAATAGATGACAAGCTGTCAAAATCACCTGTCTTTTAAATAGACCAAGGATACATGTATACAGCTCGCATTACGAGGAACACCATGGATAAAATCTACTGCCAAGAACACTACTCTAGCTGAAAGGAAAAAAAAACACTGTCAAAAGTCTATAGCCTCATTCACACAAAGTAAAAATTTGCTATCAAAACCACCCTGAATGGGACCCCATCACATCAATTATAACCTGGATGTCCATGGACATAGACATGTACATGTATGATGTATGATGTATCTCGGGTAATTAGATTATTTAGTCTATTGGCTATGCAATATATTGTGTTGGCTTTAATTTTCTGGGCCATTTCCTTTTCGCAGTTCTACAGTAAACATTGAACCATGTACCATTCTTCTTTTTGTATTTCATTTCATGTACCAATCAGTGCCTTGTATAACAACATGAATAATAGATGATAAACAAATCCTGCATTATTTATAACAATATGTTTATTCTCAAATTCTAGTATCTGATTTGGATGATTTCAGTTGTGATTCCAAATTTTCTTAATCTAAAATTTATCTTTTCATTACTGATGTACAGTATGTCCTGAGAAGTCTTTTGAGTACTGATATGAAAAGTACAAAAACCTGTTCCATAAACACTTCTGTTTTAAAAAACTCCCTATATTTGATGAGATATTGATTCCAGTTGTCCTTCTCTTACTCAAAGACAAATCTGTTTTTATTCTTGTTGAATCCTGTTTGCAGCTGTGCTTTAATTTGACCTGGATATCTGACTAAATATTAATAATCATATCACTTCTATCTGCTTTTATCTATGAGTCATCAGACAGATATCTCTAGCCCTAACGCTCATGCCGCCGTACAGCAGATAGCGCATCACCATACACATGTCTCTCCTGCTATACAGACACTCATAACGAGACCACATATATGGCTTGTGTGCAGAAATGATTGTCTGGCAGACATGAAGAAACCAATAAAACATAAAAGACCACTGTACATGAACATTTCATGTGTGGGTTTATGCAAGTTCTGAATGATAATCAAGATGTTATCTGTATGGTTTCTTTCTATTGAACATACAACACATTTTGTAATATAGCTAATGAACATAGATGTATTTATCACAAATAACCTGTATTTCACCATAAGTTTGCCTGAGAATAATGTAATAATAAATGCATGTTAATGTAGGAAAGCTTTGAAATATTTCAATGTTTTTTCTCCAAATCAATACTATCTGTAAATGAGAGGAAAAGGAAGGCCGAATATTTCTTAGAAAGATGTAGTGAAGAAAGAAAGCAGTAATGGCGTAAAAGTCGTCAGTTACCCCTTGTTAGAAGGATAAAGCTGACTTTCATACATTATGATAATTTGGTAACTTGTGATGTAATTAACAGAACATGACTCATGATCTAATGACCAATACCCATTTCCTTTGTTTCAAGAAATTTCCTTGTTCCTGGTAGAAAAATATACTCTATACTTAATCAAAATTACAGATGGGACTTTGTAAAAGAAAACAAATGAAATGGCAATAAACAAACAAGACTGACCTGCTCTTAAAATGAGATTAATATGTAATCATAAAAAGAAACAAAAAAGGTGCTCATAAAATATGACAGAGAAATTGAAGAGGCTATTAAAACACAATACAAAATCAGGAAGTATATAATTGAAAAAATCAATTACTTTTCATACCTCACTTGAGGACAAATGCAAAAACAAAGCTCTATTAATAAGACATGTATCAATATTTTTAGAGGTTAAATAAGAATATTGTTAAACTAATAGCTTGCACCACTTATTGACTATTGAAATAAAGTTAATTGCTCAATTGTTAATTATTCAAGAAGGACAAAGTCCATTGAGATTACACTTGAATGTTAAGAGGAAATATTTAAAAACTATTTCAGATCAAATACATGAATGACATGAACAATTTCATAAGTTTTGTTCTATCCTATTGTTTGTAACTTCCTGTATGGTTATCCAAATTTGTTCTTGCCTTTACTTTGTGTAGATAAGGATAAGGGCTCAGGATGCAAATTACTTCAGTGAAATGCTAGGTTTAGGGTTGGGTTAGTTTGTGGGTCCAGAGTTGAAAATGTAAAATTGTTTAATGTATTCTAACGAATTGACTGGCAATTGTCCTCAGATCACATGTCTTTAAATTGCATACAACACAAGAAGAAGACAAATACTGACAGGTAGACAGACACACAGACAAGTAAAATCATACTGACTACACAAATACTTACTAGATCCTTCTAAAAAGCAGACGCCAGGTTCAAAGCCATCAGGCTCACGATGTTCCTGTATATGATCAAAACACCAAGCATGAAAGGAGAAGGCAAAGATGTCATCTAGCTTTGAAGGTCTCTCAAGCGTCTTCTGGACACGGTAGAGCCACTCCTGACACTGGTCACTGGTATCAAATTGGCATCTGAGGGACAGAAGAGTGATAAGAAAAGAAGAATAAGAAGAGGAAAGAGAGGGTAGACGAGAAAGGAAGATGAGGTCAAGAATGAAATACAAAAAAAACAAAAAATAGAAAGGGGATTGATGTTGAAAGCATTATAAAAGCATGATGAAATAGAGTGATGGCATTCAATGGGATAAAGAGGCAGATGGTAGAGAAAATGAGATAAAGTAGGAGAGAAAAAGAGAGAGAGAGAGAGAGAGAGAGAGAGAGAGAGAGAGAGAGAGAGAGAGGAGGGAAACAAAGGAATGAAAAGGATGAACAAAAAAAGTGGGGAATTAAGTAAAGTGCATAAGATTTTTTTTTAATTAGTAGTATTTAGTACGAAGGTGAGATGATAAAAAGTAGGGATTGATGGAGGAGAGAGAGAGGAAGTATTAAGAGATGAGGATAGTGGTAACGATGGAAAGAAGAAGTTATATATCTAGATTAGAAATCCTATAGAGGAAGTCATAACCAAGGCATAATAACAGCTCAGTTTGCATTCCTCTCATGATCAACCTATGCTATAAAAGCAGATATTGATATCTACGGTTTTATGACTAACGATACCTGTATGTAGGCACTATCCTCTGCCTAATTGCACCAGTTTATGACACAAATATCGCAAAGCTGATTTTGATCTTGCCCATCTACCGGATGGACGGGACGGTGCAATTTCAGATTAATGCAAAGATAAAACTCAGAAATAAGTGCTGAGTACATGATGTAGTTTCCACTCAAGTTGCTTTCATTATGCAGATGATTTTTTTTTCTTCTCTCTTTTCTCACCCTCTCGATGTTTTTTTTCTTCTTCTGCATAAAGAAGTGAAAATATTGTCAAATTTTAGTGTTGATAGGGAAAAGCTTGAAAGCTAAAGATAAAACACTATGAATATCTTCTCCTTTTTTGTTTTGGATGTGGTTATAGCTGCATGGCTACAATAGTAATTTTCTGACCTTTATTTCTGCCAGTACAATCATATACAAACCAACAACCAGTTCATTTAAAAATGATTGTTAGTAGCCTTCAGATAGATTTACTGGCAGAGAGAGACCATAATTGTGTTCTGCTCATGAATACATACTGTACATGTAGCATGTGAAAGCACAGTATAATATATATGACCAATGTTTATATGCACAAACATGTTGGCAGGTGACTAAGACACTGACATTTCCATTAATTACTGGTATTGTTTTGCAATAATCAACCCACGCTACTTACTGTACAACACATGTTCGTGCTTGCATTGCCAGTTCATTTTTTGTGAGTTGTTACATTCTCCAGACCTTACTACAATTTCCATTTTTTGTTTAAAGAACATCCTTGCAACTAATAACAGCTTTGTACAGTTACTCTCAGCTGTTTTCATGAAATAGTTTGTGCAATCACCATGGAAACCTGCATAATGAGAGAGGTCCCAAATTCAGCTAACTCAAATGACCTTGCTGCTATGTAACCAAACATGATTGAAATGTAATTGCCTTGAGGCCCCAATACACATATTAATTTAAGTACAATGTTTGGAATGGATAATCATAACTGAAAGTGCAGTGTCTGTCATACCAAATCAAATGTCAATTGTACTATTGAAGAGCAATAAAGTACTGTCTGTATGTGCAAACAAACTTCACTATTAATATGACATTTTAATGGGACCCATCAACCGGTCATGGATACTTTTCAATGAGAATGAATTGCTTTAGAACCATTAAATACTCGTTTCAGTGATCTAAATGTAATGGCCCTCATTTACTGATAGCATCAGCACTTCAAGGTACATATGTGCTCCATTCTTTTTCATGTATTTTTTTTCCTTCAAAACCAAGATTAGCTTATTCAGTGAAACACCAAGGTATTTGGCAAATAAGGCCCTGCACATATACTGTATCATTTCAAAGCATTATCTGTGAGCATTTTAAATCTAAACTAACCACAAAAAAGGGAGGGGCTAAAAAAAATGTTATGTGTAGTTTATATTTTGGGGCACATCTGACTTCATAAATTTAAAATTGTTGACAAATTAATGTCACAATGAAGGTCTACTCCTTAAACCTATTTCAGACCTGATATTTGTATAAAACGTTAAAATGGCATTTACAATTTCACAAATATAGTCCATATTTTTGATGACATACATCATCATAAGTAGGTCTTTTTTTTTTAATTTGCATACAATATATACCTACACTTCAATCTGAATTCTTGATACAGTCAGAAAGTCAGAAATGCAGAAGTTCAATAAACCTTCCAGATATGCCAACCCTTTCAATTTCAATTAATAATCACTGACCATGAAAACAGACTTTTGACAACAATTGCTCGACTCCCTTGAGGAGTGTGACCTCCCTACATCAGGGAACACAATACATGTCGAGTATCAAACTTAGATGACCATTCTTCTGCATTGTTGGTATGCATTCCAAGAGATATTATTCAATGGAGCACGATTCCATAAACAAAACAATAAAACCAGAAATAGTTCTGATTTTAATAAAGGGAAGAGACTGGAGAGTTCACCAAAGGCAGAGGAAGTTGTTTATATTTCCTTTTATTTTCAGTGGGGAAAGGGGGTGGGGGCATATACTGCTGAATTTTAAAAAAAAAGGTCTGTGAAGATATCAAGTTAATTTGTATATATACAAGACCGCTCAAGGAAAACAAGAAAATGGTCTTTATAGACAAGTGGTATTCCTTTACATTTGGTGGCTAAAGCAGGTTTGACATTTAGTAGATATCAGTAATACCAGCTTTCCCCTCCATCCGGCCTGTAAGTGCCAATACTAGAAATATGAGGCATCACTGTAGATTCTACCGTGCATCTACATGTACATGAAAGCTTATTATACACTGTATGTAAGAGTATAATTATAATACATACATGTAGCTGATACTAAACTTATATGGCTAGACTTCTGCACTGTGAATGGAGCATATTTTCATATTTTTTTCTAAAGATAAAAGGAAACCTTTATTGATAAGATATCTAATAGTTCAGAGAAAATATTATTTGTTGCTGAAGAGAATTATTTGTGACTGTGATCAGAATTTTGTGTCTTTTCAAACTTCAATCCCTACAACTGAATTGTACTTTCAGAAAATGAATTCATGAATAATTACATGTACTAGAGCAAAGTACAGCCATACCTGTACCTCTACAATTTGTAATTTCTTACTATTGAAGAAATGAGTATTGTATCTTTCCTGGATATATACATTTATAGCTAACCAGGCTAGACTGTACACACAGTGATTAATGGGCTATGCATACATGTATGTCATCCTACCTTGCAAGCTATCAGTACCATTATGACTGTAAAATAATACCTCTGTAACGAAGGATCACACACTTAACACACCTTGACATGCAAATGATCATCGACATTGTAGCTCATGTCTGCTTCTATCTAGGGTAATAATATTGATAAAATGATCTACTTTTGGGCCAAAACTGGACCTGGCTATTGTGTTTAGTGAATTTATGCATACCGGTATACACCTGTATACTTGAACATCACTACATGCAAGCTTTATATTTTACTATTTTCTCTGGTTGTTTGTTTGTTTGTTTGTTGTTGTTTTTTTTTAGTTCTCCTTTATACATGTACCTCATTATCTTTCATGTGTATCATTTTTCATAATAAAACACATTACACTTTAATAGGCAATTCAAACAGATATTTGTTGTTTACTATGTTGTGTTAACAAAAGAGGAGAGGGGTTGTTTGGAGGGTAGGGGTTGATTATTTAAATGTGATTTTTACCTGATCAATTTTCCATCCTTGCAGGTGACAACAAGGCACTCCTGATCTCTGCATTCAGCATTCTCAATCAAACCAACTGGTACCTGCAATTATACAAAAAAAACAAAGGATATTGGATTGACAAGATTAAACAAAAACAGCATCAATTAATACAAGCAAATGGATTGAATTATGTTTGAAAATTAATACACACAAAAATAAACACGAAAAACAGGGATCTATTATCACCAATATCATCATCATCGTCGTCATCAGTATTCAACATCACAAGTGCCTATGAGGGGAAAAGGAACATCCATGGTGAGCATGGCCCTTGCTTGGGTCACTCTTCTTGGGTTAACTTACTACGGTAATGATGATTCAAATCAAAATTATCACATACACTGTACATACAGGTGCTAGTGGGTATTGTGGATATCCTACTTTATCAATCTTAAAATCAGGGATGAGGGGGACTTAAATCACCAACAAATGACTGGTTTTTAATTTTAAAAACAGTGATTCAACTCAATATTTATTGATCTGACATATATATGTAAATAACTCGCTTGATATTGCACTCTCTTTTTCCCCCAAAATGACAACCCTGCTTTACACTAGTAATTTGTGCTCCTCTCTGACGTATACATGTACATGTACTGCTGTACATCACTGTTTTGGTTTCATTGCTCTCTCTCTCTCTCTCAAGGTGACTGATTTGCAAATACAGGTCTGAATGGTTTTCCCTTTCATACTCCATACTGACACACGTACTAAACAAACACTTCATGTCTATGTATATCCCTAATGTGTAACATGAATCACATAAGTTATAAAGGTACTACATGTACATTGTATAACAAACTTAATTTACTAAACTATGCAACCCATTCAATGCCTGCCAGACCTGGTAATTCATCATGAACCGAGAAAGGTCACGAGGCAATATATTCTTCATCTGGTAGGGGTTTCACGCCCTAGACCCGCGCGCTCACGATTTATAAATACCAAGATCACCTTTCTTTCTCAGGAGACACAACGAGCGCTTTGACTAGACCATCATTCATCCTAAGGCAGAGTGAGAGTATTATTAAAGAAACTGACCTACTGTAGTAGTATAATTACGAAACCATACTGTCATATTTCCATTATATTTGAGAGTGATGTCGAACTAATGTAGGAAGATGAATGACTTTCAGAAGCAGTGCATCATAATGAACGTCACTCCATGTAAATGCAGGTCATTGGTTTTTTAACAGGGGGAGGTAGAGAGAGAAGTTATTGAAGTAAATACATGTGTACATGTACAGTATGTATATCTATTGAAAGTAAATCAAAGAAACAACTCAATGTCATTAATTCAACAAGAAATCTGTTCTTAAGGGTACAGCTTGCCTGGGAATTACTAGGGACAACTTTCAGGGCCGAAATCCAAATTACAGATCCATACTTGCTAACAAAATTTAGAGCCTTCAGAGGCAATCACTACAAAAAAATGAGATCAGAATACTTTTTATAATGTTATCTACAAACATCAGTATACTGTACATGTATAAGGAAAACTAGATGGAATTTTGACTGCGCGCAGTCGAAAATGATGCCTCCGCCATAGAGCAATTTAAACAAGTTTGGAGTTTAAATCTCCAGTGGTTCTTGAGATATCATGATAACAATCTCAATGTATGGAATTTCATAAGTTGACCTCTGTGACCCTTGACCTTTGACCTACGTGCTCCAAAATCTAATCAGATCGTCTTCCTATGGTGATACATACTATCCTTAAGTTTGAAGTTTTTACATCTCCAGTGGTTCTTGAGATATCATGATAACAATCTCAATGTATGGAATTTCATAAGTTGACCTCTATGACCCTTGACCTTTGACCTACGTGCTCCAAAATGTACTCAGATTGTTTTCCTATAGTGATACACACTATCACTAAGTTTGAAGTTTAAATCTCCAGTGGTTCTTGAGATATCATGATAACAATCTCAATGTATGGAATTTCATAAGTTGACCTCTGTGACCCTTGACCTTTGACCTACGTGCTCCAAAATCTAATCAGATCGTCTTCCTATGGTGATACATACTATCCTTAAGTTTGAAGTTTAAATCTCAAATGGTTCTTGAGATATCGCGCTAACAAACTCAATACAAGGAATTTCATAAGTTGACCTCTGTGACCTGTGACCTTTGACCTACGTACTCCAAAATCTAATCAGATCGTCTTCCTATGGTGATAAATACTATTCCCGAGTCTTAAGTTTAAATCTTAAATGGTTCTTGAGATATTGTGATAACGGTCAAACGGGACGGACGTACGGACGTACGGACGGACGTACGGACGTACGGACGGACGTACGGACGTACGGACGTACGGACGGACAACCCGAAAACATGATGCCTCCGGCACCACCTTCGGTGGCGGAGGCATAAAAATGTTTTGTACCAACCAGACATCAAGGTTTAGTCAATTGGTAATCTTTAGGATATATTTGCACTTTGTGTGCGGGAGGTCTCCTAGATTTAAAAGATCAATCAGACAAACAAAACCTTTGCATGTTTTTGAAAAAGCCATGTTTTTAAGTGATGTAGTCCTTCACATTTATCAAAATGTACATTTGTGAACAATTCAATAATACTCATTGACATGTTATACATGTAAGATGAAACAAGGAAATAATTAAAAGAAAAAGTCTGATTAAAAAAAATTGTTTGCAAATATTGCATATTTCTCAATCATGCATTCCGGTCATATGTGTATT
Organism: Strongylocentrotus purpuratus; assembly: GCF_000002235.5. NCBI lineage: Eukaryota > Metazoa > Echinodermata > Echinoidea > Camarodonta > Strongylocentrotidae > Strongylocentrotus > Strongylocentrotus purpuratus. Next base: position 2,349,859 of record NW_022145605.1, read on the forward strand.
TGATGATCCGTTACTACAGCCACACAACCAGAACTTCTTAGCATGATGCACTTTGGAGTTTACATACAGTGAGAAAAAGTAGAAATGCAACCTATTCAAATATTGACACAGCTCAGCTAGAACTCCTTCCACTTGGGACAGGCTTCCTAGACTGTACTGTCAACGTGTATGTCTACATGTTCATGTAAATGCTGCATTTACACCAACCTCTACAACTGGATCAGGATAATCTATATCACTTTCCATATGTTGGGAATCTCGCAAGGTATGTTTTAGAACATGCCAGGATGTTTCAAACCAGACATGAACATGTACATTGTTTCTATATATATATATATATATGTTCAGCTAATTAGTGATATTCTAATCTTAATTCAAATGTTGCTTTTGGTGCAATTTTTTGTGAAAAAAACTGTAATCGTGCTTTTTGTGTGTTATGACCCGGGCAAAAGTAAAGAAGATAAACAAATATTAAACAAATAAATAAATGTCTGTTCAGAGCCAGAAGGGTATTAACTCTGTGTAAAGTACATGAGTTAACGCCGTTGTGGCTCCATATGGTCTCACATGTGAACAAGCCCCATCAAACACAATTAAAACCTTGCTTGTTTCTTGAGTGAATGTGGGCTTCATAGTCATACCTGTATATGAAATGTCTTGGTACATGTTATGGAACATGACTTGTACACTCACATCGTATGGACAGCTACAACATGGTTAAGATAGAACCTGATCAAGAAGTGTGGTTCTACAGTCATGTAACAGTATACAAATGTATTACAATGTTATTAAAGACAAGTTCACACATGCGCCCGCCCGAGACTCCAGCTCTAGAGACAGCCAAGTCTAGAGGTCAAAGACGACTGTTTGTTCAACGACAATCACAGACACTCACTTTGAAAAGGGAAGTTTGCTTTTCCCATAAAACTCAACTTGTACAACTTACAATTACATTTTGTGTGTCACAGACTTACAGTGTATTAAAGCAAAATATTTCTAAACTTGAGCGATAAGCATAAGGCTTCAAGCGAAAATACATCGAAGAAAGAAAAAGAATTCAGGTCAATGACTACTTTTCAGGCCAAACTAGGAATAGTGTGTACATACAGTTTATGTATGTGTATGTTGTACTTTATGTGTATGCAGTTTGTCTGGGTTTGTAAATAGTCAATATTTTGCATGAAGCATAGACGAAGGTATTGATGATCCTGAAAAAGAAAATGATATCATTACATGTACATGTATATTCCAATCAGGTGACTGCACTCTATTGATTACGGTATCAAGTTATTGATTGAAATTTAGCACTTGTTTGACAGGCTTGATAAAAACCTGTTATTTGAGACACACCCACTTAATTTGAACCCAGCCCCCTCAAATAGAGTGAGAATTTGTCAAGCTTTTTATGTGCTGCACTACAATTTGATTGTGTTTGCTATGAAATTAGAACTCTTTCATTATTCAGCATGCCATTTTAGCAAGTCAATAGATTTGGAATTGAAATCACAAACCTGGAATTTTGGGGCATTTGGAGCATGAAATTGCTGCACTGTAATGAGTACATGTACATGAACATGTAGGGGTGATGGCTAGTCTTACTATACTAACATGTACTCTGTAATTGCCATATTCCAATTCAAACTACAATGTATAGAAGATGAATTTTCCAAACCTCAACACTTAATTTTTTCTAAGTTTATACCATTAACGAAAATGCCTCCTTATAGCAAACTGACAGATACAGTCATTGGTGTAATTTTAACATTAAAGGGATAGTTGAGTTCTGTTGCAGAGGGCGCTACACAAAATAATTTTTTGCGATAATGAAAAACTGAGTGTCAAATTCGAAAGAACATACAATTTAAATAACAAAATCATCTTTGTTTGTTCAAAATCGGTTCAGAGCAGCTGAAATATCCATAAATATAACGATTTCTAATAGTAATACTTGTGTACCACCACAAATATTAGATAACAACCAGCCGGCCCATGTATTGTTATTTTTAATCAATTAATTAATTAATGGTCACCATATTTTTTTGAAAGTGGAGCTGAATTGGGATCGTATTGGCTAAATTTCACACATTTCGGGGTCTAAAATTACCTTCATAGCAATTTTAGGTCCTAAAAGGGCACTACAAATGTCATAGATAAGAATAAGAGCAACAAACATGCACTTTGAAGGCATTTGCGGTCTGTAAACAGAACTCAACTAACCCTTTAATAGACAGAAACGCGCTTCATGCTACATGTATGATTATTCTGTACATGTTGCATTGAATACACTGGGTAGGCAGACACCGCACATTACGCTCAATAACTAAGTAATCAACAAATATACATGCACACCTACATGTATCTGTCAACATTTTCATAGAAATAATGTGGTTAGATCCAATACTCAGTGTTTAGCTGACTTTAGTTTCATTGTGATTCCCCACCATGGCCAATGCAGGTGGTTTTAAAGGCAAACCTTGCGGTGAGTTATGATCTGTTTCCAATCATCTTGACATTTCAATGGAAAGAATTTTAAGTGTAGCGATACTGAGCTTGATCCCCTTCAAGTACATGTCAGTTGACTAGGCTATACCTACTGTATGTTTAATACATTACATGTATGTAGCAAACAAACTAGTACATGTAGGTCAAAAATGTGAGAAAAGGAATTGATGAGCTCACAAGCTTCATATCAGTTGCAAAACGTTGTTTTGGTTGTTGTTGTTCATAAGAGGTCTTGTGGATTTTCCACATAAAATTTTCAAAGCACCTTTTCCTCTTTCAAGAATTGAATCATTCTCTGTTCTCATGTACTTATTCACTGAAAGGAAAGGGAAAATTGTAAGATTTGTAAAAAAATAAAAAACAAACTTGTCTCCATTACAAGACATACACTACAGTGTGTACGTAAACAATATCAATTCAACTGCACATGGTTCAGTTTAATATGCAAACACTGTATAGTGTATCCCTTGACTGATAACCCATACCCAATCCCTGTTCTCTCAAATCAAAGAGTACAATGAACTGGTTCCTTTCAGAAATCAATCAAAGAAACAAAATATATATAGTTGAAAACATAAACAACGAACAGGAGGGGTTCTATCAGACGAGCTGCAACTGGGTTAGTTTATCATACAGAACATCTTGACAGAAGAAGAAGAGTATATGTTCATGTACCTGTACACCTACGAAGGTCTACTGCTGTTTATGTGAAGAGCTTGTGAGAGGGATAATCAAAGAGGCCGTTGCTTGACTTCAGGAAAGTAAATAGAGTTTACCCAATGTGGAACTGGTCGATAATTTCAAACTAATGACAGACACATCCATCCATGTAGAGGGCAGGTTTCCTATACCATCATCTAGTAGGTTGTATTATAACGCATACTCCTGCAACAGTTGATCCACAGTTCAATTCCTAAAAAAAAATTCTTAACTTCAACCCTGGACCCAACAACTATACATGTACATCGAACCCTAGACCTAGCCTATTAAAAACCAAATTGAAAGTTTGCAACCCTTGATTTATAAGGACGGAATTCACCTTTGGGTGATAACATTCAAATGGTTAAGGCATTGCCACTTACTTTGTTGCATCTAACCTCGTTTTTATACCAATAAAGTAACCATACATGTAACTCTAGCGAAATAAATCCTTGAGCTAACGTTGCCAGAGCAAATGTCTGATCACCCATCTTGCATTGTGGTGACGTGACCCAGTTCTCTAGGAGTTGTACAATTGTCTTGATAGGCATATACATGTACATGTACCTGCCATTCAATTTTTAATACTTCCTGTATTTTCTTTTACACAGATAACAGAGCCAAAAGAAAAAGGACAGGGTGATGAAATTATTGACTCACAGTCTAGGAATCTTTTAATGATGTATTGTTGTTTCTAATTGCAAAAATAGATAATTGAAAAAACAGTAACTTTAAAGACACATTTCTGACTCTAACAAGGTTTCACTTCAGTCACAACAGCACTCACTCTATTATACTCATTGAAGCACCCTTCCCTTTCCACAGACAATTATAAATACTTACATTGACGAATGATTTAGCATAGCAGATGTGAAGCCTGTAGTTTGAGAGCACAATGACAGCACCGTCCGATGCTTCTCCTATGAACTCTACCCCCTCTCCACACAGCTCTGGGAAGGGGCATTCCAAGGAAGGGTTATCCTTGTGGAGGGGGCGCTTAGGGAACGCTTCACTGGGGTTCACATGCACCAAGCTGTCCAGTTCCTCTAATGGCTCAGCCTACAATATAAACAAGAGTATACAATATAAATTGAGACCCAATTTTGTGTTTGAAAATTATACCTACAATAGCTCAGGACATAATCTATACATATAAAAATGTCAGCATATAATTCTGCTTTTATATAGCACTTGATACATCTACATGTATGATGTCTCTAAGCGCTACATGTACCGTATATCAAAATATATGTTTGGGGGAATCTCAGTTCTAGGCGTGGAAGCCTAACTATTTATTAGAAAACATACCAGAAAAAGGCAGAAATACATATTACCTGTAGCTACATGTATACAGATGCATTCTTTTTTAAATGGCACGGTTACTGTATGTGTGCCTGAATCATCTATGTCTAATTGTGCACTATGAAAATAGTTGTAGAATTGAACATTATGCATACAAATGTATGCCCTATGTTCAAAAAAATTAAATTTAAACTGAAATTGTAGCTCAAAAAGACTATTCAAGTCAACAACAAGTAAAATAAGAAACAATATGCCCAATTTCAGTATGGAGCCTTGGTACATGTACTGTACATGTACTGTTGTAAATGTTCAAAAACAAGTTTAAAACGAAAGAATTTCATGTTTTGAGCTGCATGAATCAACTCCCAGGAGTCAGTTCCCAGGCATGTGAAATGTACAGTGACTTGCAAATTCTCTTTTATCTCCCCACTGTAAAAAAAAATGTAATGTACTCTTCATTAAAAAAATAAATAGGAGGAAACCAAAGCGAGCAAAGCGGAACCACATCAAAGCATCACGGCCTTTCAGGGGTAACAAACTTCCCAGGGATACACTTTGGTATTCCTGCCTATAAAATAACGTGCTCCCATTGGTAGACTGAAGAATGAGTTCAGGTCATCATTAATAGGTCAATAAGTCATTTCTGCTAAATGAGATAAAATAGCTAGGTATTTCCTGATCAGACTTCCTTCATACAAGGCTACCGATGCTGTTTATAACTGTAAAATTGAAACTTGTTTTGGCCTTCAGGATGGAAATAAACAAGGCTCTGGTAAAGGACACATCCCTGGATGCAGGAAGTTAGAATGTGGTGTACACACAGTACTACAGCTGTACATTGAATATTACTATCTTGGATTTCACACATGAGCAACTTTCTCTTTCATTTCACTTTTGGATTATTGAATTTCATTTTGGAACAATAACACTAAAAATACAAAAAAAACATATTTTAGCATGAGAATAGAAAGTCACCCATTTACTTTCATTTTGCCATAAACATTTAGTATAAAAAATATTTAAAAAGCTATAAGAAATTTCCTAAAAACAGTGTAAACAGCTGAGGTATGAAATCTCATGAATACTCACCATTTCAGTGTCAGTGATGTAAGCAAAACTTCTCTACTACTATTTAAAGTTGAAAGTTCTGAGAACCTAGTCTCAAGATGAAAAATATTCCTCCTTGTAGAAACTTTTGAACTCGGATGAAGATATTGGACAGATAAGTCCTATAGCAGAACCAATCACTTTGCAATCTCACAGCTGGCAATGTGCTTCAAGTTCACTCTGTAGTATGTGCTATCCTTGCAGTTGATGAAGAAATGTTTTGTGAATACAACAAATTTCAATTCAGTTCTACATGTATTCCTCCTCTCCTCAGTCAAGCTTCTTGATTATCAAGAAAAGGTGTGTTTGCACTGTGATTTATCTGATCAATTCTGCTTCCTCTCTCTCCCTCTTAGCAAAACTACAGGGACTCTTCTGAGTCTTCTCAGTGAAAAAGTCCCAAATACAAAGAACACTCCCACAGACACGTCTTCCAAAATAATCAGACGTTTCCAAAACGATATATTCCAGAAAGTGTAAATGCAGCTTGCAATGAAGCGGACATCCCATTCAGGCTTGCAGAGTGATCTCTTCCCTCAGCGCTGGCTTGTTTCCACTCGATATTGCGGTGCTACTCCTGCCTTGGCTGGCGTTAGCCGAGCAAGGAGGTAGACAAAGTTGGTTTAAAGAAGGCCTCAATACCTGCACAGGATGATAACAAAGAGATAAATTAATAAGTTCAGTCAGTGAAGATGATCTAGGAATTCTTTCATTTGAATAGCCTTTATGACATTAACAAGTCATTGATAATAGTTAAAAAATACTTCAAACAATTGATGATCACCGAAGTCTATTGATGAAAATGATCTAACAGTGTACAATTGATGATTGCCTACTGTACATGTAAATCTATTGATGAAAATGATTAAACAGTATACAGTCGCTTTTGTTGATATGGCAACTACATGCACAAAGTCCAAGCAGAGCAGCAGGTACAACGCAAAAGACCATATCGGTACTCATAAAATACACCTGAATGTATTTACAAGCAAAAGTTTGAAGAAAGTAGTTTGTATTATGCAATTGTAATTGTAAATGTACGCACAATGGCTCTCAGAATTCTGTGGATATACATCTGTGAAACTTGCAGGTATTTAGAACTAACTGCAGTGCAAGCATGCATGCATTCAATACCAGACAAAATGGGATCAGTTCAAGGCAGTGGTAATCATTCATGACACAGAGTGACCAGCTTGTAACACATGATCAATCAAAATGCATACACGTACATGTACATGTAGTATCAATATACACTTGAGATTGGGCTCGGTGTCAGGTAACACAGTTACTGCATGTCAAGTGAAGTTTACCGTCTACAATGTACATATCACAATATACATGTATTATGTAGGTCATGCTGTAAGTCTGAAGTAGGCATACATGTACTACTGTACATGTTGACTCAGGTATGTCCATTTTGAAGGAAAAAAATAAAACATTAAAATAAAAGTAACATTTCTTGCACAAATAGGGTATATAATTCAGTTGTACATACAAAGATTATGTTAACATGATGTCAATAACCATCTGCAAGTACCAGCAAAATTGTACATACCTTGCCCTAGCTGACTACATGTACATTACCCTCTCCGTAGTCTAGCTGTGCACATCAAAAACACAAATTACTTCCTTATCATCATTTCATGGAATACTAACACATGAAATTATGATGTACAAAGTGCCCTTTTCTTTTACATGTAAACATGTATTGTAAATTTGTGGTATATAAAACATGAACATATTTTGGTAGATGGCATGAATTTTTAATTTTTAGCCCAAATCTTTATGTTAAGAGATAGACCTACAATGTACATGTACTGTGCATTGTACACTCTCTCACAGAGCCTATTTAAAAGAAAAGGAAAAACAAAACTAGAAGGTCCATGGTAAGACTTTACCATCAGCAATGTTTAGGCAAAAATCAGAAGGCAAGGTACCATAGTCTGAATGTACTATATTCATCAAAACATATCCGTGCATTGATTTAAATCATTATGAAATAAAAGAAGCCATATAACCTTGGCACGTAATGCTACATCATGTACATACCTGTACATTGTATGTCTAGGCCTTCATATTTTAGTAGCATGTATAAAAGATTTGATACTTACATGTACTGTACAAGAGCAACTTGAAATTTAGTGAACAACACATCTAAACAGCTACAGTACATCATTGTACATGTAGTACACACAACAACGTCTCAATGATTCAGACACTTTAGAAATTTATATGACCTGTTTTGGTTATATTGCACCCTCAATCTGAGAGTCACAATCCCTATATGAGTGAAGATTAGTGTTTTCAAGAACTTCTATAATTGTATTTCAATTGTCTATTTAAAGCTTGGGATTCCCAAGCACTTTTGATGTGTGTGTGAACAAAATGTAACCTGACATGCGCTGTTCAGGTACACACAGAATTGTTGCTCAATAACAATCGTCCACTTCCGAACAATTGATCTATTTTTGTGAGAATGGTGGGGGGTGGTTTCAAAACAAGTTCATTGTGTATCATTTTTATTGCTTTTGTTGTTTATTTTATGTACTTGTGGTAAGTGTGGAACTCCCCTAGCAGATTTCATTTTGCAATTTACGTCTTAATAGGAAGATCAAGTGTTTTAGGAAGATATGAAACAAATGGTTGGTAATAATTATGTTTGATGGAAATAAAAAATAAATGATAAATAAAAAACATGAAATAATTTTTTTTTTTATTGATATTGATAAAAAGATGTTGATTTTTCATTGATAATGATAACAAAATAAATTGTATCAAATATTATCAGCTAACTCCAGGAAATCATATAACATTCTTTACAAAAAACAACATTGTTTATGGATGACAATGACTTGCATACAAGATCATGCACAATGGAGCATGCTAAACATACAGTACATATCATGTTTCAAATCAGAATATTAAAATTGGCACAAGTTCAAATATTGCAACACAACTGGTGCGTAAAAGTACTTGGGCATTCTCATTACATCATCACTCATTCTCACGAGACATTAGAATGATACATGCCAACTTGGAGAATCCCTATTTAGCAGGGGATTTCCCAAGTAATTCCATACAGCACTGACTATAAAGTTGACGTTGTACATGTAACTGCAAGTTACGGGTTGCATAATTTGATGCGAGTCTTTTCAATTCCCTCATTATCTATTAATTCCTTTTTTGTTTTCTTTTGGTTTTATTATAAGACATCACGCACAAATACACATACATGTACAATAGCTTCTTACAATTTAGACCAAGACTATTGATGGTGTAATGAATCTAATACAAAAAGACTTGCATGAAAGTCTCCATGGAGATCAGTCACAGCACACACATTAAACAGCTGTACATGTATATGTAGAGACATGTACTGTACGTTCAGTATGCTAGATGTACATGTACACTTTAGTAACATGTATTACACTACCGGTATTTACAGGGAAATTCTGCAGAGTCTAGACTGTACAGGAGAAAAGTCAAAGATTGTGTCTATGATCAATATCAGCTGGAGTAATGGAGTATGAATTGTACTAGAATTTTACATTTTCTTGCAAAAAGTACATGGAGCTTGCAAATAGAACTACACTGTACATCAACATACTGTATACATGTACATGTATGACTTGTACATATATGTCATTCAGTCTTAAGCCTTTTTAAGGGCCATTTAAACTAGTCATCCTTGAGGATATAAAAGACCTTATTCTAGGTCACCTTGCTCATCCAAATAATCTTGAGTTTAGAAAAGCCCTTTCTCCCTGAATTGACAGCCTTTGTTATTACTTCTCCAGATCATAAAAGATGGATAGATAAAACCTTGTTGCAGGAATAACTTAATAGACGCTAGAAAAAATATGAATGGGTAATAGGCTATATACATGTATAAGACATTTTGAAGAACTTAAAGTACAATACATGCACGCTGTAGCTTAACAGCTGATACACATACATAATATCATTACATGTTAAAATGTGGTCAAAAATACTGTACTTTATGCTAGGGTTGTATGCAGAAAACATTACATATCTAGGCCCTATGCTAACATGTGCATTTAACATAATTTTCTTTGGATTTTATGATCTTTACTAATTAAAAGATGTATCCTGCAAAATGCAAATACATGTTCTTGTACAAAATAATCCATCATTCAACATGAATCTTTACCCCCCCCCCCCCCCCCCCCCCATTAAATGATTATAGACTTCTCTGGCAATGGGACAAACTATCATCGCAGAGATGATCTCGGGGTAGATCACCAATGCAATAATAGTTTGTCAACCTGTCAGAGTTAAGGAGGTGATTATTTGCTCTTTATCCCATAACATAGACCTATTTAAGAATACTGAATCGAGGCACCTCTACTTGATACATGCAGGATACGCACTGCCTTACATTTACATGTACATATCATAATAGCCTACAGGTATGTGTATTTCACAAAACCATGACCGATTGCTCCTAGCATATACACTGCACCAGCGAAAAAATACCATCATATCTGTGATAGTTTTTACTTTCACTGCAATCGTCAAGATAAGCAACCTATCATTATGTCATGTGACCTGACCTCACATAGACCACTTGTAGACCACTCGTAGACCACTCTTGTTGCAAGATTCCTGATATGTGGCCTTGTGGGATATAATGGATCTTAAGATTGTTTGTTTTTCAAAGAATATCCATGTTGACATCGAAGACAAAATAGAAATATAATAAATATGGCGTTTGCAGCCAACCACCGGCACACTTTCATTTCTATTTTGCCTTTTTTTTTTTTGCCGATATCATATCGATTCCGGCTAGCACTATACATGTAACTGGATAGGCAATTTCCATTGTTTGTAAATTTGCACCATTTCAAAGATTTTGAGATTTACTCTTCATTTTTTAGGTCGGCAAGTCATATTTTTGTACAATAAATAGAAAAATTCTTAAGATTTTTAACGGTTTAACTGGGGGATATTGGGGGATATCTTTTTATATTTGGTTCGGTTCATGTTTTTATGAACTCGGAGTATACAGTATGCAAAGAGCTTACCCACATCCAATTGCCAGCTATGCAGGCATCAGACAGGTAGATCTATTAAACTAGCAACATGGAACTATAGTCCGGCAGCCATCTCGATATACCTTGTTTTAGGGTCTATAGTTTTTTTTTCTTCGGATTATAGTTCCTTAGACCATCAATTTGAAGAATTCGATTGCTGACACTCTGTCAGTATTGAGCAATTTGAGATATGTGACGTCATACAAAATGGCCGCCAAAATCCCCTTTTTAACCAAAATTAATGATATAAAAAGTTTTAACAGCATTTTACTACATTAAATGGCAGTCAAATATCTTAATTTTTTTCTAGAATCATCACTAAATAAAAATTGCGATGCTGTATGATCACAAATGATATGCAAATTTGCATAATTCGGAATGGCGCCCTCTATAAACACATTAACTTGAATAGTTCAAAATGATGGTCAAATACCAATTTCTAACATGAGATTATCATATGTCATGAGTCAGATGCACTGGATACAGTGAGTAAAAATTGTGCTGCACATTTATTTTTATTTTGTAATTTTATACTCGAAGAAAACATGGTTGAATTTTATGCTCTCTGTCCCAAAGATATGAGGTGGCATATGGTGATAAATGCCCATTTTCAGTGACAGCGTTAAGAAACTAGATTTGTATTCTAAGGTACTAGATTCTTTTAAATTAACCTACAAATTACGAACTACCGATACGATACAGGACTATATCCGTTTATAAGTTTGCTTCAAAATCTTGAAATTTGTTTAAAAGCCCTCTAAAGTGTTGGGAGCCCTAAAATATTCCATGCGGAAGAGGGTGTCATTTAACACTTAATTCTGCAAAGTGAGGTCGTGACTGTAATGCGTGCTTCCACACGCATGTTTGCAAATGAGCTCTCTTTTAATAACATTTTCTACAAACGCTTGAGGTAGTTTGAGGTAGTGAGGCAAGGTTTGGGGGTATTTGGAGCTCCTAGTCTTCGGACCCTTGATAGCCACACGTTGATACGAGCCTCTGACATTCAGTTGGTTGTTGACTGTCCATAACATGAAGCAAAGCATTGAGTAGGTTGAGTGATGACATATGACCATGCTGCATCAACATTGCCAACTGAGTCCTAAGGGAGTCGAATCTTCTGCTTCATCACTTTCAGCATTGTACCCTATCCAATGCCAAAGTATGCCCCAAGAGTGTCGCATCCCGTCAACGCATGTCCTGCCAACATCGATGGAATGATATCTCCTAACTTGTCTACATTAGCAGGAACATCAATAACAGTTCAATTTGTGAAGGGGCGTCTCCATGGTCATTGGCGTTTTATAAGTCCGTCATGTAGATAATGATCGATGCAAAAGTAGTACGTAGACGTCTGTGTTATCCACTAGGACCCTAACATACATCTTCTCATTAGCATCAATTCAAATCGCTTGCTGTACTTCGATGTTGCCTGCTTCATCATAATTATGTTGTGGACAGACCTTTCCTTGCCACGACATCACTGCCTGGAATCACTTCAACAGGAACCTCATCTTGACGGTAAAGGCCTGCTTGTGCTTTTGCCTATTTCTGAGCACCCAATCATCCTGCAGACTCGCGCATATAATTACGATGTCGATCAACTGTAGTTTGTTGTCATGAAAAGATAGTGAAATTAGCAACACTAGAGACACGTTTCAACAACTTCTCTCCCTAGCTTTATTGATCTTTCCAAAGCTTTTGACTGCGTACAACATAAACGCCTATGGAAGATTATGAGCTGGATGGGCTTTCCAGCATATATAATTCAACTCATCCAGTCGCTCTACCAATACCTAGAAGCAACAGTAAGAACAGAGAATGGCTACACCGAAAGGTTCACTATTGGTCAAGTTGTCCGTCAAGGCTGCATCCTATCACCATCTATGCTGTATTCATTATGAGAAAGGCATTTTATGGTCAAGTTTCTGTTGGTGGACGAACGATCACCAACCTAAGATACGCCGACAATACAACACTCTCTGGCGTATTGATGGGGAAGGGTTGGGGGGGGGGGGGGGTTGGGGACAGTTAAACCCCCAAACAAAATTCAAACTGTTTTTTCTATATATTCGATACCAGTGATTTACAAATGTTGCTGAAATGACATGATTTTCCTGGGTTTTTTCTCACTTTTTTAGTAAATTATTATTTGTTAAGCGTATGTTGGAAAATGACAAATCCTAAATTCACAGTCAAGCAAAAAATATGCTTATTTAAAAGCCTACATGTCAGGGTCCGCAGAACAGCGGGGCTCAGGGGACTCGAGCCCCCTCACTTTTTGTATAAAGTATGTTGAAGAGAACTAGAAAGAAAGAAAGGGACCCGAGGTGAAATGAGGTATCAAAATATGTTCATCTTACAGTTAATAAATGCCTGAAACCCTTGAGCTTCCAGGGGCTGTGCCCCTTGAACACCACGCCAATTTGCGCTCCTCTCTTCCTGATCGTAAATACTTCACCCCCCCACCCCGATTTTAAAAAAGTTCTGCGGGGCCTGCATGTAACATGTATGAGTGGTGGTGATGCAGATTGTTTTTCTGCCCCTCTTAGTGTTTTTGCTCAGTATGCCACTGACAACACTTATAACAAGAACATCAGAAGAACTACTAGAACTCTTTAAAAAAGAGTGAAGGATGCAAGTGAATAATTTGGACCCTACCTCAATGGGTAAAAGACTTAGATCATGATTGGTGGAAATTAATTACATGCAACAGAGCATGGTGGTTGATGGAGAAGAAGTTGATCAAGTGGACAAGTTTATATAATGTTCTTGGGTCAATGATTGTCAAGCAGGGTGGAAGCTCGGCAATATCTGCCTTTAAATTGTGGTGTTGGAGGAAGCTACTTGGGATATCATGAAGAGATTACAACACCAATGGACACAATTAATGTCCATCATCGGAGATCAACCGCCACTTGCTACCAGGATTGACGGTACAAGCTACAATAGTTTGGTCACGTTAGCAGAAGATCAGGAGGCAACCTTGACAAATTATCATTCAAGGTACCTTTGAAGGAACACGTAACAAAGGAAGACTCAAGCTCAGATGGACTGACGACCTTCGGGAAATCACTAGCCACCCTCTAAATACTAAAGACACTCTACCGGATTGCAGGAGACAGATGCCGATCAAAAGGTCTCATCAAACGGGTCACAATGGTGAGCCATGATCTATATGACAACGACGACGACGACGAATAGTAAGAGATAGTTTCTTGGAGGGCAGCAGTGACGCGGGACTCAGTTGGAAGACTCTCGACCCGTTATGACCTCTAGATACTCTCGGATCTGTCAAATACCAAGCAAAAATCATCAGATTTTCATCCACAGCAGAGCACAACCATCAATGACTGTACAAGGTTGTTCCAGTGTCTCATGCCTGGCTGACATCTCAACTTTTGTCAAATTCTATAAGTCCGTCTTTGACATGGGAGTGCTCGTTTCCAGAATCATCAAAAAGTGCTGTTGGGACTGGTGAAAGCTCTTATGACAAAATGTCCTTGATATTGACCTCTCTTGAACTTGTCTGCAGTCCTATTACTCTGGAGTAGATCAACTTTTCATAGATTTTCGTATCGCAACATTGACTTCTTCATGGCAGCCATGGTTTGAACTTTCTTGGAAATTGTGTCATAGAATCCACCAGGTAATATCTTTTGAAATTCATGCATCTGTCTAGTATAGATGTCAACTGCTTTATCCACATTCACTGACGTTGGAGCAATGCTGGTCTAAATAAAGCCTATCAATTGAATAATAATGTGTGCCGTAAAACCACTTCTCACCGATTTGATGAAAAATGAATTCTTTCATAGCCATTTTTTTTCTTGACATATGTAGGGTAGGTGTAGGGAATTGGAGACCACCAAGCTTGAACCCATCACTGTCTGTCCGTGTTGGCTCCAATATTGATATGGCGACATATGTGGCCTTAAACAACACTTCTGCATATATCCAATTCATTTCGAAGACTACAATGCGTTCTCTCTCCGAGAAAATTGGCAAAATTGACCAAGATATTAGCAATTTTGATCGTAAAAATTTGCTCTGATATAAAAACACAATTTTCACTGAATGTTGTGGTGTATGCAGATATTTAGGGGTGGCTCTTAAAAATTAGTTTTAAAAGGAAGTTTATGAAATGTGCCAACCATCACAGAAAGCTTATGGCCATTGTATGTTGTGAATGGGTGTTGCAATTCACATTATGAATGGTGTCTGATCAGAAATGTGTGTAGGTAATTGGGGACACCAGGTCCAAGATGGGGGCCTACTTCTCCCCAGTTGTCCATTTCATGTTGAAAGGCACTATCATGAAACATATTTGGTCGTACGTGTCACCATTCTAATTTGAATGCATTCAATTTTAAGAAGTTGTTTCTATGCTGTGAGTTTGATCAATGTAAAAGTCATATTGCCAGAACATTATTCTGAAAGTATTTTAACATAATTGAGAACACCTTTATTACTGTAAACAAAAACTACAGAAATATTTTGGGCCACATTGTTTTAAAATCGTTTCAAAATTTCAGTAAGTTCATTGGCTCCATATATATCTCTTTCAAAAAATGTTTGAACTAACTATATAAATCCCATTTTCATTCTAATTGTATTTAAAATGTCTTGATTTGTAACTGTCCCTTATTACCTACACATGTAGGTAATGAGAGACCTTTGGTGATGACGTCATTAATCATTGTTATCTTATTAATCAGTTACATCATGACCACAATTTCGTTACAAAATAAAGAGAAAAAATACTAAAGGGAATACAAAAATGTCTGTATGTGTAACATTGTTCATGTTTATGTAAATTATGCAAATGTGCTTTAGGGTCTTCCATTCCCCACACCTACCCTATCTAAATTTGCACCAAACACGATGAAAGATTATGCAGCACAACTGCAATTGTTGCCCCAAAAAAGCATTTAATATGATTTCAACGTGACATAGATTTAAGAAATTGGCATTTGGCTGGTACATATATTTTATTTAAATTAATATGTTTATAGAGGGCGCTATTTCAAAATATGCAAATAAGCTGGTCATCTATGGCCATGCAACATCACAAAACATTTTGTTAGTGATGGTCCTAGAGAGATACAGACATTTGGCTGCCAAAAATTGTAGAAAAAATCCTTATTATATATTTATTATTCATTTTTAAAGGAAAATCATGTACTTTGGCGGCCATTTTGTATGACGTCATATATCTTAAATTGCTCAAGGCTGACAGAGTGTCAGCAATCGGATTCTTGAAATAGAAGGTCTAGGCAATCAAAATCCATTGAAAAAAAAACTATAGACCCTAAAACAAGGTTAGGCCAATAATCTGCATTTGGCTGCCGGACTATAGATCTAGATCTAGATCAAGTGTTGAGCTCTGCACTGCTTTGCATTCGAATCTCAGTCCCTGTCATTGAAATAATTAGTTGATTTTTTTTCTAGCAAAATTGGGAAATATTCTCCCATTTGGATACCAATTTCCTTTATCAATATTTGATGTAAAAGGCCCACTTTGGCTCAATTTTTTTAAGGTGATAAGCAGACTCATCATGAAAAAAACGGGCTCCTGACCTCAGAAAAGCCAAAAATTTGGCTGGGAGACGCAAACATTTGGCTGGGAAAAACTGTCTTGCTGTTTCTTTTGTCCTTTTGTAAACTAAATCTCAAATATGGGAGATTCCCAGCTTAAGTAGGAGAGTCCAAAATGATGCCATTCCAATTAGATCTACGCCTGTCCTACCGAGTCGGATAATGTACAACTGTATATGTCAGTGCGAGATGGATGGAAAAGGACAAATCACTTTGTATTGTAGGCCTACCAGAATAAAAGTCTAATCTGAAGTTCTTAACCTACCTAATTACACAAAACATTAGCTAAAATCATTACGAAAGCAAGACTTTTTAGGAAAGGTGAATACCAAGGGGTGTGAGAGGGGTGGGGCATGTTTTGGTTCGGATTCAATGAAGTAATCGCTTCCGTTCTCAACATCACAACACAGTTGTGTTTACAGCAATGTAAATAAACATGAAGCGAAATGTCCGGACTAATACAGGGAAATTGCTTAAAATAAACACCTTTTCTGGAAAATTAAACTAAACTTAACCAGAAATTTAGATTTAACAAATTATAATCTACGCATAGATATAAAACATTTTTTCCGAGAGACTTGTAAAGAGAGAAATATTAATGGTTAAACTTACCGGTTTTCGCTCGACTTTAGCAACAGAACGGAATATGGCGGAAGGATGACCCGAAGAGTGTCAGATATCACGTTATGATAATTACAGAGCATTCGCTATCAAGCACCTATTACAATAAGAAAGGAGTACAGTCTCTTGAGCTGCGAATCGAGTTTTTCTTACGACGCCCTCTTTGTTGACTGTTGTGTTAATTCTTAGAAACAGAAATCGATGAAAGTAGTTTCTTTGTCATGCCGTTTATAACTCTTGTTTTTCATCTTCTTTTGTTCGCATGCGAGTTTCGCATGTCTTCTTACAAAAAAAGGGGGAGGGTGGGAAGCAACCAAAGTCAGCTGAAAAAAAGAAGAACAAAATGATCGGAGTGCTGCCTTCCAGGATACATGTAAATCAACATCATTACTGTCATCTTCATCTGATCTGGATATAAGGCAATCATCATTTTGAAAAGACCCTGAAAATTGATAAACCAATCAACCAAACTTTGTCAAAAGTAAGTCATACATTTTTTATAGTCTAATTTTTACTTATTATCTCTTCATTTATGCTCATTTTTTATATTTTATTTAATTGCTCTAATTAGAGGTCGGGGACCTAGACTCTATTTACAAACGACATATTATGTCTATAAAAAAAAATGAGGTTATAATGAAATAAATTTAGCTTAAAAGGGTCCCAGGAACTAACGAAAGACTATGTATAATAAACGGAGGGGGGGGGTAGGCATCAGTGGCGTAATGGGCAAAAACGTTTTTTTGGGGGGCAGACGAAAAATCCGCACCACCCCACTCTTACATGAAGGCCCCGCTGAACATTTTTCAAAGCCGGGGGTCTAGGGGCAAAGCCCTGGCGGGGGTCAAGGAGCGGAGCCCCAAGGGGTATGGGCATCAGTGGTATCTCCAGGAATTTCTTACCCGGGGGGGGGGGCACAAAATGGCATATAGGGGGAAATATATGTGAAACGATGAAGCGACAGAGCGAGGCTTTAGCGGCGAGGGAGCGGAGCGACCAAGCGGGGGTGGATCTGGGAGGGGACACCCCCCCCCCCCTCCCCTCCAAGAGTAGGAAGCATTTGCAATTTTAGAACCACATTAGACGTATTTCAGGCACTTCCTGGAGTAATATGACGTAAAATTGCTTTTTCTTACCCCCTCCAACAGTAGGGATCTTTTGTAATTTGAGAACCACATTTAGCACTTCCTGGAAGAAGAAAAAACGAGGCCTTCTGATTGGATAGAAGTTAGAGAAAAGTGATCTGTCACGTTTATGCTTCGTTACTGCACAATGCACAAAGACGGTGATCCGGTTCACCAGTAGTACTTGCAAAAATTATTTTAAGTGTACAAAGTGTGTTTTGTCGCCAGGGGGGGGGGGGGGGTGTAGAGGCCACCGATTACCGACAAATCTAGCCACCAATTACCGACAAATATATTAATTTCAATGTCCCAATGTCTACAAATTTAACCCTATAATCCCGGGGCCAAGAACTAAGTTATTTTTCAGTTTACCCCCATTCCGCGCAAAGCGCGGAAGCTTTGACACTTCATTAAATTATTAGAAAAAGAAGACGATCCGTTGTACCGTTCTCGACTCTTAATTCTTGTTTCGACCCTCCCGCGCGAAGCGCATTATCTATGACGTTCATTTAATTATTATAGAGAAAGAAGACGAATCATTGTACCGTTCGTTTCTTAATCCTTGTCTGAATTCAGTTTCACCCCTCTCCCACGCGAAGTGCGGAAGTTTTGACGTTACAATAAATTATTAATCTTATCCTTGTCTCAATTCATTTTCGCCCATCCCGCGCGAAGTGCGGAAGCTTTGATGTTTCATTTAATTATTACTCTTACTCCTTGTCTGAAATCATTTTCGCCCATCCCGCGCATAGCGCAGAAGCTTTCACGTTTCATTAAATTATTAGAGAAAGAAGACGATTCGTTTTACCGTTCTCTACTCTTAACCCTAGTCTGAATTCAGTTCCCCCCCCCCCCTTCCGCGCGAAGCGCGGAAGCTTTGCCGTTTCATTCAATTATTAGAGAAAGAAGCCTCCCAAGCCCCCTCACCCCCCCCCCCCCCCCCCACCAGGACGCCAGTGGTAGGCATATAGGTAAGGTATACATAGTCCTACCCCGCCTGCCCTGCCTTGAGAAAGTCTTGAGATAAAGTAATTATGTCATATAAGTTCTTTGATGTGACAGAAAACTGTTGAAAGCACTGTACACCGGGGTGGATGTTTCATCGGAACATTTTGAAATTTGAAAACAGCTTCTTTTTTTTCACTCTTTCTCTCTCTCTCTATCTCTCTCTATCTCTCTCTCTATCTCTCTCTCTCTCCCTCTCTCTCTCTCTCTCTTCTCATCACTCCTCTTTCTCTCCATTTCTCTTTCTTCTTCTTTTTGCTCCCCTTCTTCTTTGCCGTCAATGCGGGGGAGGGGGCAGCCGTTTTGTCCCGTATGATTTTTTTTTTTATAAAGGAAAGTAGAGATTTTCCCTAATGTGATCATTTTCTATCTTCCAATAAGGTACGATTATTCCTATCTTTAACATGAATTGCGAACAGCCAAAGTCAACAAGTGCCTTTTTCAAAGAGAAGAGTGTAATTTCATCTATTGTCCATCTCGCTTCCATTTTTTTTCGGTTGTCTATATTTATTTAGTTATTTGGTATTATTTCAACAGGGTAGTTACTAGTTAGTAGTTAAAATACTATTGTACTTGGAGGCCCTGCATAACGTAAACAATAAAGAAGACGTACAATCATGTAAACATAATTATTATCTTTATTGGGCTAGCACTTTTCCACAGAAGAAAAGAAAAATAAATTTTATAAATTTATTACTGAATGAATTATGTTAATGATAATTGTGGCCACAACGGGCCAATTACAATTTCATGTAACTATTGTAGTTATAATAACTAAAGAACATTATTGAATTACTATAATGTCTGATGTTGGGGTTGGCCAAACTATGTGTACTAATTACATCGATGTGGGCATCTTTCCTTTTTAACATCCCCCTATCCCTCTCTCTCTCTCTCTCTCTCTCTCTCTCTCTCTCTCTCTCTCTCTCTCTTTGTGTCTCTATATTGTGTCACTCTCATCATAGTTGTGCTTCAATCTATCAAATACTCTTCAATCATTTTCATTTTTATAAAACTCAAAGCCAGAACGCAAAGAAAATATTGAAAGAAAGTTACTTTCATAGATTTTTTAATGAAACCGTTTTATAAAAATACGAAATCATATCACATTAAATCTCACAGCAGGTTTAGCTAATAAAAACACATTGGTTAGGCATACGCGATGATAATATTTACAAAAAAACGGGCAAGAATAACGAAAAGAATCGAAATACTATAATATATTACTTACACTCTAAAAACTGAAATGTTAAATGGCAATTTAAAAGGGCCGAGGAGTGACCACTCTTTCAAAATGTCAGATTGTTTCTTTTAACCTGCTAGATTTAACCTTTATAGTGTTGGATCCAGCATGTTCAAAGTGTTAATCTGCCATTCTGAAAGAGTGGTCACTCCTCGGCCCTTTTAAATGGTGATTTAACATTTCAATTTTTAGAGTGTACTTTACTAACAAGTAACGGTGAAGTCGATATAAATTTCGGACCATACACAATAATAAACAAAATTAATACTCAATAAACTATTTTATAATAGGCCCATTGATTAAAAAGAAATAAAGACAATATACCCTTTCTGCGAAAAGTGCAATGCAAAACCAAATGGGACTTTACGATGACACCGACTGTTACCAACACTTCAACAATAAATGACTAAAGCCCGGCGCACACTATACACGATCCAACTGCGATCCGATTCTTGAAGAAATTCAAATTCCAATCGCATTAGCTATGGAAATCTGATCAAAGAATTTTGATTTAGATTGTAAATAATGTTAAGAATACTATATTTAAAAAATGGATTCTATCTATCTAGACAGAATAAATGCCGAATCGGCTTCAGATCGTAGAAAATCGTATACTACTAATCTGACGTCACTACGATTTGAAGCCGATTTAGATCACCCCTCCCCCCCCCCCCTTCTTCAAGGTAGCTTGAAATCCCCTAAAATGTAGATTATTATTAATCACATGACTAATCCGTTCCTCGGTCATTAAGATGTATTAATGTTCAAATAAAATGCGGTTGTAAATTCTTTCAAAATCGGATCGCAGTCGGATCGTGTAGTTGTCGCTTGGGCCAACATTAATTTTGAGAATAGGTGTGAAGAAGTTGTAGCGGGCCAGTCCACGGCCATTTGTTTTCCGTACGACTCCCGGGACGATACCAAGCACTGTAGAATTCTGAACGTAAATTGACATCAGAAGTGTCTTTTCAACTTCATTACGGTCAGCTGTGGTATATATTAGGGCTATTAAATAACTTAATGCAATGATCTGGAGAGTGTTTCACAAAGACTAAGATCGACTTTAAGTTGGACTTACCTATGGCAGACCTTATGCAAGTGGTTGCTCTCACCAGGTCTCTCAACTATGAGCTTACGGTAATATATTTCCTTCAATAATGAACTATCAAAAAAGGTATATTCTGTAGATTTGGAAGCACGATTTGTACGTCCCTTGAGAGACCAATACCAGTAAATCGGAGCAATCAGTGGTGGCATGAACATGCAGCCTGCCATAGTTAAGTCCAACTTAAAGTCGATCTGTGTCTTTGTGAACACTCCCCAGATATACTAAAATCTTAGATGTGGTCTGTGACGTATGGGACAAAATGGCTTAGCCCAAGTACAACGAAGCACGGTAACGATCTTTTAAATTATAGAATTTGAAATTCATAGTTACTTTGTCTGATGGCATAACGATCGAAAAAGATATTGCTATATAGTTTGTATAAATTGTAAACGTAATGTGAGTTCTTAATGTAGTATGGAAATTAGTTAATTGTTTTTTTTTCATATACTTACTTTTGCGGCAAAAACATGAGCTTTCATAATACTTTTGGTACCGGTAAAGGAGATATACTCATTATGCTCATTACGCACCAGGAATTATTATATCATGAAAGCCAAACAAATTTTGAAGTTATCAACTTGCATTTGTGAAATAATATGCTCGACTCAAATGTGGAAGGCAACAATTTAATATTGTGTACATATGCGGTATTATATATAGTGGATTATAATATTTATCCCATATATGAGATCCATTTTGATTTTAAAAAATTGCTTAAAATTCAAATCATTAATAGCATTAGATATCATACATACAACATCGTTAGCGGCAAAAGCAAAATGTACCATAGGTTTATCCTACTTTCTGTATGTATTGGTGATATTTTTTGTTGTGGGGGGGGGGGGGGGGTAGTTCAAATTAGGGGTCACTTCATTTTATTCGTTTATTCAGTTCTGAATACAATAATAAATCAATATATATTAAAAGATATACGAATAAATACATTTATAAACTTATTTTAAACAGAACTGGCCAGGGCTCCAAGATGCCAACATGCCTTGTGAGCCCTGCTTAAATACAAAATGTACAAGCAAAACAAAATATAAAGACATAAATAGGGGTTCCACCTTACTTGTAACGGAAATATGCGCACATAATTACTGAATCCACTCTCGAAAGAGTAATTCAGTCACTACTTCGGTTTCCGGCATAATTTGGAGTGGATTTAACCCCAAAGGAAGTAATCCGTCCTGAATAGAAGATTCCCACTCCTCTGTATCAGGAGAGTACAAGTGGTGTCAGATATAAACAATAATAGAATAATACAGCTTTGAACATGTCTTTGGTCACTGAGCTATAGGAGACTCCTCCTATATGCACGTCATTCATCGGTGAAGATGTGCCGTTGCTATGGTAACGCATCACCGTCCTGTATCATCTTGATTTCTCTAGCCAGCTGACACTGAGCGCAGCAGGGACACAGTGTGGTCACCACGCAGTCATTCATTACAGAACCCTGGATATGATGAAAGAGATTCAAAGAATATGATTGACAGTATAACAGAATGGTGATTGTTGTTGACGACGACGGTGATAATTATGATGATAACAACAACAACAACAACAAAAACAAAAACAACAACAACTACTACCATTGAAGAAGAAGAAGAAAAAAAGAAGAAAAAAAAAAAGAAGAAGAAGAAAAAGGATAGAAAGAAAGATGATCATATTGAACAAATCAATAAAGGAACTGAGCTATGATAGTAAGAAGGAAAGATAAAATCCCCATTCGGGGGCGTCGATCAATTTCATAACCTTGGAAGGAAGCACACCCATTGATCAGAATCAAACATTGAATAGTATGTAAACCCGATGAATCAAGTAATTGAATGCACCCAACAATCGATACCCTTTTAATGACTTTTTAAGAAGAGCTGCTATTTGCTACACATCGAATACAAGAGTAAATGTTATATACCTCACTTAAGAAATCCAGCCATCTGATTGGTCGAATTGCATTCATAAACTTCAACTGTTCCTGTAAAATTCCCGGTAACCATGCATAAAACATTTAATATTTTTAATAACCATGGTTATTAAAAAAATAGGTCAGCCTCCATGGTTACCCCATAGGTTTACATGTTAAAAAATGGTTTGAGCGATCGAGGATACCGTATGTGTGCGAAGGATTGGTCGGTAATTTCAATACAATTGAATCTCGATCGATCTTACCGACAATTTTATCTTGCATTGTTGACATGAAGACGAAAATAAACTTCCAAAAACAAAAAAAACAACATCTGCCGATAGATCTTGATCTAAGTTCGTGCCAATATGCATTGCAAAAGTAAAAGAAGGGTGCTTTTGCGAAGCATTCATCACGCCGAAGCCGGTTTCAATCCATTTTAATGTATATATTGTACAAAACTGCCTTGCATGTGAATAGCGCGCGATGGCCGAGTGGTGTAAGGCGTTGTTGTAAGATTCAACACTCATTGTACGCAAGAGTTCGACTCTCACCTTCGACAAGAAAAAAAAGTATTTTTTATTTTTTATTTTTTAGTCTATTTTTTTTTCGGCATATAAAAGTATTAATGACTGCTTTAATATTCGAGAAATAGTTGTTTTCATACGCTCTCGGGAAGGTTACAATTGGGCTATTCCCCTCGGCAAGCCTCGGGGAATAGCACAATTCTAACCTTCCCTTGAGCGTAATAAAACAACTATTTCTCTCAAAGCAGTCATTAATACTATATTCTATGACATGCAGACATAGGCCTAGCGGTGTTTAACGACAATTGCTCCTGTGACAATCGCTCAGTGTAATTTCCTACACCAAACGAAATCCTAACTTTCACCCTGGACCCGACACTAACCCTAAACCTAACTTAAAACCCAAAGGTAACTCCAACCCAGACATTAAACTTCTGACGACATAAAGCCCAAAGCAATATTATTGTCGTGAGAGCAAAATGTCAGAACAAGAGAGTTATACTTTAGTACAGGAGGGACAGAAACAATCTGCTTTTTCCACAACAGACTGAGAAAGAAGCTACATTATACATTCGCCCAATTTCACGACCTCAAACATGAAATTTGACGCCATTCTAGCACTGCACTCACCTCGATGTTGTGTCGCCCCCTGAGTAGTGTCCTGAGGATCAGGTTTGAGAAAGGAACACATGCCCCTGCTAGCAGACTCTCCCCCATCGATGAGGCTATGAAACACATGTGACAGGGTACAAACGTCCCCATCAAACCTGATAATGAAACGAAATGTATCATGAACAATGTTTTAAGATAATTAACATGTAGGCCCCAAAAGTAACTAATACCAAGTATTATATAAGCATTGTAGTTTAAGAGCATGTAGGTATAACAAAAAGCACAAAGTTAAAATATAAGATTCCATATAATTTTCATAAGGATAAACATTGGTGCCGCTCTAAAGAGAGGTAAGGGTATAAGGTTATAAAGCTACATAAGCTAAATCCCCACCCAATATTTTTGGTTGGCAAATCGATCTTTTTCGTCCGTAAAATTGCAAGCTTTATATTTATACTTTTTAGAAAAGTGTCGAGATCTGAGGAATCTGCCCTTGATGTTGGCATACTTTCCCCGAAAATCAGCCATGAATGTCCTTAAAACGCTTTTGTATGTGATCTCTTTCCTGGTGAATTCGCTTCAAATGTCCTAATTCTAGGCCAGCGGGAACGAGTTGGAAAGAATTTAGCTTCCCCTAGAAAGCATCTCTCAAAAGGAAGGGGTCCGTCAGATCAGACGTCTCTTCAATTTATAACAAAAATATAGAACAAGAGACGCAAAGAAAGGCAAAAGGATGATTCTTGAAAACACATTTTTAGTATTACTTACATGTGTTCGTATCTTTAGTGCAACTGAAGAGCCCAGTAGACCACAGTCTTCGCTTGCCATTAGGATATGTCCACGGGTAGAGAGGGGTCTAGAAGATATAACAAAAGATAATAATTATTTGAAGGACATGTATGATATTAGAGATATTATCTAGATGGTCTCGTCTACATCAATTCTAACATTAATTATTACTAATTGCGGTGATAAGGATAACACGCCATGCTAATCCAAATATCAGAGTATTAGAATATCAATATCTTTAAATGCCAGCTTGTGTTTATCAGTCATAACATTTATCATAGAAAAATCTAAGATCTAATCATATCAGTTACCCCATCGTTCTATTTTTTGTTGTTGTTGCTGTAGATTATTTTGTTTGCGCAATACAATAATAATAAATAAAAACGGTGCTTATATCAAGCGATTTCCACCGAAGTCTCTAAGCGGCATATTAATAGTGTTGTCTTTCATGCTATATACACCTTTTGCATTTTTTGATTAAGTTCATACTTTGGAATATAATACTGTGAATAGATGCTTTGAATACACAAAATGTAATTTGTGTTTACCTCATTGGTTTGCCGATCTATAGATGTTTGTGACATATCAACCTGCTCTTGGCTTCTTCTGGGTTGAGCAGTGATCGGATGCCACTCGAAGGACATGGCTACTGACGACATCAACTAAAAACAAAACAAAAGGTATGAACTTGGGGGATTGTAAGAAGAAGAAAAAAACACTACAAAGAAAGGGCTCAAATTTGCACCATATAATGTTAGTGCTCCGACTTATGCTAGGGCGACAGTTTCTCTGGATTTCATTTCGGCAAAGAAAAGAACACGAGAGACAGATACGAGAAACCAATTATAGCACAAAGGAAGGATGAATGAGTTGACTGACTTCTCCATGTTTATCCAAAAATAATGAGACTGGCTAAATCATGTTTAAAGCCAAACAACGAATAAGGAAGATTATGGAGCAAGAAGCGAGAGAAAGAGAAAGAGGGAGAGAGGGGGAGAGAGAGAGAGAGAGAGAGAGAGAGAGAGAGAGAGAAAGAGAAGAGATATTTAGGGAGAAAAAAGAAGAGGTCATGAGGGAGTGGGAGGGTGGGAAGGCAGGGGCGGATCTAGCTTTTTGCTAAGGGGGGGGTTGACCAAAATAATGACGATGCGGAGCATCGTCCACGAGCCGCGAAGCGGCGAGCCGATTTTTTGGGGGGTGTTTATTTGAACCCCGTAAGTGATGTTTTCCTGGCATCTATTAACACAATGGAGACCATAAAAAGCAGTGCATGATAACGTCTTTTTAAATCAAGTAACAGTTTAATACATAGTTATATCCAGAGTTATCATGTGTTTGGTTAAGTTACCAGATGAGTTGAATATCTTCTCACAATATTTGCACTTGAAAGGGTTTCTCTCAAGCGTGCGTTCTTTTTTCTTTCTTTTTTTCTTTTTTTCTTCTTTTTTTTTTTTTTTTTTTTTTTTTTTTTTTTTGGGCCGCCCAAGGGGGGGGGGGGTTGCAACCCCCCCAACCCCCCCCTGGATCCGCCACTGGAAGGGGAGAAGGTAGAGGGGTGAGGGAGGGGAGATATGAGAATGGAAAGATGCGCGTAGTATATATGCTTTGAAGAATAACAATATATTACAACACATGAAACGTTGTTTACCGCTGAATTATAGGAACTGTATAGTTCTACGGGTGTATATACACACGTTATCTCTTAAAGATGGCTAAAAGCAAATACAAAACTCGAATAAAGTACACTTACCGGTTCCGAAGTTAATAGCCAAACAGACTCGTTGCTTGATACAAAGTGTTCACTGTATTCTATCCAATGTATACAAGTTCCAGATTGTTATTGCGTTGACGAAAAGATGGACAACATGAGCAATGGATAATAATGAACAACCTGAAAATATTTTCAACACTTAAAGCAAGTTTCAGAATCGTTCTCTAGCTGTCAATTTATCATTTTATCCCGTCAAGAATATTGATACTTCTATCTGTTTTCGAGGTACTTCAATCACAACATCCACTTCACTGTCTGAGCACTTCTAAGCTGTTTGTGTGGTGTTTTACAGACGAACAGACCTGCATGCGAAGGTGTATCTTTTTACTTCTCTGTTTGTGTAAATCTATCTATTCTTCTGCAGGAAACACAATAGAAGAAAGTGAATAGCGCACAGCCAGGGACGTCAAACATATTCACTGGTCTTTCTTCTCCGTCACTGGAGCGAAGAGGGTTGTTTCTTTTGAAAAGGGATTTATATATTTTCTGCGTCAGAATAGATACATACTTGTAATGGTGGGGAAGTGGGCGTTACGAGGTGAGGGGTATTATTTCTTTTGTAACTCCTTTGTCGACGACCAGCAATATATTATTTTGTTTGCTGCCAGAGCATTTTATACATTCCACCAGTTTCAATTTGCTAGGGCTAAAGGCTTTTTGTCATATAAAGTTGATATAATGCCCACTTCGAGAGCTGTGTCAATTATCCCCCCCCCCCCAATTAAACAAAAGTTTTAAAAAGACAATCGTCTGGTTAGAAAAAACATCAAATATATAATTGAAATAATTTGCTAACTTATATCAGCATAATTATAATGATAAATATTTTTAAGTGTGTATGCCAAATGAATATTTAGATAAATCTGAAAATGTCGATAGTGTATTCAGATCGTCTAGTCTGGTAGCTACCCCGCCCCCCCCCGCCATTCTCTAATTGTATTTTATTGTTCCAAAGGATCATTTTAACACTACCCTATACTATTCAACCTCCTCCTCCTCTCTCAAATATGTCGTCTTCATCTTCCTTTTTTTCTTCAAAGAATTTATATCATTTAAGTCCTCGGTATGTACTAGAGTTAGGTGAATTCCATATCCATATAATCTCTCTCTCTCTTTCCTCCCTTATTTCATCTCTCCCCTCTCTCTCTATCTTCTTGATTCTCCTCTTTCTTCTTTCATCTCATCGCATCCTGTGTCTCCTTAACTGATCCTTATAATTCGCACTTCTTCTCTCAATCTCTTTCTTTTAATATATTATCCACATCCCATTTCCGCAGAATGGACTGTTCTTGAGACTAATATTTGAAGGCAATTACTGCATTTTGCAAAAAACCTGATTTAAACAACAGTTGGGGTTTTCTTTTCACTGCCATACTAGTTCTTTGTCTCTCTCTAGCTCTCCCTCTGTCCCTTTAAGTCATCACAATTAGTCTTGAGTATTGGTAATGACAAATTTCAGATTGGGGCCATTCCATGGTAACTCGCGTTACACTTAATGGGTACATTGACACGATAATGTGCCTATATCTTTAGAACTGCTAGGATCTACAAGATACTTTTTTCAAACATGGACAGGGTAGATATAGAACAACTGAATGAAACAAAAAAGAACATTGAAGAACAAACATTTTTAGATTCTTGGATTATTGAATTTCGGTAACTCGCGTTACAAAAAAAGGACGTGGTCAATTCTACGAGACCCTCTTTCTCCTCATACTAGACAATCTTGACAAAATCTTTCCTACTTTAATTTGATAGTAGGTTGTGACTTACTACTATAAGATCACAATATTAAAGATAAGAAACAATGGACTAGTAAAATGCAGGAAGCAAATATGTCGGTAACTCACGTTACGGTAACTCGCGTTACATTTTGTCCGGAGGCCATTTTCACCCCTATGTAATAGATTAAATATCACAGGACCCCTTAGAATATGGAAATATATTCATCTTTTTCCATTTAGCGAAATTTTCAGGAAAAAATATTACAAGAATCCTGTGTAATCTGCAATAAATTGTTTTTTTTCAGCTACAGTCCCACATGTACGTTTTTGATGATAGTTTGAGATCTTAGGAAATCAACAAAAATGAAAAAAAAATTGTATTGAATTTGAAAGGCCCTAATGTTTTATGAACATCCATGGCATAAGGTTAGTGATAAATCAAAGAATTAACATAAGAGGTACATTTCTTTTTTTGATGTCATGTCCTTCTTCTCATGGAATGGCCCATTGAATATTACAGACTACAAATGAACAGATGCCATAAATGCCATTGCTGGACAACAAGAAGATTTGACCATCTTAAGATATGTAGTCCTTTACACACCTAGCTGTGTTGGTGCTTTTAAATATAATGTGTAGACAATTTTCTGATTGTATTATTAGTTTTCATTTTGCTGACAAACAATACTACTGCGTGATTGCCAGTTTAGAATAATTCATTACCTAACTCTAGACTACCT
This sequence comes from Strongylocentrotus purpuratus, assembly GCF_000002235.5. Taxonomy (NCBI): domain Eukaryota; kingdom Metazoa; phylum Echinodermata; class Echinoidea; order Camarodonta; family Strongylocentrotidae; genus Strongylocentrotus; species Strongylocentrotus purpuratus. The sequence continues at coordinate 2,379,288 of NW_022145605.1, forward strand.
CATCAACAGTATACATGTATCTCATTTCAAAAGCAAACACATACCTCCACACTCAGTAAAACATAAACACATAACCATGTTATTTGGTATTCATGATGGTATTGTCATGGTTTTTTTTTTCTTTTCATGTTCATATTGTTTATCTACAGCACTCAGAAAACGAAACCAAGAACTGCTTCACAATAACAGATGTCTGCTATGCAGGAACTCTCAAAATTTAACGAGCATTCCCAAGTTCTCGCATGTTAAAAGGTGAATAGAGGTCTAGCGCAAACAAGTCTCCAGAACCTCTGGTAGAAAGTAATTGCAAAGCCCTGGATATAGCATTATTATCCATGGTTCTTCATGATCACTTTCACTACCGTAGACTAATAACAAGATAACGGTATAATTGTGCAAAGAAATTGTAAAATATGTTGGTAAATATCTTTGCTTACTGTATGGTTTGGGGATGACATGGGAATGATACATTCAACTGCTAAAATCAGGGACCCGTTTCACAATGCCTTTTTCAGTAACAAATGACAACAGTCAGTGACAAATTTGCTGATAACCAATCAGAAGCAAGGATTTCATGAGCTTATAACAAAAACTGTCATTTGTTACTGATGAAAGGTTTTGTGAAATGGGTTCCTGTTCCTTCCACAAGGAATCACATAAGAATGTTGAATAATGTATATGTGATTCTAGGGTGTTGCCCCCCCCCCCCCCCTCATTTGGCCTCAATGACCTGAATGGTTAGGTCTTTTGGAATTTGGAAGAATGGTTCAAAATTCAGTGAAAAATATGGTTGTGGGCATTAGATTACACAGTTGTACTGACAATTTACACCCTTAGAATTATAATTCATGAAATTGTAAAAAGCTCTGCACTTATTCATTAATTCAGGACCAACTTTACAATGATACAAGCCAGGAGGATTAAGAATCCTTTTACCCTGTTCCCCCTGGGGATGGTTGATAGCATCATAGGCTGGAGTTGCGACCCAAAAGGGGCTCCTAATTTGCATCCATTTAAAAAATATCAGTGTAGAAACTTGTAACAGAGAAACTCTCAGTTCATGTGTACAAAATAGATAGAGTTTCATCAGTTTCAATGATCCTTTGTCAATCCACTTCTGGAAAGTAGTTGATTGGCCGTCTGAAATCCACGATCGATCTGGGTTCGCCAAGGACCAAACCTCCTTCTTCAAGTGCACCGAGGAACACTGCCATCTGGAAAAAAGATAAAAGGACAGACAGCTAGGTAATGATTTGTTTCTTATAATAGCCAAAAGCAGGTACAGTGAAACCTGTCTATAGCGACCGCCCAAGGGAAACTCAAAAAGTGGCTGTTGTAGATAGGTTCCTTTACTACATGATTCAATGAGAAACCATTTTCAAGGGAAACAACAAATGTGACCTTTGTAGACAGGTGGTCTTTGTAGATAGGTGGTCACTAACGCAGGTTTGACTGTACTAAATGGAAAGAGCTACAACTATAGATCTCATAAAATCAAAACAGACAAGAGTCATTGAGCCCTTGACAGCTCCAACAGAGCTTTGAAAAGGAATCGTCATCATAGCAATTAAACAACTTTATTAGAAAAAAACAAATGAACAAGAAAATATTAGAAGAACTAAAAAACGATGTATAAAAACAATTTCTGGAATGGAAATTATTGATATTTTCAGTAATAATATACCATAATGTTGGATAAAGGGCAAAGTTTCCCTCGTTGTACAGACAAAGAAATTTGATTGATGAATAAACAATTAAAAAAGCAAACAAAGTACAGAACAAGTTAAGAAATAAATAAATAGATAAATAAATATGAATAATTAATGCACTGTTAATACATAATTATGTCACAAAAGCAGTGATGAGAAAGACATACCCCTTCCTGTTCCTTATCCGTCTTCTTCATGCTGTTATGTACAAAGTTAATACCGGACTCCAGACACCTGTCAGCAAGCACTCTACCAAGGTTCTCAGAGGCTGATACATCTGAGGTAGAGTAGAGGTGTTTCTTGATGGCCCATTCCTTGGTGGATGCCTGCACCACTATGTCGCCTTTGATGTGCTCAATGCGTGCTGAGATGTGTCGGTTGGTCTTGGTAACAAATAACCTGAGGGAGGGGGATAGAAATGGATTAGTTCTGAAGACATCAACATCATTTTTCTTCCTCTTTTCCACTTTGAATTAGTCAATAGGCATGCATATTGAAATTATCTAGAAGGCCACACCCAGATTACAAAATTATTTCTACATCCAAATATGGGCCCCATATTTTTTATGCTCGGTGTTAGTATTTAAAATCTCCCATTCTTCAAATGCAGCTCGTTAAGTTTCCACCGTTTTTATCTTGATCTTATGGTGACAATCATATACCTAAGGTGCACACACTAAATCATTAATATAATTCTCCTGGCTAGGGATTATTCCAAATAGAGTAAAGGTTATCAAGGGTTATCGAAAAGAAAAGAGAAAAAAAAATCAGAGCTCAACACTAACTTCTTTTGAAAGAGATCTGATTTAGATTTCTAGAGTCTTTATGAATGAGCTCAATGAAAAAAAAGTTTCAAATTTGAGAGAATGGACTGACATTTTGGGTGTGAATGTATCCCAGATGACTGTTAGTGTCAAGATCAATACACAATAACCCATTTACTATTTGGACTATGAATGTGAGAACACAAAGTAATTTTCAAAGATACTGCTGCAATTTATTTTATTGTCACCAACAAGACCAATACAGTTAAATTCCAATCACATAAAGCCCAAATATTTCCAAATTACAATATCAATTCTTACCAAGTTATTACTGATTCATGTTTTCATGAGGGGGCTATGAGGTTTCTTTTTAATTTTCTTATCTGATTTAATATTTTTTCAAAACAATATTTCAAATAAATTTCAATTTGTTTGAACATAATACAAGGGCTCAAAACAATTAGAGAATGCAGAGAGAGCATTAATGATTTATGTTAAAGGTACTATGTCCCATTTGCAGACCAAAAAAATGAAAAAGTTAAATTCCAACTGCATTTGAAAGATAATACTAATTTAGAACTTCCCTAAAAAAGGTGGGGCTTGAAAATGTCTTCAAGTGGGGAAATAACGACTATTTGTTGTCAAATCGACTTTAGGGCTATAGAGCTCAAAAGTAATAGTCTTGATTTTCAGACAATTGTACCAATGGTCATACGTTTTATGCTGCGCAAAGATTCAATCAGTTTAATCTTGGCCATCACAAGAAGTGGGTTATTGATGTAGACAAATGCTCATGTACCCTTTACAACTCTTTTCATGTATGTTATTACCAAAGAAGAAAAAAAGCCAGTAAGTCTCTCAATAGTGTCTGACAGTGAAGTCTAGCAAGTAAACGGGTTTCCTTGCATAATTTGAATATGAGGAGACTGCTAACGTTTAAATTTCACAGATAGGACATACATGACATATTCATAATTCCTGCAAAGTTCTACAGCATTTGAGGTTGGCTGCAAAAGGGACATAGTACCTTTAATATCTAGATTTCCTAAAGTTGTTTTTCACTCATAAAATCTGGTGGGCTGACAAAAATGGAGAGCAGTTATGGACGAGAAACTAGGAATAAGTTTTTCATGGACATAAATTAATTTTCATACTTATGCCAGTAGTCTTTCCTGGGGTAACTCTGAGACCATCCCTTGTCTTTCCTGGCCACTGTCATCAACTCAAGATTCCTTGGGTTACGGTTGATGAAGTGTGGATTTACTCTATCATTCTCTGACAACTGTTCTGAAACATTCTCCTCCTCACTTTGCTCAGCATGGGTTTGCTGTAGTGGTGGTGTTGTTGAATTTAAATTGGCCTGGCTTGCATGCAAACATCTGCATGATGTTGCTGGCATCGTCATTCCCAAAACTGATGAAAAATGAAAGGGTAAAAATGCAATTATCATTGGGGACTTTTTTGTGGTAAAGTCAAATAAAAATAGAACATTAAAAGTTTCAATTAAATTACAAAGGGATGAATCATTGATTCATAACGTACAAGATTATCTGAGAGTAAGATACATTCCGTCAAGAGGCCATTCATTGAAGTTATTCACTTTTCGCTGTCGATTGAATGTCAGGAGTAACTTTTTAAGCAAACGGGTCATCCAGTCTTGAAACAGTTTACCAGTGTCTCTAGCAACTGCTACCAGCATCAACTCATTAAACACAGCTTGGATTCTTTTTGGTCATACAAACACTTAACTCCGGGAAGCTCCAACACCGGTGCCGCAGGCGTCGGAGCTTCGGGTGGTTTTGTTGGTTTCTCGTGGGGGCTAGTAAAACAGCCGATAGGGTGATATTATCGTTAAATCTGCAAAGGGAGTACTTACAATTTTTACATCATAGGGTGCACGACTCCTCAGGGCTCAACTCCAGTCACTTGAATGTATGGGAAAAAAAGGTTCTTTCGGGGTACTACACCAACGATTCTTCCATGTCGCAGCGTTGATTCAAAATAGCCATGAGAAGGTACGCATGCGCGGCAGTGGCGAAGAAAATATGAATATTCATGCTATCGAGCGCCGATCGCTCGAAATCGCTGAATATGCACGACTCGAACAAACAGAGCCCTTCTCAACCTCGTGCATATTCAGCGATTTCGAGCGATCGGCGCTCGATAGCATGAATATTCATATTTTCTTCGCCACTGCCGCGCATGCGTACCTTCTCATCGCTATTTTGAATCAACGCTGCGACATGGAAGAATCGTTGGTGTAGTACCCCAAATTAACCTTTTTTTCCCATCGAAGACTTCTTCAAATTATACATTCAAGTGATTGGAGTTGAGCCCTGAGGAGTCGTGCACCCTATGATGTAAAAATTGAAAGTACTCCCTTTGCAGATTTAACGATAATATCACCCTATCGGCTGTTTTACTAGCCCCCACGAGAAACCAACAAAACCACCCGAAGCTCCGACGCCTGCGGCGCTGGTGTTGGAGCTTCCCGGAGTTAACAAACACTTTGTTATAGCATAGATCTAGTCCGACATCTACACATGCACTGATTTATAGACCTTAATGTACCAAGTGATCTGACCGGGAGACCTACAGGATATCCTACACTCCCGTATAGATGATGATGAAGATGATGATAGTTGGAGATTAACATGTCATTGTCAGATTCTAAAGAGCAAAGCTTAATTTTTGAAAGCAAAAAAACAACTAAAGGCTAAACCTAAAATCAAAAGTAAATGAAAAACTCGGCAAATCAAATCATATAATTTGAATATTGATGCATTAAGGCTAAATAAAGCAAAGCAAATCTGAGATGAGACTGATCTGTCCTGTGTTTGTGAAATCAACTGTATGCGACTAGCCCTCCGCGACGTACCAGACTTTCCAGGCCGCCGAGATGGGCGTTCTCGAAGTTGAAAATTCGCTCACAACTCAAGTGACGAGGATTGCAAACTTACTTTTTCTGAAGGAAAGAAATTCACGCCTGGCCATTTTTGCTTGCAGTCCATTCTCAAGTCCCGTCCACAAAAGTGTTTGTAATGTCTTTATCGAACCCATCTTTATCTTTGTGGTCAAACTTACACGAAAAATGTATTTTTATTAGCACGTTTCCACACACTTTTCGTCAAGGTTTGACCTAGGTCTAGACCGAATTTTCCGTCTCTTTCGTTCGTTAGCCTCTTATTGGGGTAGGGTCGGCTCTCTCTTTAGAGACGGAAGCCGTTTATACACATGTCCTTGCTAACGCCACGGCCAGTTCTGGTCGTAGCGTTTTGCCCCCAAAATCCCCCAAAATGTCATTTTACCTCGAGCATGTTATATTGTAAATTAGGCCTAGGCTATAATAAATCAGTTCCACTTACCAACTTGACTGAAATAATCAGTTTAATAGTCCCTTTTTAGGAAATTATGGGTCAAAATCGGAATCCATGTTGAAAAAGATTTTCAAAATGGATTTCGATTTTGACCCATAATTTCCTAAAAAGGGACTATTAAACTGATTATTTCAGTCAAGTTGGTAAGTGGAACTGATTTATTATAGCCTAGGCCTAATTTACAATATAACATGCTCGAGGTAAAATGACATTTTGGGGGATTTTGGGGGCAAAACGCTACGACCAGAACTGGCCGTGGCGTTAGCAAGGACATGTGTATAAACGGCTTCCGTCTCTAAAGAGAGAGCCGACCCTACCCCAATAAGAGGCTAACGAACGAAAGAGACGGAAAATTCGGTCTAGGTTTGACCTCGATTGAATCGGATCACGCTGCTCCATTATAGCTAAGCATTATATTTTAGTGTTATGCCTTAAAAAACGCATTGAATTATCTTAAAAGATATAATATATTTTTATTTAAAAATAACAAATTTTTTCATTTAAATAATCACATTATTTCAAAACTTGAATTATTTATTAGAGCAGATCAGTGCCCTGATTGATTACGTATCAAAATGGCTACCTTAGAAGAAGATGAGGTTGAGATATTTGAGGATGATCACCTAAATTCTCTGTTGAATTTCCCTACAGATGTACAGCAAGCAATCGAACAGGTAAAGCTATTATTAAGGATTATGTAGGATGAGAAAAGAATGTTATGATGGGAGATTATGCAGTTGAAATAAGACGTTTTACGTGTGCCTTGACTGTGTGTGCATTGAATTGACATTGTCCCGTGCATTCATTTTCGTGTTGTGTTGTTTTTAAATTTGTAGGCAGACAGAAAATTGTCACGCCCACTCGCTCAGCTACAGTAACATTGCCGTCTCATTATAGATATTGAGCTATTTGGGACTGACTATAACATATATCATCAAGTTTAAAGTTAATGTCATTAACAATGTTGCTTTCCTAGCTTCCAATTAATTAGAGTTAGACTGCGCCTAGCCCTAGGCTCGATATATTCTTTTTCTGAATTGAAAAAAAGGAAATTGTTTTACTTTGAAGATTGAAAAGAATTCGTTTGAATACTTAGAATGAAATATAAATGTTTTGTAATATATTAAATCATAGAAAAGACGCATCCCCCCTCTAATTCGTTTTTGAAGTAGCGCTTACAGAAGATGAATACAGTATCGTACAAAAGTGTATGGACGTGTGACCAAAGTTCGCACGTGACCTAAGTTCGCTATCTCGAAAAATCAGTAAGATTTCGAAAATCTGATATCACCAATGGAAAGAGGAACATAGAATTACCCAGAATTGAAATTTTCTTCGGAATTGGGTACGAAATTGTGAAAATATTGACAAAAGATCAGCAAATTTTGCAATCTTTTGCGTCCGTTCCGAAAAATTATCAACTTACTGATAAGGGTCTGAAAATCTTCAGTTTGAGAGCAGATTTCCTCAAAATTGTAAGTAAAAAGTGGTACCAACTGATTGTATGATATCTTGTCTTGCAAATTATGGTATTACCTTATTTTTGATGGATCGCTTTTTTTGATAAATCAACTGTAAACCCCGGTGCGTGAACTTAGGTCTTGTTGTTTTTATGACTTTTTTTGATGCAGCGCGCACACACGATCGGACATCGAATTTTTAGATCGCGATATCTCCGACATCCTTTGACGATGAATTTTCTATTTGAACAATTTTGTAGTAAAAAACTTTGCCGTCCATTTGGTAGTAATTGAAATAAATAAATTTGTGTAGAAATCATAGATCGAATATCACATTTTGTAATATGTTCTGAAATGTCCGCGAACTTTGGTCACCCCTTCATACTACAAATACAAAATTGCTCTCACCCGCCACTGTAAAGTGAAAATATTTGTTGGGTCAAAGACTAATTAAAGTTCTTAAACCTCAGTTGAACGCTGCTCTCTCCTACTAAGAAAGTGATCATGCTCCAGTCTCTAGTCTGCAACAAACCTACATCATAGTCACACATGTAATTAAATTGCATTTACTTGTTGTATATGCACCGGTAGTACATAGAGGGCAGCTCAAATTCTGTCAGATTTTTTTTTTGCCTTGACTGTAGTATTGCTGATAGAGATTTTTCATTTACGCTTTGTGCCTCCTCTGTCTACGCAAGTCTTGGATTCATCATATGTTCCTCCTTCAATTCCATTCAATGGTTCTTATTACTGCAGGTTCTCCCATCCTCAGACCCATTGGACAGACCTGATTTCAATGCTGTGGATTACATCAATTATCTGTTTCCAACAGAACAAGTAAGAATGCTTAATTGTCTATCTTGATCTAGGCAAGACAATCATTTATATTTGTGAAGTAGTGAAGTACGAAAAAGAGTATGGAAGTAGCATAAAGAGAAAAATCATTGAATGTTAGAGCATAATAACAGCACTCATGGTACCATCTATATAGGACTGTGTCAATTTTGACTTAGGTCAAACTCAAAGTTGAGATAACTACACCAGAATGATTAGCAATATTTTTGGGAAAACTACAATTTAGGATGAAGAGATGTCTCACTTCAATATGAAAGATTAATTGGGTGATCAAATTATGGTGTAGATGTCATGCAGACTGACTATGATTTATCTGAAATTGAAAAAGTAAAGATGAAAAGAAGTGGTTAAAATGTTATATCAGAGACTTTAAGAGGGAACAATCCAATTATTAAAAAAAAGGTTTGCTCATTATATTTTGATTTTCTAGTTGGTATCCTACAATGTTAGATACTAAAATCCGTGTCTGAATTATTGTTGAAAGATGCACACATTATTTTGTCTCTAATTTGATGATTGGTTAATTTTAAAATACAATGATAGGACAGCACAATATATCGTTTCATGTGTTTTATTACAGTCGCTTGCCAACATAGATGAAGTAGTGAATCGTATGAGGCTTAAGATACGTCGTCTGGATGATGAAATCAGATCAGTGGTTAGAGGACAGACAACAGCAGGCCAGGATGGAAGAGAAGTAAGTCTCAAAAATATTACATTTTGTAAGATTTGATGGTGGATTATCCATGATCTTATACAGGTGTGCTTTAATGGAGTATATATATATATGTGGTGCATGCTATTACTTTGGGACTGTATAGTAAAATAGAAAGGTGAAGAGATGTTGGTGTTCATGGTTGATCCTCATCAACCATGTTGAGAGGTTACTCACCTATTGCATGACATCTGAACTGCATGAATGTAAAAGTTATTAAAGAGGGCCAAATTGAGAAAAACTTTGGAGTAAAAAGTGTTTTATTTTCTTGGGTTTATTTTTTGTACTTTCTGTTTTTGTACATTGCCATATTTTATAATGGTTAATAGAAATCTTTTTTAATTTGGTTTGAACATCAATAGTTCCTTAATTATTATGTGAAGTAAAGTAACTGTGCTTAACTCTGCAGTGGAATGTTTCTTTATGCTGTGTATGTTTCTTTTAATAAATCCCTCCAGGCCCTCAAGGAAGCACAGAAGGCCATTCAGGAACTCTTCAAAAGGATAAAAGACATCAAAGAAAAGGCTGACAAGTCTGAACAGATGGTGGGTGTCTTATATCCAATTTCCATTTATTGCATAAATCGTACATGCATGATAGTGATTATTTTGGTCTCTTTGTTTTGATAGGTGGTGATAATGTTGGAATTAATGTAAATGACACAACACGTATCATGTATTAGTATCAACTCCCCCGATGGTGCTGTATAAATGAAAATTATGAAAATGACTTTAAAAACAACATGTATCAAAATTCATCTTTCTGGGATAGTTCCACATTAAATTGTGGTATTTGTTTTCATTACAAATTTCAATACAAATAGCAGAGGCCTTCTTTACCCTATGACTTTTTAACGTTAATGATGTAAGATTGATATAATTGATGTTATAGGTGAAAGAGATAACTCGAGACATCAAGCAGCTAGACCATGCCAAACGTCACCTGACCTCTTCCATCACAACCCTCAATCATCTTCATATGCTTGTAGGAGGAGTGGATTCTCTAGAGTAAGTAGACCAAAAAACATTGTACATGTATACTTCAAGCAATAGTGATTCCCACATTGCACATCTTCATACCTCTGTCCATAGGATGTAATGTGGACATATGATAAATAATAGACCAGTTTATTCATTATATTCCAATTTATGGATGTTTCATTCCTGGTGACCTAGTGAAAAGTTATTCCATTAACCTCTTATTAATGAATGAACTACGATATTTGGTATTCAGCCTGCATATATTACTATGTTAGGCAAGCTTCTATCAAGAACAACCTTTGTTAAAAAAAGTAAACATGAAATTTGAATATGTAAGTTAACCTGTCTACTGTACAACACATAATCTGGTGACAATCACTTTGCAAACAAACCGTTATACTACCCACATTCCAAACAGGACCCAACACTTCTTAGTGCTCACCCTAACCATAACCATGACAAGATAAAGCCTGTGGCAAAGTTTGCCTGAATAAATGTTGAATTTCTCTAATTACTTGTCTACTTTATTTTTTGTATAACCAATGAAGTAACTCTTTTAAAAGACCAAAGACACTCCTTTTACATTTTGAGAATTAGAAAATAATTGAAAAGTTAAGGAAAACTGCCCTCGTATCTGCAATGCAAAGTGTTATTATGATTGACCTTTGTGGCACATTCAGTCATGTTTGACTTTTCTCTGTGATATGATTTTGAAAAGAAAGTTTTTGTTTATTTATAAACAGGAGCATGACAAGAAGAAGGCAGTATGGTGAAGTGGCTAATCTGCTTCAGGGAGTTGTCAATGTGATGGAACATTTCCAGAAATACATGAGCATACAACAGATCAGACAACTTGGCGATAAGTAAGTTCTAATGCAGGAAAGGAAGTGATTATGAACCAAACGCAAGAAAACCCCTAACTAATGTATTATTCCCTAGCAAGGATTTTTTTTACATGCTTGATTATTGTTCATTTACTGAATATTTAACTGAAGGCCTTTCTTTTTTTACCGTATTTATTACCATTTTTTCATATACAAATTCCATAATTATTAATGTTTACAATTTATAGAAACATAATGATTTATAGTAAAACAAAACGAAACATAAAGTTGTAAATTCATTACTGTGTGATTCTGATATTTTATACTTTAAGTGACCGCCGTTTAATGTTTTTCTTATAAACGGATTGCATTAGACTTGAAATTATCTTCAGAAAGAATTGAAATATCAGTTTAACTTTACTTGTGTTGAATGGTTATTTTCATTCCTCTTTTTTTCAGAGTTCGCAAAATTCAGTCTGAACTTGGCGTTCAGATTCTAGCAGATTTTGAAGAATCATTTGCCAACCAAGGAAGCAGGGTAAGATAATAATAATAATAATATAGAGTATTTGTAATGCACCAACTTCACATGACTAATGTGTTTGAGGCGCATGGAGAAGAAAAACTATAAGTACACAAAAATACACACAAAAATACACACAAAAATGATGTCTTACGTTTTAAAAATTGAAAATAAATTAAAATATTGTTATAACTATTATTATGGAAGTAATCAATTTATCAAACCAGATTTCATTTAAGGCAAGATATTTACATATTCCAAAATTGTGATACACAAGAGCAACTTTCTTCAATGCCCTTGTCAGATTTCATCTAAAATTGATTAATACAAAAATATAAATTTACTCTTGTACGATTGTTTGCAGCCAATTGGAAACATGCGAGAGCTTGCAGAGGCATGCCTAGTTGTCAAGGTTCTGGATCCCAAAGTCAAGTAAGTATGGCTAAAAATTATTATTCACAAAAAGACATGACAAGATAAACTCAAGTCAGCCATTAAACTATGTCTGAAAGAAATTGCTTGTTTTCCCTATTGATACCTTCATAAACAAGCAACTATTTTTTGCCTATGGACTGAATATATAAAGTTGTAATTTGTGCTAAATTCATCACTCTAAATAAATCCCGCTTTTAATAGAAAAGTTAAAAATTTTAAAGTTGTAATTTTTTTATTATTTTACTTAAAGTTTAAAAAGATTACATTTTCTTGAATTTTTTCTGGCCCATTTGAATTTAGGAAAGATCTGATGAAGTGGTTTGTGACACTACAACTCCAGGAGTACATGGTGCTTTTCCAAGAGAGCCAGGATGTTGCTTGGCTGGACAAGATCGATCGTCGCTATGCTTGGCTGAAGAGGGCGCAAGTTGAATTTGAGGAAAAGTACGGCCATATGTTCCCTCGTGATTGGGAAGTCAGTGAAAGGATTTGTGTGGAATTCTGCAATGTCTCAAGGTAGGTTTGCCATTTTATATTATGTTACAATATTAATGGTTATAATTTTTGGGACTATACAGTGTATTGAAGGGTACATCAATTATGCTAGAAAACAAACTTTTTGTTTGGCTGCCGCTCATGATTTATGTTTCATTTTATTTTGATAATCGATGGAACAAGCACTTGAACTCGAACTTGCATGTAATGGATAATAGTTTCAAGCTCATAGTGTGCTAACAAAATATTTTTTATGCCTCCGCTACAAAGTAGCCGGAGGCATTATGTTTTTGGGTTGTCCGTCCGTCCGTACGTCCGTCCGTACGTCCCGTTCTCGTGATCGCGTTATCTCAAGAACCGATTGGTTGATTCCCGCCAAACTTGAGTCATGTATGTATCTCACAGAGCCAATGAACTGATTAGATTTTGGGGTCACGAGATCCAAGGTCAAAGGTCACAGGGCTCATTATTTATGCGAAAATGGCTCGTGATCGCGTTATCTCAAGAACCGATTTATGGATTCCTGCCAAACTTAAGTCATGTATGTATCTCACAGAGTCAATGAACTGATTAGATTTTGGGGTCACGAGATCCAAGGTCAAAGGTCACAGGGCTCATTATGTATGCGAAAATGGCTCGTGATCGCGTTATCTCAAGAACTGATTGATGGATTCCTGCCAAACTTAAGTCATGGATGCATCTTGCAGAGCCAATGAACTGATTAGATTTTGGGGTCACAAGGTCGAAGGTCAAAGGTCACAGGGCTCATTATGTATGCAAAATAGCTTGTGATCGCATTATCTCAAGAACCGATTGATGGATTCCTGCCAAACTCAGGTCATGTATGTATCTTGCAGAGCCAATGAAATGATTCGATTTTGGGGTCACCAGGTCAAAGGTCACAGGGGTCTTTATGTATCCAACAATAGCTTGTGATCGCATTATCATGAGATCAAATAGACAGATTACTATCAAACTCAAGTCATGTATGTATCTTGCAGAGCCAATGAACTGATTAGATTTTGGGGTCACCAGGTCGAAGGTCAAAGGTCACATGGCTCATTATGTATGCCAAAAATAGCTTGTGCATGCATTATCATTAAAACCCACAGATGGATTACAATCAAACTTGAATTTAAAAATTGTTTCTGTTTTGGTTTGTAAAATTGCTCTATGGCGGAGGCATCATTTTTGACTGCGCGCAGTCAAAGTTCCATCTAGTTTCTTCTTCTTGTCTCTGCAAGGTCATATGTTTTTGGGTGAGAGCCAGAAGGCATTAACTCTTTGTAAAAGTAAGAGTTCATACCATGCTTTCTCTTGGCAGATGAAATCTCATTTCCAGGGCTTTTAGGGGCTTGTATGCTCTCATGCAATGTGAGGGGTAACAATTGTTCATGTTATCATGTGCAGTGCTTTCTTAGTGCAAGGAAGGCATGCCTTGTTGAATTGATTTAGTCACACAGTCCTTTGTTATTAGTAGAATCTGCATCCAAATGTTTTTCCCATTCATTTGTACTTCCAACAGGACGGAACTTGGTAAGATCATGCAGAAGAGGGAGTCCGAGATTGACGTGAAGCTACTGCTCTTTGCCATCCAGAGAACAACCAACTTTGAGACCATCATTGCCAAACGGTTCAGCGGTGTCACGTTACAACCTCCAGGTGAAACCTCTTCAGCGGGAAACGTGACAGCGGCAGAGGAAAACATGGTTTCAACAAATCCTTTTGAGATGGAAGAGGAACCAGCAGAAATGAAGGTAGGAGAGTCAATTCACTTGTCAGGCTAGCCTTCAGTGTTTATTATGAATGTATGCGATACAATATCAATACATGTATATATTTTGGTATCCACTTTATTCCTTTATGTGAAATGAGATATCAAAAAAATATGCTTTTTATTTCTTTCTCTCTTTCCTGCTTTCTTGTAGACCTTAGCCAAACCCAAGCTGTCATCATTCCAAGGTATCATAAGTCAATGTTTTGAACCCCATCTTCACATCTACATCCAGTCACAAGATAGGTAAGTCTCGTAAAATAATGAACAAAATTATAATAAAGATGAGAATGATGGTGATGATGTTAATGGTGATATTAATGATGATGATGATGATGATGATCACTATATCTTTAACAATAATGTTTTTTTAACTAATTATATGAAAAGTAGTGTTTCATTTTAGACAGTTTCTTCTTTTTATGTACATGAAAGAGATACATTTTTCAGACTCAGAGAATGCAATCAGTATGGTAAAGAAGGAGACATAAAACAAGATTAATGAGTCATTGATGAGGAATTATGAGGAGAGATCTCATGAGTGAGGATAAACAAACAGGTTGTCATTAATTCCTACTTTTTACCATCTTCAGGAATTTATCAGACCTGATCAATCGATTTGTAGAGGCCTTCAAGACGCAGGGTCCTCCTCGAATTGAGTCAGAAGAGAGCGGAGCTGTGCTGCCCTCATGTGCTGACCTGTTTGTGTACTACAAGAACTGCATGGTCCAGTGCTCTCAGCTTAGTACGGGTACACCGCTCCTGGACTTGACTCAAACCTTCCAGAAATACCTCAGGGTGTTTGCTAACAGGCTTCTCACAAACAATCTACCAAAGTGAGTTATGACAATGGACATTCCCTGTAAACATGGTCATTCGCAAGTCGTGATAAGAATTTTATCCATGGAAATAGAGTTATGAGTTATGAGATTTGTTCATGATAATCGTATACAATTTTTTGATTAACATAATAGTAGACATTATTAGTATACATATGTAATTATGTTTTATACGTGTGATATGAAATGATAAACAAATTGTGTCACATGAAGGACACCCAAGTCTAGGATGATACTTTGCTATTATTGTGATTGTACCCACATTGGTCCTATGCTAAGGTAATTATTTCTGTATTATGTGCCGCTAAGGGCTATTCATTAGATGTTTCTATAACCTCATTTATTTACTCTGTATGATGCCCCTATTTCACAGGTCACAAACTACAACTCCAGCTGGTGGTCTGAACATCTCAGCTTTGCTCAAAGAAGGTTTGAAAGAATCCTCGTCAGATGTACCTAAGTTTACTCCTGAGGAACAGTACTTGGTTTGCAGTATACTGTGTACAGCAGAGTACTGTCTGGATACTACTCAGCAGGTAGGTTATTATGAAATATGAAACAAAAGACCTTAAAAAGAAGATTGAGTTCTGGGAAGAGGTGAGAAATAATTTGTGAACGTTATCACTGTTATTATGCAAGTGCATCAGATAAAACATGCTCCCTGAAAAGCATGGCTCTTCAAATGCCTTCGTATTCTAAATATGGCATGTAACATCGTAAAAATCGGGACAGATTTTTACGCCACGTGTTCGTGTAGTCCCATATACATCTTTCTATGTACAATGATTGTAACTTTACCAAGACTTGGCCATTTAAAAAAAAAATCATTTTGAAGATTCCAGAACCATGCAATACACACAAATACTTATATGCTAGATGATCAACCTTTTCTGATCGACTCCACACCCTTTCTTTCACAATGCAATCGCATGACCACAACTTAGCTTTATCTTTAAGAGCAGAATCTAACCTTGATCACAAGTTGTTTTAAATGGAAGCAGAGGAGAAATCAAAGGAACAGATCTGTAACATTTTGAGAAAAAGTTTGAGAAACTGTTTGAATTTTAGAATCGTTTACGTATTGCAGCGCTGGAAGGGTACACTCTGCACAGATGCACATCATTTGACGTTAGCATGATACAAAATCAATAGTCAAATGTGGTTTTGAAAGAACACTAAGTAGATATGAAAGAACATTCTTGTCATAAGTTTGGGCCAATGCATTTTATGAAGTTCTGAAATAATGACTTTATTTCTTTGTTTTCAGCTGGAAGAGAAATTAAAGGAAAAGATCAACCCATCAATGGCTAGCAGGATAGACCTCAATGGAGAAATGGATGTCTTTCACAAGTAAGATATTCAGGGGGGGGGGTGTGTTTCACAAAGACTGAGATCAACTTTAAGTTGGCCTTAACTATGGCAGGCCATTCATGCCACTAGTTCCTCTAAACCATTCCTGGCATGGGACGTATAAATTGTGGTCACAAATCTACAGAATTTACCTTTTTTGATAGTTCATTATTGAAGGAAAAATATTATCTAAAGATCATAATTGAGAGGCCAATGGTGAGAACAGCCAGGGGCATGAATGGCCTGCCATAGTTAAGTCTAACTTAAAATCGATCTTAGTCTTTGTGAAACACCCCCCTGGAATTGTTTGTAATTGGTTGACTTAATTGATGAATGAATGGAAGATAAATATCTAATGACTTCTTTGTCATTCATAAAGATGTTGTGATAAACATAAGATGGTCAAGAATGAAATGAATATCTAATGTAAACATTTTGGGTTGAAGGGTTAATGGTTGATAATGAAAGAATTTGCATTTCTGTTTTAACTGGAGAATCAACAAGTGGGTATCCAAATATTTTGTTACTTGTGAACAGTTCATGTATGTATAGGAATACATGAAACAGTTAAGTAATTAGACTGTGAATGCCTAAGATATGTGGTTACTGGCATGCCAATCAATACTTAATAGATATTGATAAGATGACTTCTGACGTAAACTGTCAATTATTATGCCTTTGTTTTCTTGAGACTAGTAATGTTATCATTATGCCTTTGTTTTCTAGAGACTAGTAATGTTATCATTATGTTTCTATATTTATATCCTTCAGTGTGATATCAAACTGTATTCAACTGTTAGTGCAAGATCTAGAAACAGCATGTGATCCCGCTCTAACAGCCATGAATAAGGTAAGAATGTACCTTAATTTTTTTCTTCTAAATCTTAATATGAAAGAGAAAGGTACATTTGAATTTGACTACGCAATCACTTACACTTTCTCATAACTCAAGTAGTAGTAGGCTCTATTGGATAACTTGTTTAGCACAGGGCTAATCTTCCACAAGGTCCATCTGCGTATACTGGTATACTGGGGTTTGCAGGTGGACCACTACACAGGGGTTTCCCCTACTCTTATACGAATAGTGCAGTGGTCTCTGAACGTGCAAAGGTGGTGACTATCTTCTACACGGGCTTCCATTTAATGACCTATCAGGAGATGGATAAAGAAGAACTTATGAAGAAATTTTTCAGCATGTTTTAAGTAAAGAGGTTTTCTCCTTGAAGCACAAAGAAGAATAGGGCTGAAGTTATTTTGTACTCTGTGTAACAAGAGACTTAAAACTCTTATTTGAATCATTAAAATGTGTATGTGATGCATGATTGAACTGTGAATAACACAAGGTTGACACAAGTTACTATCTGTTGTTTCTTCTATAGGTGAACTGGTCCTCCGTAGAGACCGTAGGTGATCAGAGTGGTTATGTGACTGCCATTACAACACACATCAAACAAGCATTACCAGTCATACGAGACAATCTAGCATCGGCTAGAAAATACTTCACTCAATTCTGCATCAAATTTGCCAAGTAAGACATGAAATCATTGTACTCTATGTAATTTATTCATTGTAATTAATAATACCTAAGGCCCCGAATTCATTTGAAAGCAAATACTCAAGACACACTTGTGAAACAAAAAACATGTGATGTAGAAATTATAGTATTACAAATCTGACTATTTAATATCAATGTACATTTTTTACAAAGATTTTAAATCATAATGGTCCAGGATAGTGGTGATTATTGTTCAGATTACCCCATAATTCTCTTATAATCCTTCCTTTCATGTTATGGATTTGGCAGAAACAAATCTATCTAAAAGATAAAATATGTTACATATGTTCAATTGAAAAGTGGTCCAAGACAGGTACTGCCATTACAGAATAGGATTTAATTCTCTTTATCATTCTTTTTTTTCTTGATAAAGAATATATATCCTTCTTTTATCTCTTGTTCAATTACATGTCAAACCAACAGTGTCTCCTGTTATTATATTTCATTCATTCTCTGTCTTTTTCCTCAGTTCTTTCATTCCACGATTCGTCAGCCACATCTATAAATGTAAACCCATCAGTACAGTGGGTGCAGAGCAGCTTCTCTTAGACACACATTCCCTCAAGACAGTGCTTCTAGACCTACCGTCCATCGGATCTCACGTATCTAGGAAAGCACCTGCCAGGTAAGGGTTCTTCTAGACCCATATTCTTCAAATTGTTAAATTTACACCTACTTTCTGTTGGCTCAGAGGTTCTAGGAAAGCTCCCTATAGGTAAGATTTCTTCTCCGAGAGTCTGAGACTATGGAAGGTAAAAGGTTGTCTAAACCTGTATTTATCCATCAAGCTTGTAGACCTAATATCCATCACTTGTTGGTGCTGAAGTCAATGTGCTATTAATGCCTTTGATGAAGCATTCCATGATTATCTAATACCTCTTTTGAAGTCATGACTTTGTGTGTGGTCTGAGAACAAGGAGATTCCAATCCTGAATTGTTAAAAAACAGTGTTTCTAGAAACTTGTGTAAAGGTCTCAATGTACCAAAAAATGTTTGAAATGTCAACAATATTTTTGGGGTAAAATTTGAGCTAGTACTCTGACCTCTTGTACTCCCAAGCTTGATGAATCCTTGTTTTATCTCTTCTGCAGCTATACCAAAATAGTTGTGAAAGGCATGACTAAAGCAGAGATGATCCTCAAGGTTGTGATGTCACCTCAGGACCCTGCTGAAGCATTCGTTGATAACTACATCAAACTCATAGCTGATACAGACACCTCAAACTTCCAGAAACTTCTAGAAATGAAGGTAAGAAATTTAAACAGCATTTTATGCTGTATGTATTGGTATGAATACAGGCTTTGTGTTGAGCAAAATAAAGTTATAATCTCAGAGTGCTTTACTTAGATGACTATCACTAAAGAAAGCATAACAGAAATGGGAAAAAGGATTTTTGTTAATAGATGCTTGATTTGATTAAAATGAAGTACATTTACTTGATGAAAGCAGTAACAAAGAGTTTTTCAAGATATGATCATACAGTGTTGTTCTCACTCTATTCACCAGTGCCTAACTGCATGAATCTGTTTTTACAGACCAAAAATAAGAATCATTATTTGCTCATGATCACATTGTTCATCTGTACCTAGGTAGGCCATGTGCTATCATTGGTTCTTGAACAGTCCTCTATCTCTTCTCCATTTGATTTGCACAGGGTTTGAAGAGGAGCGACCAGAATGCCATGCTGGATATCTTCAAGGCACGTCTGTCAGCGACCAATCATCCTGGTCAGAATGTAGTAGTCGTCTCGTCATCACAAGAGCAACAGGATCTCAGTAGAATACGAAGACTTGAAAAAATTATCAAGAGAAAGTTGTAGTAGACACAATCTTCAAGAACTCTTAGTTGCAATTAAGCCATCTTGTTGACAATGTAGCATGTTTGAGAAAACCAACATCTCATAAATGTGTGCCACTCAAAGATGTTTCACTTACTTTTTTTGGCCATATTTTTCAAACTGAATTATATCTATTCCCGTTTGAATCAAACATGCAGATAATAACGTCTTTGGCTTTCTAACATTAAAATCTACACTAACTTTTTTTTCTCTGAATGTCTTTCTGCCCCCTCCTATGTCTGTCTCTGTCTCTCTGTCTCTGTCTCTGTCTCTTTCTCTCTCTCTCTCTCTCTCTCTCTCTCTCTCTCTCTCTCATAGATTTATTCAAGTAATATGATGTTCCGCTGAGATTCCATTTTAAGTTCAGAACTTCAATATTTATTTTTGAGGTGTTGCTGAAGGTAACATACTTTGTTAGAATATTTTTATTCGTACAAAATAACTTTGGTTTTGTTTCCCATGTCTGAATAGAGAATATTGCAAATTGATTATGGGGTAAAGTGCAAATGTGCCAGCAGTGTTAGAGAAATAGCTCTGTGACGGTTGTAAATTATTTTGATCTTATTTGATCTTATCAATGAAATGAATAGTACTACCATCATGTGACATGATTCCAATGAAAATGGTCACAAGATTTGATGTTATATGTATATGGTAAATCAGTAATTTGTTATGAGATTGTGTATCATAATGACTACACCCTGGACAACTATTACATAAATATAAATATATAAATTTTGTAAACAATGCTCATCTACCTGTAATGTATGTTATGTCTAATTTCATTTATCTCAAGGAAAAGCCAGCACATGCATCAACTAATTTCTTTAGATTAGTAGATCTTAAACTTTCTGGCCCTATGACCTCATCTGACATTCCGTGTCTGTGCCATTACCAACCTAAATGCAGTTTTCCATTGTTGCCATTACTCCATGTAATGTAACTGTAATGGATTCAAATAGGATTGTCTCTTTTCTATGAATCATCAATTTATTTAACATCAAAATGGAACAAAGGAGCATATCAGATAAATAATTGAGCTCAGGTATTGTGGAGGTTACATACATGCGGGCAGCAACAGAAACAAAGTATGATAAACCACAAGAATTTATAAATAAATATACATATAGAAAGTATTAATAAAATTGTTCAAGCTTCATAAATCAATATTATTTAGTAAAACAATTGGATATTGTAGCTACTGAAGGACAGAAGGGTGATTTTACTCAGACTGATTTTACAGTTCACGCCCTTCTGGCCCCCGGCAGACGGTTTATGACAATGCCAAAAGTTAGTAAATGGCAAGAAATAGATGAACCTAATTATCCAATAGTAACATTTACAGTTTTTAAGATTGCAAAGCTGAATTTTTCAGCTGCTGCGAGCCGAACAAGCATTCAATGAGGTTTGTTTACGTATAGTTCAGCTCTCATGCAGGAGATGATCCATCCATGACCCCTCTCAAAACTCTCTGAATGGAGGGGTCACTAACCCCTAGTTTAAGACTTATGATGTTGAATATTAGGGCAATCATGTTACAATGTAGACATTCAACAAAAGTACAAGTAAGTGAAGTTAATATCCCATCTTGTTTATTTCAATGCTTTTACTATTACTTTGCATTATCATATCTTCAATGCGCTCTTTTCTAAACGCTTCTTGTTGTACATATGTTTTTCCCATACATAAAGTTATTATGTTTTGTAGATTTGTCAATGCTGATTCCTTCTAAGTTATGTATTTTATATATTTCTATATAGAACTAATCATATATGTATTAATAGATTTATGCTTATTCCCCAAGATTATGTCATTGCCATCCAGAGCTGCCAACCATTCCGTTTTTCCCGGAATTACTCTGTTTATTCCTCTAAATTATGGTAGTACGTTTTTCTTCATAAAATGCTTTTTTTTAATAATTGTTTATAATTTTTTTTTTTTTTTAACATACTGCAGGTCAAACAACTGTCCTTAAAATTTTATTTTGATCACAAATTCAATAGGAAACTATCGTCAAAACATACTTAAAGAGAAACATATTCTCAAAAAGAATTAAACGCCGATAATACGAAAAATAGCAACAACAAAATACCTACTTGTAACTATAGGTCCTAATACAAAAAAACAGCATGAGGAATGGACATTTCTGCAATGGAAGTTTGTCGTGGTTGTAAGTTTGTTTTAATGAATTCCTTTTTTTTGCCATCGTGGTTCCTTTTTTTGGTCGTACAAGGTTGGCAGCTCTGGCCATCTGTTCTTGTATGAAGTATTCATCTTGAGTATAGTATGTATATCACTTACTTCATGTATATCATCTGTTGAGAGCCAGAAGGGCATTAAAACTATGTTGTGAGTTAACCTATTGACTACAGAGTTACCTAATTCCCATAGGCTTAACACAGGGACCACCCAGTTCTGGTTAGCAATGGGTTAATTGAGTCTTTAAGTATTCAATTAGTCAACACCCTTCTGGCTCTCAGCAGATATTGGGATGCCTGCTTATTACCCAGACCATACATCTCATCAACCATTCAGAAGTGAGAAATCTGCTTGACCCTTACCAACCCATTCCCTCCTGGAACCAGATTACTCCTGTATTAAGCATGTGGTAATAAGAACATATAGTAGTAAATGGGTTAAAGTGCAAGTCTGGCCGATGTGCGAGTTGAATTAAATAAATAGAGAGAGAAACAAAATCCTAAAAAATCCTAAAAAGTAATACAGCGTAAAAATTTGGGGGAATGGACCAATTTATAAATGTATCTATTGGATCAATCCACATCCACTACATCAGTTGTTGCTTTGACAGGCAAACATTGGGCAAGCTTTCGGTTTTTCTAGAGCAACTTTTGTTTTAAAAAGGGTAAATGGTATGTATTCCGGTACTTAGATATGCTCATTCGTCTGTGTATTGTGCAAATATTATGTATATAGATAAGAATGAATAAGTATTAAAACCATGAAATCTAAAGCAGAACTATAATGCAAGGAACAAGGTCTATCTCTGTATTGTATCTTTAGTGTGTGATGTGTATGCTCACAATGCTGGCTTTAATGAAACTGTGAAGTATTTGAAAATGGTAGATTTTAAACAATGGAGATAAATACAGAAAAATATACTGGAAGTTGGAAGAAAAAACATAGAGGAAGTGAGGAATAAGAGTGAAAGTAAGAAAAGGTTAGATGAAAGAGGAAATACAATAATCTTACAAAAAGGTGAACGAGTGGGAATGGGAAATTCAAGGGTAGCATAAATTGCCCGTCCAAAATTGCAAGTCACTAAACAATTCCAAGAAACAATGTAACAACATGAAACAACAGTTCTCTAACATGCTTTAACAACAAACAAAAAACACACGAGAACCTGGCCTACTGGGAGGGGGGGGGGGGGGGTCTCGCCGTGCATCCCACGTGCGCCTCATGTATATATAGTATACAAATGTATAAATGTTTTTATATATTGAGTTATATTGATGTTTCAATTTATGTTATGTTTTTATGTTTTATGTTATTGTTTGTATCATGTGGAGGGCTCCGTTGGAAAGCAGTTTCTTTTAACTGAATCGGACTACCCTCCACTGTTTTACCAATTGTAATAAATAAAACATGAATAAATAAATAATAATAAATAAATAAATAAATAATGACAATAAATGTAGACAATATAAAACATGGAGAAAACTAATTAGAAGGTGAATAAATCAGAAATAAATTATTCTTTGACAGATTATGCAAGATAAACGATAGAGTTATCCATCTGTGTCAGACAGTTCAGTCGTTCAGTTAAATAAGAAGACAACAATTACAGTACAATTTACTACATCAATTTGTATAACTACCTGCTATATTGCTCATCTCTCGTACATTAACCTGGCTTGTGATAATCATGTTCGCTCGCGGGCGCGCTCCAGAAATTTACACCCTGGAATTTATTGGATCACCGCGCCGCGCGAATGCGATTAGGGAACATATCTCTTAACTCCCAAGCTCTTCCTCTATTTTTATCCTACATCCCGTCTGACATTTTGAGATGAAGCACGGTCTACCGGGTTCATGAACCAAAAGTAATAATGTGGATGGGTGTCGGGAGAGAGAAAAGGAGATTATGCGAGTGCAATCGAACGATGAACTATGAGAATGTTGTTAGGCTCTCATAGCCAGCAAGGTGTGATATTGAATTGATTGAATTTCGGTTGTGTAACAGAATTCGTTGGGTGTACGAATGTATATATAGTTACAGAATGATATTAAATTTGATTCAGTTGTGAGAGAGGGAGAGGAAAGGAGGGAGAGAGAGAGAGAGAGAGAGAGGGGGTGATAGAAAGGTTTGGGGAGGGGGGGGGGGGGGGGGGAGAGAACGGAAGAGGCGCTGAACGCGTTGTGATTTAAAATGGTCGAAGCAAGCAGGTATGGGGGTTGGAACCACCAGGGACAAAAAGGATTTTTCAAATTGAGTTGGCAATAATGATGGCTCTCCATTCCCTCCGCCAGAGAAGAAAGCTCCGAGCAATTTAAAATATTGTCTTTCTTCATGGAACTGTATAATACCAGCTGCTTATTTCAAGAACATTTGGTTGCATTTTTTTTTTTTTTTTTTTTTTTTGGGGGGGGGGGGGGATTTGTTTCGCTTTCCCGTCTCCTTTCCACCTCTTAACTTGGCATGTTACAATTTAGATTCATGTATCAATTATTGTTTGATATTACATCGATGCTTCCATTGACACCTTGCTCAAATTTTCTATGCATGAATAATTTGCATCTTTTTTTCCCTCCTTGATGTCTCAACAAAATTGAAATGAAGACACTTCGACCTATGGTATGATATACAATAAAGATTTTAAAAATAAGAATTCCCCCTTTCATGTGAATATTGAAAAGACAAACAATTATCCATTGACGGGCATTCTTACATCAGAGAGTCACTCAGTCAAGAACAAGACATGTATAGTTCAATCACTTCAGTACAAGCCAAACGAGATCAATGTTATCATAGCACAGTCGTCTGCAGACAGTGAACAAATATTTGAACAATCCATAAAGTGCAAATTTATATTTGAGATATGATGACCGCGCTATCGCGTAGCGTTGACATGAATGACATATCAATTACTCGCTATCGGGGGTTGTATTTATAAGTTCAAGAGGAGAACATCACAATAGAATGTTCAATGAATGACATTGACAAAGTGAAATTCAAAAACTTGCTTGTCAAACGCCAACGCATTCGTCTTGTTCGAAATTAAATAAACATGGAATTGAAGAAAGATCTAACAAATGCGAATACCAACAGCCACGTCATGCTGTCTTCATATAAGGCCTTTACAAAAAAAATAATTATGTATTGCCCTTTGCGACCGACCCCAAAATCTTGAAAACTACGGTCGGCTTTTTATTTTTTGAATTATTTTTTTACCGTTTTTTATTGAAAAAAATATTGGAGCATTCAAAACTGAGAAACATTATAGCCCAAAGAGGGAGAAGACAAAAACAGATTTCCGACCGACCTACCCGTGTTTTGGCACCTTAAGGGCAATACAACAACTTCGTCCAAAGGGGTTTCTATTATGAAAACAGAAGGACGAAGAAGAGGTAGAAGACAAATGGGGAAAGAAGAGAAGGAGGAAGACGGAGTAGACAAAGAAGAAAAAGAAGGAGAAGAAAAGGAAAAAGAAGAAGAAGATGGTGAAGATGAAACACCTATACACAGACATAATTTTGTACAGGCTTGCATGGAGGTGACTTGGCCGGGGGGAGCAAAAGGTTCAATACACCCAAACTTTGTCGACACTGGGACAAGTGAAGAGAAAAGGAGAGAGAGAGAGAGCGAGGGAGAGGGAGAGAGAGAGAGAGAGGGGGGGGGGGGGGGAGAAAGAGAGAGAGAGAGAGAGAGAGAGAGAGAGAGAGGGGGGGGGGGGGAGAGAAAGAGAGAGAGAGAGAGAGAAAACCAAAATGAGGGGGGGGGGGGCATGTCCATGGAATAATTGAACCTGAAGCCCGACTTCACGGCATTGGACGCTTGCGTGCGTGAAATCAAGTTCTGTATTAAGAATAACCTTTCTTGTCTAATTACGGTTCAATATTCTGCTTCAAGTGTAACATTTTGTTCCGAATGATTACATTTTCATCGGCCATTTTTGTAATCGGCTTCAACATGCAGTTGATTTATAACTAATAAAAAATATCAACTATCACTTGTCACCATGCATAGGAGATAGTGCCCAAATATTCTGTACCATATTGTTTACATGTATATAAAATACCAAATAAAATATCAAAAATTAAATGGGGAAACAAAATAAAAACAAAAATTAATCAATAATTTCGATCTGTCGAGTTTATTGTTGTTTTATTACTGTACAGATTGCGTAGAAAGGCCTATAATACTGAGATGTTCAATTTCACAAGTTTATAAATAGCAAGATGAAAGAGAGAGAGAGAGAGAGAGAGAGAGAGAGAGAGTGAGAGAGAGAGAGAGAGAGAGAGAGAGAGAGAGGGGGGGGGGGTTGAGAGAAGATATAGACTAATAGGTAAACGAGATCCCATCCTCTATCCCACTCTTGATCGAATATCCTCCTTTTCTGTTGCTTTTTGACACATATTCTGAATGAAAGCTTTTTAAAAATTTGTTCATCATGTCTGACAGAGATAAGAGAACAGACAAAGAGAGATAGAAAAAAGAGTGAGTAAGTGAGTGCGTTTCCAAGTATTCGTAAGCACAATTTGAAACAATTTTTTTCTTTCTGGGGGATCCACAAACTACAAGCACTGCTTTTAAGTGGATCCCCCCATTTTCTTAGAAATTATGAATTTCTTGTAATAATTTAATTATGTGTAAAGAGTATTTGTATAGTTACCAAGAAAAATATCAATAACGTTCACACATTTTTGTTCATACTTTCTGTAATAATACATGTAAAAACTTTGTTTATCTTTCTTTCTGTTGAAAATGAAACAACTATATAAATATCCATATTATTATTATTATTATTAATATATAAGTGATAGAGAGAGAGAGAGAGAAAAAAAACGAGAGAAGGAGGGGTGGAGACGAAGGAGGGAGATGAAAGTTCATATTCATCTCGAACATTAATTTATATCAGGCTATTTGTCAAAATGATGGAGAGTTCAAAAGTTGATAACGATTTGGCGCATTGAGTAATTGTTGTTGAGGCATGCCAAAGTCGGAAGAAGAGCCTGAGCAGTTATTCAAAAAGTGATGAATTTCCCAAATTTTCTGGATGGACAGTATAATCATTGATGTATGGATAATAACATTCCAGGACAATCCATCTCTTTCGATGTCAGACTCATTTTCTGCTCCATCGATTTCCTTCTCGTTTTCTTAAACCACATGTTTTCATGTTCACCGATCACAGTCGGATGCGTGGAGGTCATGTTTCTCTCCTGCATGACGTCACACTCAATTTCAAATCCGTCTGCTTGACACTTCATCAGTTTTTTAATGTAACAGATACAACCTGAAAAGTAGGGCATGTGGCAATGAGATTTGCACAAAAGCGTTGCGAAATTTGACAAGGAAGCTGAGATTTTTCGCAGGTTGAGATGGATTGATTGCTTCTCCAACTTCATTCCCCACGCCCACTTTTGGATTCGTTCACTAAGGAGTGGGGTGGGTAGCGGGCGAAAGCCGTTAGCCACCGCAGACTCGTCGCTTCACCACACAATCATTAAGGCCAAATATTTAGTCAGCAAATAAATGTCAAGCTTGATTTCACATTGTTTTTGCCTGGAGTGTATTCATATTAATGAGATGAAAACAAAAACAGTCAATATCGATTAAACTGTGAAGACGTCCGCCGACACCTCAGGTCGATTCGTCCATGTCTGTAATTTAAATAAGAAAAGATAACGGCGCGCCACTCAAAAAACTCTCACACACAATACACACAAAGGAACGGCCCGTGTTTACTCTATCGAGTGTGTAAAGAGCTCACAGAGAAAGAATGGCTCATACACGGTGTTATTGTTGGTGATAATAAACCTGTTCCCCGTTAACTTTAGCAGAGAACTTCTCGTGAACTAGAAACTCAGTACTAAAAACTTGTTTCGATTATTTTAGGATAATTTGCCCGATTTGACCTGCAAGATGTCTTCCTATGCGGGACTAGACGAGATAGGACTTCGAAAATTGGTAAGTGTATGACATTTTAGCATTCCTATATTCAGAAGTCGTGAACTTCCAGTAACAATCAGTCAGTGATGCCCTTCAATCTCGATATCTCGGGGCCGTATGGGCGAACCATTGATTGCAGATGATGCCGGTAACTCGGGCGGCAGGTGTTTCACGTTCTCCGTGTTCAGCTCGTGCTATATTCTTTGCGTTGTTTGGTTATAAATCCTATGTTCTAAAATGAGCTCTTCAATGACAATGATTGTGGAGTAATTGCTACGTGCAATATGAATTGTTTACAAGCAGGTTATATATTTTAACTGAATTTGGATGTATCCCCATCACAATATTTATAGATCTAGTGGTAAAATCTACTGGTAGATAGAAATGGAAAGGCCAGAAGGTTGACAGATGTCATTTTTATTGATTTTAAAGTACTCCACATACGAATACATGCACTAGCATTTTATTTTATGCAACTAATCGGATGATTATGGTAAAATGTCACAAACATTTGAAGACATTTACAGCTTATTTCTCTCCAGTTTACACAATCTTTCCTATCTGCGGTTTCTTTTCTTCTTTTCTCATCTTTAATAGTTTGACTCTTGTATTGATTCTCTTAATTGCTCTTGCTTCTCTTCTTATTTATCATCTACCCTCTCATCTGCTACTTTCTCTTCCTTATATTTCTGGTATATATCATTCTTTATGACTGGCATTACATTTTAAATGTTATTGTTTGTATTTGAACCATGTTATACATTTTATTATTTTTGTAATCAATCATGTAAGGATAAATCATTTTTGATAAAGTGTATTACAAAAAATGTTGTTTAAAGCAACACTGTAAATATTACTTAATAGTTTCAGAGGTTTGAGCAAAGATGTCAGCTATTTGCCATAATTTGATATGTTAAAGTATAACTGTAAGCACAAATTGAAACCACTTCTGATTTTATAAGTAATGATAATTGTTTCATATTTTGTTCCATGCTGATAAACAATAGATTTCCTCTCTCATTAAGGCTAGATCAGAAACTAGAAGTAATTCAATACCCATTATGACCCATAATTTGATGAAATTGATGGCTCTGCTTGGCTGTTAATTGTTCAATTTTACACAATGACTATCACAATGTACTAATGAGAAGCTATCAGTGAGCCTAGATTCTCTCTCTCTCTCTCTCCATAATGCAGCTTTCTTGCTAATATGATTTTGAGTGGTACACATGTTATATGTTTACCTCTATTACTCTAATTCCTGAACACTGAACAGGAGTTCACTAATAGGGCAGACAGGACTATAAATAACCCCCAACCACCCTACTGTCATGGTACTACTTGGTAGCGGGGTGAAGCAGGGGAAGGAGCACATCCAATTGGGGGGGGGGGGGGGGGGGGGAGACAAGACAATGAAAGAGGGCATCAATTCCTTGGAGGAGGTTGGGGTTAGATTCTGAGGGAGGGGAGGGGTGGGAGTTGGAGAGTCCAAGGGCAGAAGTGGTTTGTGATTTATAATCACGACCCGTCTTTGAGATGACCTCCTGATTGTGAATCATTCTGAAATCTGAATGTAGTTGACATGATTCTATGATATTTGGATTTGGAACTCACTGACATTTTGCATCAAATATAATTAAGTACTCCAGGAATAGATGATACAAGTAGTAAAGTATACGACTATTAGGTAGGCCTGCATTGTTTGCAGATGAATTGATAGAATGTGTTTGCCCCCAAGATCTCATTGCTCATTCACTGAAAAGAAAAGTTGTTGGATTATATCGTCACCGTTTTCACGAAGTGTCCCAAGAGCGTTTTAGCGTACAGAAACAAATTTTGAGATAAACGCGTTTAAAGTTTCACTTTTTTACAATCGCTGTTTTCACGGGGAAAAAGTATGTGATGGTATTCATTTTTTTGGATATCTTGATAGTACACTATCTACAGAATGAAATGATATAAGTTTTACGTGGAAATAATGTTTATTTAAACAATAATTAGACCTCAATCACAGAGGACAGTCAGAGGACGGTTCGTGAAAACGAAAAACTTGACATCCACGCTTAGGCTCGTCTTCACGTAGTGGCCCCGCAGCTTACGCGGCCCCGTTTCCCCGTTGGTTATGTGAAATTTCGTTTTTACGAACCGTCCCAGTTGACGTGCGCGCTACATGCAAAGCAATGCCCATTTGCGTACCCCCCCCCCACCCATAAAAATATATTTGTCATACCTAGCTGATTCTGTTTCCTCGAAATCACAGCACTATATTCAATGTTAGACTCGCATCACTCTGCCCCATCCAGAAATTCATCTTGAATCCTTCACATAATGCAGGAAATGCAATAATTTGTTAGTGACTCTGAATGCCTGTTATGGAAATTGTATATACTGTCCTGCTTCATATGTGATTTAAGTTTAATTGAATATTTTTGTCAATGATCAATAGCATATTTGCATACTTTTTGTTTGGGGGGGGGGCACACCAAGCACTATGTACAACTTCTTCTCAATTCTTTCTTTCTCTTTCTCTCTCTCTCTCTCTCTCCTCTTTAGCTCTCTCATGCAAACAAGAACATCCCCCTCCTTCTCTTTCTTTCTCTCTCTTTATCTCTCTTTTTGTCGTTTATTACCCCTCTTTGTTGTCACATAAGTCATTATCATTTTAGTACATTACTCTCTCAGACACATTTCTCCTATAAACAAATCTAACTAAATAAGAATAAACGTTGAATAGCACAAAGCAATCAAATCTTAAGATTAATACTTTCGTCTTGATTATGACTGCATTTATTTCTTTGCAATATACAGTAACTGGAATCGTTTTTGTACAGTTCATTTCACAATTACATGTACAATCATTAAAAATTGATAAATCATAATAATAATAATAATAATAATAATAATAGCCTAATAGTTCACTCAAAATTTTATTAAACCGAAACGGAAATTCTTTTTGCCCAATTGATCGTGAGCCCGGCAGCCACTGAGCAGCGCCAGATCGACGTTGCTCTATCCCTTATTGTTGAACGCCAAACAAGGTAGCAACAACTCCCATCTTTTAACGTCTTTTGGTATGACGCGGCCGGGATTCGAACCCACGACCTCCCAGTTGTGAGGCGGACGCTCTACTGACTGAGCCAACACTCCGGTGTAATGAATCATGTTTGAATATCAAAATTGCAACTTATTTAACTGTAGCCCACACTCATGGCAAAAAATACAACATGTATTCTGAAATGCAAATTCACAAGGCCACTGATTAGGGGGAGGGAGGGTTACAATATAGTTTGAGTACTGCCACAATGGGAGAGGAGCTTAAAAGAAAATCATTAATTATTTATATTTTTTGTGTATGACATACAAAGTTGTCAGCTGCATACGTCCCTGTTGCCTCATAAAATTGCAGATCTGAGATTTACATAGATGTTGTAATCTAACTTTTCAAACATTATTTCTTATTCTATGTCTGATTTCTTTCAAACTTTCCCCAGTCTATTACACTCATTTTGTTCTGCTTTAACATAAATCAACTTGTTACAAAGGTTGGATTGCCCTTTGAAATATAAACTATTAGCAATTAATATTAGTCCTACATGCCAAATCCAAAACATACAACACTGTAAGTTTATGGGATTAACACTGTAAGTTTATGGGATTAAAACTTCTTACATGCAACTTTCATATGATGGATGACCTTAGTCTGTGCTGTTCTTAGTGAGGAAGGAGGGAGGTTGTCACTGTCAAAATAATAATAACAATATGCTCAAGGCGCTCCAACTATTACCCTGGCTCTGCTAGGCAGCCGCTTTCGGTGCTCACAGCAGAGTGGCAAATGTAGATTAATATCTTGCCAAAAGACATTACTGCTGTGGCGGGACTTGAACCATGGATCCTGTGATCCACAGTCCAACGACTTATCCACTAGACCACAAAACCTCTAAATGGAGGCACATTCGGAGTCAGAGTCTCCTGTCAGCGTTGCAGTCCCCGTCCAGTCCACATCCATCTAGCTCATAGTGACTCTTGAACCCACCCTAAGCCTTCCGTTATATCGAAGATCTCGTTTCTTGCCACAATTGATCTCTCCATCACGATCCCACCTAACAATAACTTCTGTATTTTTGTCCATCCTAAGAGGTAATTGACAAAAGATTGTTACAATCAAGTTATCAATAACTCTGTTCAATGATAAGTAGAGAGGACATAGTAATTTTATTTCATAAAACAGGAATGAAACCTAGAAACGGGTATTAAATAAAAAGTGGTTTTACTCTGTCCTAAATTGATATTTTGAAATATACAGTAACTATAAATGAAAATCAGAATATGAATTTAAGGTCTACTTTTAACAGAAAAAAAGCGAAGCATGCACCGAGTAGAAAAGCAGATTTGCAATTGTTTTATAAATACTGTTGCACCATTTATTCACTTAGAATGCAATTTGTGACATTGTGGCACTAAATTCCTGGTAGGAAATCAGAGTGGTATAACTCCTATTTAAAAATATGAATGGCTTTCCTGTGTTCAACCTTTTAGGTTGGGAGGATTGGTATATTGTTTAAAAAATTGTGACAGCATACTCCATGGTCTGTATGGTACTATTGTATTCCATTTCAATAAAAAATGTAGCGGACATCTATACAGTATTTATCAACCACTGAAGATGATATGATAGGGTTCCATATGTATTACTGGGTTTGTTGTCATTCATTGAATTGATATGTTCATATCTAAAGAAGATATAAAATCTGCAGGTTATCAGCAAATTTGTGATGAATGTTGTAAACCCAGTAAGTAACAATGAATGCACTTGCATGTACTTGTCTGTCAGATTGAAAGAAACTTTATTATATCAACTTTCAGAAAGACCACTCAATAAGGATCAATATTCAAAGTTAGTCAAGCGTATAATATCATTCATTATTATTTATGGTGCAATTATCGCATAAAGACACGCGTGATGTAGCAGCGGGTAATATAAGAGCATATTACCATACGTTTCACATCTGGGTACTTGTACATGATACATGTATAAGTGATACTTGAAATATAAGAAGAGGATAATTGATAATAATAACATTGACTGGCTCACATTTTGGTTGATATGAGACAATATTGCCCTCAACATAACCATATTGCCCTCGTCTTTGACCCGGCCAATATGATTATATTTGGGCAATATAGTTTCATATTCCCATTAAAGCCAGTCAAAATTATAAAAATATTTCATATATAAACAATATAAAATGTAACAAATTAGGTTAAAACTTACCTTTGATGACTGAGGGGACTTAGCTATTCAGTCGGTCGGTCTGTCAGTCGTTTGGTCTGACCTCCAAACCATGGTATTGGAAAAGCAATCAGTTCAAGGGCAGAGGGTGAAGATGCTGGGTTAAAAGGAGAATATATTTGATAACTCATGATGGATGCAGAAAACCCCCAACACAGCTCGTACAGGAAGTTATACTGGGATGATATGATTTTAAAAGCGCATCTCTTCAAAAAATTACAGGCATCAGGTTAATGCATATTATTTTATTTTTTCTGTGATGAAACAACACAAATTAGTGTAACTCTCCTTTTTCACCCCCTTCCCCCTATGAAAAAAAGACAATAAGAAAAATACAAAATATAAGATGAAGCCTGTCATCTTGTAAGTTGATACACCATAAGTAGCTCAAACATGACATGTTGGCAAAATGAATGTCTGTCACGCACATTAAAGAGCGAAGAACTTGTGTTTGATGCCTTACAATACCATCAACTGCCTAAAACCTTTCAAAGCAAGATCAGTCATGCGTTTATGAAAAAAAATTGAGTGTTTGGGAACCCGTCATCTTTGGAGGGCCCTCCTAGCACCCCCACCACTTTGCGCACATTAGAAATTTACTTCCCAGCATAGTTTTGTCCATGGATCATTGTTATGTAAATGAAAATAGTTCATTTGTTTGCTAAAGATTGACCCCTCCCCCTCGCCAGCCCAGCTCCCAATCTATAACTTTTCTTTTGGAGCTAATTTCCTTACCACACATACCTTGTCAATTTGCTAAAAGCTCTCCACATCAGCTGCACAAACTCCTACATGGACATCAACCACTGGGGGTGCTAGTGGTCCCTCATCTCTTGCGTATCCCAGCTGTCTATTTTACTGGTAAACTATGAAAAAATATGAAAAGTATTTGTTTAATTTTTCTGCATTTGTTCAAACAAGCCACTTCATCTCACGGTTGAATATCCCTTTAACTTATTAGCAAGCACATCATTATCTAAAGCAATTAAGAAGACCTTGCATAATTAAGTCTCAGTCTTGCAAACATGGGATGAAACAACCCAAATTAGTGCTAACTCCCCCCCCCCCCCTCACAACGTGACGGACATGTGCGCTATACCAGAAGCAACTACGGTAGTACTATTATTATAGGCAACCCCCCCCCCCCCCCCCCAACAAAACAAAAAGCCTGTCATCGTCTAAGTCCAAGGCAAAAGGTACACCTTAAGTAGCTCAACCACAACTTTGGTGGCAAAATGAAATTATCATGCACAATAAAGAGGGAGGAATTTGTAGTGGACGTCTTCCCATACCATCAGCTGTATCTTTGTCTTTAAAGCAAATTAATTAAGAGCAGGCATGCGTTTATGAGCATAAAGCCGAGTGTATAAGAAGCCGCTCCAGCCTATGCTAGGTTGACCCCCCCCCTCCATCCATTAGTACCTCAACAACATGCTTAAAGCTCTCCACGTCAAACTCCTACTTAGACATCAGCCACTGGGAGTGCTAGTGATGGTCCTCTCAGCCGGCTATTCTACTGGTAAAACCGGGAAGAAACATGAAATGTATTTGCTTCATTTTTCTGCATTTGCTGAAATTAAGCCACTTCATCTCAATTCTCATGGTTGGATTTCCCTTTAAATTATTAGCAAGCACAAAATTGTTTATTCATTCAAGCATACCTGGCTTTACTATTCAAGTCTCAGTCTCGTATTTATAACATGAACATGGAAAGAGCTTACGAGGGGGTCATGTAACATTTAAATCTAGTACTACGAGTACGTAAGTACTAACGTAGTAGATCTAGACTCTAGGCTCGCGCTCGAGCCTAGACTCAACTCCTACGTCGCAATTGCCATTTTATGATTTGGCATTGTCATATCAACATTGACATTGAATTTTAACCAAAATGTGCCCTTGGCTAATTGGGCCTTGCCTTGGAGGCTTGGGCTGGTACTGCTTAATCAGTTAACATAGTTAATGTAAAATTATTATTAATGATATCTCCCCTGCCCTGGCCGCGAATATTTTTTTTACACGCTAGTCTGGCCAGTTTCGCCGTAATACTAGTAAAAGTGCGCTGGAGGTAAAGCCTACATATAGGCATGCACTAGGCCTACCGCAGTTTAACTTGATTGCTCTCTAGCTGAACGTTCGGTCGTTCGTGTCTCAAGCTTAGATCAAGATTAATGTAAAGTTCCTAAATTAAATTAAAATAGATTAAGTTTTTGAATTCCATCGCCCAATGGCTGAGATGGCCGTCTCATTTAAAAGGGCCAGCTATGTCTTTATCTGATGATTGTCATGCACGATGTACATGTTTATCATCATGCTCCTCGCATGTAGGCTGCTAGACTAATATTAGTCGTTTCAATGGTGTTTATCATAGAAATGGCCAGGCTAGCGTGTAAAAAAAAATTGCGCGCCCTGGCATGGGCTTCACTCTTCAGCGAATTCGCCTTGTGACTTGTTATTGCATGTAACTGCTCCTGCACTTATACATGTTCAAGCTTATCTAAGATACTGTGTTACTTAATACTTAGTAGCACTCTGTTGATAGTACTACTAGATCTGCATACTAGTAGACCGACAATACAACTCACGCAGAAAACAGTGCGTGGGACTGTAATGACCTATCTCGCCATTTCGTAACTTGATATCCGTTTAGAATATGAGTTTGTTTATACTGCTACAGACGATATTATTGAACGATGCATAACATTGTTTTAAAATAAGTGAAAATAATTACCTAGGGCTGTCAGATTCCTCTAACAATTCCGCCAGAAGCACCGGCATCTGTGACAAAGGCTTCGCGGAGCCGGTTCCTGTACAATTATCAATAGCAGACTACATTTGCGCGTAAGAGGCCACTTCGTGAAAACGGTGTTTGCCAGTTGTACCGCTTGTGATACGTTTCGTGACGTCACGTATGACGTAATTAAGCAAGATTAGACTTTGAAAATTACTGAAGTTGTAGACATTTATATACATTGCTCAAAAACGATCAAAACTCGAAATTAAAAATTTCAACGATTTTGGCCACTGAGGCCACTTCGTGAAAACGGTGACGATATGTATAGGAATGGTCGGTCAAGTTGAGAGATGGTTTTGTATGCCTTATATGGACAAATAAACAATAAACAAGTGTACTGTTTCAAATCTAGAAGAGAAAATGAAGGAGTAGTCAAGTTGATCGGGAGGAAATGTTGAAGATGATTGCGGAAGGAAAGGTTCAGGAAGGGAAATGAAAGGTTTAATGCAACAGGATTGAAGTTACAAACATGTAGATTGTATAAATGTTTCCCTTTTCAAGTTGTGTTGATACACTACACTGTAATAACAGGAAATAATACTATGTGCTAAGCTACTATGTGCTTTCCATAGAATGCAGGACTGTATAGCCTGCAGGTCAGATGAAAAAAATACTTGAAATGTTGCACAATGCATGGTGGTGAATGATGGAATTGCTTTTTGGCTGAAGAATTTAATGAAGCAGCTATCACATGAGATACAACAGTAGCCTTGCCAAGAGAAACAGGATGTACACTGTATGTAAGATACACATGCAATTTGTTTGCTTGTCTGAGAGAGGGAGAGAGAGACAGAGAGAGAGAGAGAGAGAGAGAGAGAGAGAGAGAGAGATAGAGAGAGAGAGAGAGAGAGAGAGAGAAAGAGAGATGCTTGGCAAATACTGTAAAGTAGAATGAACTTACACATAGTTTACCCTGGGTGCCCAAAATCTAGTTCTGTACCCCTAAAATCTCTAAAACTTTTATAGGGCTCATGTACAAGACATTTTAAAACTCAAATCCGGATCCCCTTTCCAAAAAGTTAGTGTGAAGCCCTGATTTACTATGACATGAACTTTAATTTCTTATAATACATTTGCAGGTGTTGGTACTGTAAGAGAGATGTTTTTACTTTGGAATTATATATATAATCTGCACATTTGTGTATTACCAATAGTTGATTTCATTGATTTCTTAGAAATATAAATTTTTTGTACTAGTATTATGAGGGAGTTATTCTTGCCTGGTATTAAAGCTGTAGCCTACATGTATAATTGTGATGCCTTACAATGAGGTTTTTGCCTGCCTGCAAATGTGGTCAGTGTACAATATGTTCACAAGGTTCTAAGTAGCTAAATAGTTGATTGAACCCACATGTACATGATCAACTATAAAATCCAGATCAATCTACATAATTGAAAAATAAGCGTCTCCCTCTCAGCAACTCCGTGGATAGAGTTATCTGTTAACACTGTATAAAAGTAGGTGACTGCCTGACAGAC
The DNA here is from genome assembly GCF_000002235.5 of Strongylocentrotus purpuratus. Lineage (NCBI taxonomy): Eukaryota > Metazoa > Echinodermata > Echinoidea > Camarodonta > Strongylocentrotidae > Strongylocentrotus > Strongylocentrotus purpuratus. The sequence continues at coordinate 2,416,474 of NW_022145605.1, forward strand.
AATTAATTACTTTCTAGCACACAATGGCAAATATATCATTGTAGTGAGCAAATTAAAATCCACTACTGACTGTGCATGTACATGGATGTTGTCATTGTTATGTGTATCAGATGAGGATGGAATGTGTAAAATAAGTAGCCAGCATAGTTTTTCTTAACTGAAAACAAATATTTTCATGCATTTTGTCCATTTACATTGGTACATTTTAAAGGATGATATGCTGCGGTTACTATTTGTCTAACTCTAAAAGTATCCTTTTAAGTCTAATGTGGGTCGGGAATACTACATGTAGCTAGATTTCTTCAATATTTACTGGGACATTATACATGTACTCCTGAAGCTATTATAAATGTTCTCTCTAAGTCTTTAGTGCACATCATCTATTTTTAGTCATGAATGTTCTGAGTAAGTGTTACGTTCTGTGGAATTAATTTTTGTCATTGCTGACCTTGAATGTCTTTTAATGTTAGCAGCTAATGGAAGATGAGATGTCAGCTGCTTACTGTAGCTGACTAGACTTAATCAAGGCAGTGATGAGTTTCATAAGAGAGTCACTACCTGTGACTCATTCACTGCACAATAGCAGCTCATAAAATGGGGGATGGCCTTTGCCCCGTTCTTGTAATGTTAGTGTCCTGCAACCGATTGATCAATACAGGTGTCTGTGGTACTCACCTGTGCCGCACCACCATGGTGCATGAAAAGCCACAGACTTTATTTTAGGCTGACTTAATGGAGCATATAATTACAAGTTTGCTGAAAGGATCATCAGCAATGAGATTGCTCATGCATGAGAGATTCAGTATTGAAGATGTGTACATGGTTCATTGATATTCAAGAACTGTCTGAAGGTCTAACTGTCATGATGAATACAGGAGGTGTGGCATTAACTTCTCATTCACTAATACTAATGATCTGGGAGGTTGTTGCAACTTTTTAGTCTGTATTCCAATTTCAGGAATAAAAGGCTTTACATTTATCTTATTTTATGGCTGAGTATATCTATTGGACATTGGTTAAATGTCACAGAATCAAATCCGTTATTTGGGATGCCAATATTTTAATTGTTTTTGCATTAGCTTCTTTAGGCTTAGCCACACATATTGAAACAGAGGGTTTAGAAGGTCTATGGGCCTACCAGAATTGTTTGTAAATCGTCTAATTTCAAGACATCTATTTATAGACCATGAACCCCCATTACCACCACATAGCCTGCTTTAAAGCAGTGTAGAGATATGGAAGTTGTCGTACAAGTTAAAATCGGATAATCTGATCAATAAATATTCTATTTTGATGTAGTGTAGATAGATCTTGTCATCTTTGTTTACTACCACTGTTCGCTGTCATCCCTGCAGGCTTGCTTCTCAGCTATGAGTTTGTACTGAGAAGGGTTAGTCTCCTCCCTCAGACCATTTAAAATTAGATAGTATAATCAGTGTGATCAATAAATATGCTATTTTCATGGAGATATCTCTTCATCTTTGTGTACCGGGTAGTACTATTACTACTACTATACTACTTCTACTACTACTACTACTCACTGCCATAGATGCAGGCTTAACACTCAACCATGAGTTTGTTGTACACTTGTACTGAGAAGTTTTAAGTCTCTTTTCTTAGACCCCCCCCCCCCATTCAATTTTTTAAAATTGTAAATCAACCTGTGGTTTGATAGATGGGTTGCCTGCTTGGTTGAGCCCGGAGTCCACTATATTTAAAATAAAGATGAGTCCAAGACTATTTTGGTTTTTATTCACCCACAGTGTCTTAATGATAACATTATGCTTGCCAGTTATTATTACTCATAACAACTAATATGCGGTCTAATTGCCTTTTGATTCTTATTATTATGATTGTGTACACTTAGTGTGACTGTTATGCACATGAATGTTCTGATGGTTTCGGTTCAAGTGCTGATGCACATTAGAAGTACTCCCTAATTAGAATAATGAATTGCTTTATTTGTTTATGCCATAAAGTCATCACAAAAAAATGCTATCATGTAAAATCAATATGAACAGAACTAAAACATGCTTAAGTAAAATTTATAGCTTTCAGTATTAAACTTTTAAAGCACCTTCCATGAAGGCTTGCAGATCTTACGAATGCAAAGTGAGAGAATTTCTTTTTTCAGAATTATCTAGGATTTATCCCCAATCTTATTTTATTGCATATATATCTCTTTTGTGCAATAATTATCTAAGAGATCAGAGTCTGTGTAAAGTGTGTATGGTAGACTACTGTCATAGAGCGTCTGGTCCAGGGGATCGTGACAAATTAATTTTCGTCACGAAAAGATCTCCCTGTCGGTATGCCTGGGATGATCCTCCGTCAGGTTACCGTGGCGATGATGGAATACAGTCCGTGAGAACAAGAGGTTAGAACATGCTCCTCTATTACCCAAGATGTTACCCTATCTCTTCCTCTCAAACCTTCAGGATTTCTCTTATTGTTTAAAGGGATGCATCTGCAGTCCCAACATTAATTATAAGAAATTGTGTGTTCCCGATGATGGATAAATGAACTTCGTTCAGGTCTGTGTCCTTTGATATTTAAAGGATGGAATTTCTTTTGTGCTAGGCTTGATTTTTATAGTATCATTATCTAAGTTTATGAGATTATTTGGTATGCCTGATAAATAAAGATTAATTTCATAGATGGATTGAACATAAGATTATTATGTTTAAACAGGTACATCAAGTGAACCCCCCCCCCCTCCTTTCTGGCTTTGGTACGTACATGTAGATAAGACGAGGTGTAATATTCTGTTAAATCTAGTGAAAATTGCCATATTTTGCTGATGTTTTTCTGCTATTCTGTTTTTCTAGGTTTGAGGATACCTTTAAAGAAAATTCAGAAAACCTTCCGAGTCTGGACAGGTGTGGGTTTACAGGATAATCACATTATACCATGGTAACTGATCTGACATTATCTCTTAGATCTATCCCTTCAAATGGGATCACTTTGGTCACTAAAAGCTTTCAATTTTCTGTTTCATGGTAAATTGCATGTTACTTTTAGGCTTACACTTGCAGAGCACTGCGATGTAGTGGTTGGGTTCAAATTCCTGTGTGTGTGGTGTGTATTAAAAATGGTGTTAGGGAGATAGAGCCTGAGAGTCAATAGAATACATGTAGGAGAAATTTTCATCTAAGGATAGTTCACATCTTACTATTTCATGCCTGACCAGAAGTTTTGCTTGAAAATCACACAGAAGTTGGGACAGTGCAGGAGATAAAGAATCTTTGAAAGTTTACATCAAAAGTTTGATACTAGGGAACGGTTATAATGGATTTACTGCTATCAAAACAACAGCCATATCATGTTATTGTTTAGATTGTAAGTTCCTAGTTGAGCCATTAAGTGATCCTGAACTCACAACGTTTATTTTCAATGTCAAAAGTTCTCCTCCGGGAGTGTGAGAAAAAGAAAGAAAAGGTACCCACCCATACCAGTGTAGTAGACAGAAAATATATTGCTTGTAAAGACCACAGATGGAGAGAAAAGAACATGCCAAATTGTAAAAACAAGACAATTTTGTGACATTAAAGTGTCAAGGATTGACAAAGACCATTATTTATTTTGGCAAGAAACTTTTGAGATTCCATAACCATTCACAAAACTTGTGAATTTAAGCTTCATGCATGTACAACTACCTTTTATTGCAGGGTACCAGTTAGAAGAAGATTTCGGAACAATTATGCAACGTTTGATCTCTTGTGCTCAATCTATTCATTTCTTACTGCCAGCATGTTGACTTGATATTTCATTCAAAGCCAGGACTTTCATAAAAATGTCAACATTTCATGATATCAATTAAGAGACAAGAGGGATACGTAATAAAAGAACATGTTGTAGACTTTATTGGGTAAATTGTTAAGCATAGAGCTTAATCTGTCACAAGGTCCATACTTCATATTTTCATAAATTGAGAACAGTGATTATCATAAACATGAAGATGCATACCGGTACATGTGTGAAAGGGATGGATAATTGGACACTGTTTAATGTTTATCATTGGTTTCAATAAGTTGTTATGTTGTCCTTTTGCAACCAGAACTTTTTCAGATGATTGCTATTTAAGCAATTTATTTTGTTCACTCTCCAATTCCAAACTTTTTAGAATACTACAACAGAGTGCTTTTAAAATCTCATATGGACTTTGGTAAATGTTGCTTGCAATGTTTTAGCGAAACTGACATTTAATGGTGCACAGTCCTCACCAACTACTGTACATACAGTTTTTTTCTTTTCTTTCAACTTTCCCACAATTTCCTGGTTCCGTGTGGGTTGAAAATGGGGTTAACTTTACTCAGTACATAAAGTGTACCGTGAGAATTGAGACAATGTGGTGCGTTGGTATACAGTAGTGGGCGAATTTGATGTCTTTTATAGGCATAACATAACATCAAACTTTTGTTTATTCGTATAAATGACTGCATGGATTGTAAAATTTCCAGGAATATTAGACAGAAGTGAAAGTGAGTTGCCAGAATTTGGAGCAGTTGAGAAGGTGTTGAGTGGTTGACTAGAATTTTCTCTTGTGATTTCTTAGCCAGTAAATAGTGATGATGTGATGTTGGATGTTAGTCAGACCAAGAAGTTACTAGCCTGGTCAGACATTGTATGTGGGAGGAATACTGCCTATCAAGGAAGTTTGGAGTAGCCTACATTTTGAATGTCAAGACCTCTGCTCTTATTGACAGAGATACTGTACATGTACATGAGTTCTTTACATGCAGAGATTAAAAGGTTCATTGAACTGTGGTAATTTTACATTTAACTATCCCAATTTTTCTTCATGAACCATTTGTGTTGTTGCTTTCCATGATATGATAATCAACAACATTCCTTTACAACTTCTTGTCAAAATCTCATGTTATGGATATTCATGACCCTTGCAAGAATTGCAAAGATTCTCTGGAAATCACATAGATTATTGAATATTGATTTCCAGCTCTAATGATTTGCACAGTCAACATTTATTTACAGCTTCAAATTTCTGTTCCATCCATCAGTGAAAAAAGTTGCAGTTTCATTCAGGCCCAAACCAACAGTTCTGATATTAGCGTTTTATTATTCTGGCCTTGAAACGTGTGACACATGAATGTATCAAGGAATATTTTTAGATTCAAGAACATTCAGCTATTTTTTCTTTCATGTGCAAGTCAGCTGTTCAAGACATCAATTAAGATCAAACAAACATTCTCCAATTGAATTAAATTTTCAATGCTCTCATGACCATAAAGGTAAATGCGGTCAGTGATTGTTCACATTTAGCTCCAAACATTTGATGATTTATCAGTTTTCTATCTTGATCATCTGGCTATGAAACCCAGAGCCAGAATGGAGTTACTTGCTATACATGTGAGTGCATATTACTTTAACGTAGAGTTTAAGCTCTTAACAGGTGATATCTGAGTTAGATTGTAATCAATCAGACAAGCTACCTCATCAACCTTAATCAGGTAAAGGCAATTAAAAAGAGAAAGATCTACTTCTCCATACAGTAATTTCTTTGATACACGTAGTCTTCAATTTGTTGTAATTCTTATTTTTTCCTTCATATTTATGCTATTGCTAGCGTGTGATCTTGCAGTAAAAGCTCAATAAATGTATCAGACTAGAACATGTATTTCAGACTAGAACATTTGTTTCACAAAGGTATACAGAAAGCATGGGCCTTACCACATAGCCTTTAGACAATTGGTCAGGTATGTGTGCTGTAACTCATTACAAGCACCTGTAAACGAGCCGTTACCTCAAAGGGGTATGCACAAGTCGGTAGGCAGGGCTAAAAAACACCAATTAGACCACATACTGGCTGAGGAATGAGAAAAACTATGCACCCCGCTGCCAATGTCTTCACGAAACACCAGAGACCGGAATCCGAAACGACAGCCAAGTAGTAATAAGCACGGAACCAGGGAATAAGGGATTTTTCTTTTAACAGGGCAGAGGGTTGGGAGCTAATGACCAATTATTGGACTGTTGTTACCTGCATTTCTATAATGAATGTTTGGGTGTGGATGGAATTTAAGAAGAACTTATTTGCAGGGTCAATGTTTATACATGTACCTGAGAGTAAATTGTTTTTGTCTTATTCTCTGAGCGAGAAAAATCTTCTCTGGTGCTTTGATTTATTACTTAATTTGATTTATTGTTGTAGGCCTATATTACAGATGTAAATAATTAGTTTGGGGTGATTTTAGTGTAAAGCTATCTGCTTTTCTTGTTGGGGTTGGGTATGTTTTAATAGATAGTTTGTTATTGCCTTTGAGAGCTTTTAAAAAGAATTTTCTTCTAGATTCAATTATTCTGTTGAAGGTGAATGACACATTTTCATTACTAGATAGTTCACTTTGTCTACAAAATGTCATGGATAGATTCCCCCATGCAGTAAATTGGTATCAAGTTTTTTTTCTTCTGAGTTTTGTTACCCTGTCATTTCCACCAGCTACTCTTTGAGCTACCAGTATTGAATAAAAATGAACTGTTGAATGAGAGTGAGATTGAGAAGATGACTTATTGTGTGCATTATGATGTGATTAATCTTGCCTAAATCTATTATACCATGCCCTACCAGTACCATTCACTCATTATTGTCAGTCTGACACCAAGGCTCATATTCTTCCTTCGTTTACCGCGGTCACAAAAACGTGATCTTTGAGCGGTCTCTTACATGTACGTCTTGTTTTGGAAGAAGTAAGAGATGAGGGTATCACCTCAAGATGGAGGTCAATTCAGTCTGAGGTTACGTGTTTTTGTCCCTCTGTATTCACGTTGTGTACACAGAGCTGATGAATGCTGAATGTCACACATGTACACATTAATGTTCCCCTTTTGTGATGTTGAATAAACCAATGTCAGGAGAATTAATCATATGAATCCGGAAAAAATAATTAACATATACATATAGAGTTATTTCTATTTGTTTGATATTAAGAAGAAATATGTGTTTAAAAGTTGACCCCATAAATGCAGCAGTTGTATGATGAAACATCAAGCATCAGATAACAGAGAACATTCTCCTCATTTCAAAAGATATCCAGACAAAAAAACTAGGTATCAATTTTACTTGGTCTTATTGTATTTAAAATGTAGGGCAGAAGTAAATATGGAATACATCCTGTTTCGTTACGCTTTTTTTTGCTTCTAGTTGACCCAAAAGGTGATTAGGTTAGGAAACAGTACCTATGGCAACTGATGTACATGTAGATGTGGCAAACATTGCATCCTCTTGCCTGGAAATAAGGCAAGACCTTTTCCATGTAAATATGGTATACATGTATATGCTTTTTTGATTTGGCCTATTGGGGAATGGAATCTCTGGATATTTGTAATTGGTATTATTTTGACCTTCTTTCTGAATATGAAACATTCTTGTTTGCAATGAATCCTTGGTTATTCTTGACCTGTGTAGGCCATTGGTCTAACCTTCCTCTTGCCTGGAATGACCTTAGAATGACCATAGAGAATAGAATGGCCATTTTGTGACATGTTTTGTAACAATTGCTTCTTGTAGAGGTCAACCTACACATGTACATCAATTGTAGAATCCTGTGAACTGTACTCACATGTTTAAATTTTATATGGCCTGCATAGAGTGGCCATAGAAGATGTAATGAGTGTTTTGTTAAGTTTCACAAAGGTCATCCATGTTGTACCTGAATCGTGAGAGCTTGTACTCAATCGGTAGCCTTCACTTTACCCTTAGGAATCACCAAACATCATATGTACCAGCCTTGGAAGTGATGAGTACATGTATTAGTTAGAAGTATTGTTTTATAACACCAAAGCACTTGCCTTTCACAGAGGTCATCTACATTCTTCATCTAAATGTGGGATGTGAGAGGCAGGAGGTTATTGAGAAGGGCATTTTGAAAACTATTTTACTGAATATATTCATTGGATTCATTCCGTGTATGGCTTTGTTGTTTTCACTTCCATTGAAAACCAGAAGGGCATCTAACCATATCCTTTAACATACATGGAGAGTAAATGTCCTTTTGGCGCTCAGCAGGCAATACATTTGATTGTGCTGAAAGCCATAGGAACATGAACTTGTAACCCTCATTATCACACACAGCAGATGATTTATTTATCTTACTCCTGGCATTTAGGTAAAATATCCACCACCACAATAAATTCGCCCACAATTTAGCAAAAATTTGAAATATGGGCCAAAGGAATAGTAAAAAAGTACAAGTTTGTATTGCAAACCCAAATAAAAACTTTTCCAGAACAATAATCACACAAGATTATCATTTAGTTTCATTTAGCATGTATTGATGTAAGCAGATTAGGGTGGTCATTTTGTTTAAAGAAATAAGAAGAAAAGAAAAATCAACTTGAAGCACTGGATTAAAAGAGAATTATGATTTGACCAAGTGACTTTACCAGTGCTCATTTTTCTTCTCCAATCTGAAGTGAATAAAAACTACCCTGGATTTAATCTGCTGTTTTTAAAAGACTTATGACCAGCTTTGAACCTCACTGGTCCATGGCAGACAGCTAGCGAGGGTCTAATACTAATTACATGCATGGCTGATAACTTTAATAATGATGAGATTCGGCTTTCAGCAACCTGGTAGATTGCACTATTCATCACCACTCTGGGCGTCAGAATGTACAGCTAAGGCCACAGGCATGTGCATAACATCTGTAAACACAAAGTGACAATTTTACGACATGATGAAGTTGTGATGCAATTTATAGAGGTTTGACAGAGATTTAATGGATTGCTTGAACTTCAGTCAATGTCAAGGGCATTCCTAGCTCACATTGATTTTCTTTTTAAAGGGAATAGTCAAAATAGTATTTCTATAGAAGTAGGTATACAAATACGGTGAAAACAGATGGTGGTACTGTACATGCAAAAACATGGAAGTTCTATATTTGGTGTGTTAAATATATATGTCAAAATTAATAAAACAATGCTGGTTAAATTACACGAAGAAAATTTATCTTATTGTATAATGATTAAAACTATCCAACAAAATCATAACTTTGCAGAAGATAGCGAGAAGGGAGTGTAAATTATAAATGAAATTGTAAGCGTCATTACAATTGAAAATAAGAGTAATATTATCTAGCATTTCTGTGCAAATTTTCCCTTGAAAGAGAAAGAACATGTCTTTAATAGAAAACAGGACAAAATACTAGTAGAAAAGGCTGGAATAGAGACCAAATAATTTCACAAAGATAAAACCGCAAAAGTTATGATGAAAGTAGACAGGTTGCTGTTACAGAAGAGGGATTGAAATCAATACTTGAGTCAATTACAAGATTTTCAGACCTGCGTAAGAATTTTGAGAAAACAAATTAACAATGACGTCCTTTACAAACACTACTTTATCAACCTGTTCATATCATTTTTCATGGTCAGGAAATTCTACCTCTTCTTTCCAAATAAGGCTTTACCAATACTTGTGGGCCTGGCCAAGACTTTTGGGTGGGTAGGTCCTTGTTTTCATGGATAAAAATTCCAGAAATATCTGAAAAATTGGTGGTTTGTGATAAAGAGTGAGACTACTTCGCGCGTCATACCAAAAGACGTTAAAAGATGGGAGTTGTTGCTACCTTGTTAGGCGTTCAATAGTAAGGGATAGAGCAACGTTGATCTGGCGCTGCTCAGTGGCTGCCGGGCTCACGATCAATTGGGCAAAAAGAATTTCTGTTTCGGTTTAATAAAATTTGGGAGTGGACTATTAGGCTATTATTTATTTATTTTATTTATTTTATTTTACTTGATAAAGTTTATTGAAGTCTTGGCTGCATTTAAAAGAAAATGATACAAAAACTGCCTGTTTGAAGCTAGAAGGATGTTTACTCATATAATTTGACACAAAGTTAATGCCCTTTTGGCTCCAAACAGACAAAATCATTTATTTAAAGTTAGAAGGGCAGTAACTCTGTGTCATATTATAAGAGTTAATGCCCTTTTGGCTCTCAGCTGATGATGAAAATAAGAGAGGCAGAGATGAAAAGATGACTAAACAATCGCAGGAAAGAGAAGAAATATTGCTTCCAGATGTTTGTTGTCATGGCTACTTATATAATATTTATTTGGACTTGGTACTTTCAGGAATTCTGTAAAATTCTATTAAATGAAAAGAGACAAGAAGGTGCTCCCCAACTGAGATAACTGATTCTGTTCGTATGGAGACAGTTTATACTTTAATGGCCTTTAAAGGTAATACAAAGTTTTGGGAAATTTTGAAAATTGGGTGGATAGTGAATCTTTACAATTTTGATATATTTGGATGCCCCTGTAGATGTATTATAAGCACTAAAAAAATTTTCCCCTAAAACACTTCTGTTTTCGAGAAAAAATTGAATATAAAAATTTACTGGTGCTCCCGGTAAATTTTGATAAATTTCAAATAGCGCCTATGGCCGTACGATGGTAGCTGCGACCATGAAAATATCAGAATATGTAGTTGAGATATATAATTTCAAAAAGGGAATAGCTAATCGGTCGATTTTAGTCAAGAAACATTGTTTCATAGCTAATTAATATCTTGACCTTGAGAGGGAGCGGTACAACATAAAGAGTTTATTGTTTATAATTTCATAACTTTAGACTCGATTTCAACCGCGACAACGATCAATGTATATTGTAGGAACGCATATGCTTCCAATATATTAATTTGAACCAAATTCATGACCCCATACCAAAACTTTGTAATACCTTTAACTTGTTTGACTTAATGTTTCTCTTAATGTTGCTACTGAGGAATCCTGACAAGATGATTCATGTCTATGATTTGTGTACTATTTAAATGTATAAAAAGCATGGCAGTTTCTCTTATGATTGTCATTTTGAAAAAGTAAGAAAAAATAACTCTATATCATTTTGGTATGTGAGGTTCCACAATACTTTGTGCCTTTTGGCCTAAACCTTGTGCATTCAAACACAAAACAAATACTGTAGGGTTTTTATGGACAAATATGGTCCCAGCTATCACTATCAGTGGCGGATCCAGGATTTAGTTCAAAATTCTCTACCAAGCACAAAAAGAAAGAAATGTTATCAGCCCATGCTTCTTCTTTGCTTTCTTTCTTTTTTTTCTTTCTTTCTTCTTTTCTTTCTTTCTTCTTTTTTTTCTTTCTTCTTTTCTTTCTTTCTTCTTTTCTTTTTTTTTTTTTTTTTTCTTTCTTCTTTTCTTTCTTTTTTCTTTCTTTCTTCTTTTCTTTCTTTCTCCTTCTGCTTTTTCTTGGGGGGGGGGGGGGGGGGAGCACGTGCCACTGTTGACCCCCTCCCCCTCCTAAGTTGATTAAATAGAGTTAACATTCCCAAACAGGTGAATGTGTTTAGTCTTACGACATGGAATGCTTGTTGTAACATTCTGTCCTTCCTGTCCAATTGTTAGGTCTACATTTGATTTGTAAACAGTCATAAATGTTACCTTTGACCCACAAAAAAGCAGAAGTGAGATGTCAATATTTATTCATGGGGAAACAGACAGTTGGTCTATGCTGTCAGGTATTGCAACTCACAACTGTGAACCATTAATTTTCATCTTTCTCTTCAGTTAAATACAAAGATTTAAATTTAAATTTAAAATGAAAAGTTGGTAACAGTTTCTTGTGAAGGGAATAGTGACTTTAAGTTGCATGAAATCACTGAAATAACTTAAATCAGATGCAAAATACAATCATTTGACTTTACACCTATGTTAAAACATCTGCTAAAATAATCTTATTAAAGGTATTACAAAGTTTTGGGAAATTTTGAAAATTGGGTGGATAGTGATTCTTTACAATTTTGATATATTTGGATGCCCCTGTGGATGTATTATAAGCACTAGAAAATGTAACCTCTAAAACACTACTGCTTTTGAGAAAAATTGAATATACAAATTTACTGGTGCTCCCAGTAAATTTTGATAAATTTCAAATAGCGCCTCCGGCTGTAAAATGGTAGCTGCGACCGTGAGAATTTCAGAATATGTAGTTGTGATATATAATTTCCAAATGGGAATAGCTAATCGCTTGATTTTAGTCAAGAAACATTGTTTTATAGCTTTATTAATATCTTGACCTTGAGAGGGAGCTATACAACATCCAGAGTTTATTATTTACAATTTCATAACTTTAGACTCGATTACAACCGTGACAACAATCACTGAATATTGTAGGATCGCAGATGCTTCCAATATATTCATTTGAACCAAATTCATGACCCCATACCAAAACTTTGTATTACCTTTAAGCTGCGAATATATTTATATTTATAGAGATTACTCACACCTTTATTTAATAACCAATAATATAAGTGTACATGTAGGCATGTCATGTTATGGTTATATGCAACTTAAAGTTGCATACCTCTACATTATAATACATTTGAATGCCTTGACAACCTTCCATGCTTTCAAGAGTCGTGGGCTTGATGGCACATGCTGAGTGCCAAATGGGCACATTTATGTAAAATGATATGAGTGTGAACACCTTTAGGGGGTTTCAGAACTCATAGACATTTTACATTCCAAACATTCAAGAAAACTTCTCGTACCACTCTCACCTGGATACAAACATGATCAAAGGTTTGCAAGTTCTTTTTATGGTTACTCTTACATGTACAGTTTTGGTTACTGAGGGCCAAAGCCCAGAACTCAACTGAAGAGAGAGAAAAAATGTTACCATATAAAGATGAAACAATTTTCAAGATTTTTTTTCAAAAGAGAAGAATCTATAAAGGAAGAGACACGTCTTGGACGATTTTGATAACTGGTTTGTTCCTGCTATTAGTTTACACAACTTCCTCTAATTACTAAGTATGACCGTTGAGCTAAGATTGCCATTATGGAGAATGTTTTTAAGTCGTGATTGAACCATATGCATGACATCAAACTACGTCAGAAACAAAGGAATAAAGGCAATGTGGTCATGTGGTTAGATTGTCATAAGAGTTTAAAGGCACTATTTAACCATGAACTGACACAGTGATTTCCTTACTAGACTGCATAGACCAGACTGTCATACTTTGCAGTGCTGAACCTATCAAGAAGCCAAGCTTTTTTCTCTTTCTTTGTCCACTCTAATTTGCTCCCTTTAACATGTCAAAAGGTGCATATTTGAGGAAGAGATTTGTGGTGTGGTTTTGATGATGTCATTGTGGATAACTTGTCAAATTACTTTGATGATTAACTGATAAAAGTAATGTACCTGTATATGTAAGTGGACTGGGCAATTATGTGATTGAGGTTAGAATTTGTTTGTGATGTTCTACGTAAATCTGTAATTTCAACATCCACTTGTAACCTTTTCTTATATTTGTTCTTTGGAATGTTCCCTTGTGTGTGTTTTGTTAACTTTACTTCTTTTGCTGAATCTTTAATCATGTTTCGTTCTATAGTTTGTTCTGCTTTTTAATTTTTTTTTATTAGTTATAGCCCACTTGCATACTTGTACCGGTACTTTTATTTAATTGTTATTTTTAAAACTAACTTTTATTCATTTCAAAGTTTGTTTTGATCTTATGCTGCTTTTGAATTATAAACAAATACATTGTAGTATCCTTATTTGTGAAAGTGGGAAAACAGATTACCGGGTAAGTGTTAAAATTTGCACCTTTAAAGGTACTATGTCCCTTTTGCAGCCAACCTCAAATTTTGTAGAACTTTGCAGGAATTATGAATATGTCATGTATGTCCTATCTGTGAAATTTAAACTTTAGCAGTGTCCTCATTTTCAAATTATGCAAGGAAACTCGTTTACTTGCTAGACTTCACTGTCAGACACTATTGAGTGACTGACTGGATTTTTTTCTTCTTTGGTAATAACATACATGAAAAGAGTTGTAAAGGGTACATGAGCATTTGTCTACATCAATAACCCACTTCTTGTGATGGCCAAGATTAAACTGATTGAATCTTTGCGCAGCATAAAACGTATGACCATTCGGTACAATTGTCTGAAAATCAAGACTATTACTTTTGGGCTCTATAGCCCTAAAGTCGATTTGACAACTAATAGTCGTTATTTTCCCACTTGAAGACATTTTCAAGCCCCACCTTTTTTAGGGAAGTTCTAAATTAGTATTATCTTTCAAATGCAGTTGGAATTTATCCTTTTCATTTTTTTGGCCTGCAAATGGGACATAGTACCTTTAAATATGGAATATAGTTAGAGCAAACTTTGGATTCCTAACCAAACATTCAGGTAAACATAATCCATTACTTTTTTCTCCCTCACTAGCAAATAATGATGAACATGTCATTGTTACATTAGAGTAGGGAGGTGTGATTTGAGGGTTTTTATGTGTGTGTGTGATTCTCTACAGCTGATAAAATTAGGCTACAATGCAGTGCAATTTCCTTAGGATTACGAAAACTCTCTTTTCCAGACGAACTACAATAGAGAGAAGTCTGACCCTCTTCATTCATGTGAAAGAGGTTATTGGAGCAATGGAGAGGTGAGCGCTGAGAAGCCATAAAAAGCTTTAGAACCCATCTTTAATAAAGAGCTATTCAATTGTAAAGAAATCAATTGAAGATTGTGACTGAGAATTCAATGTGTCAAAGATGTCAGTAAACTGAGATTTCAGCTCCCATTCAGCTCCCATTCTCTGTTATCATGGGGGATAGATACCGGTAGGCTATTTTTCTATAACTTGTGTATAGTGACCCCTATTTTATTAGGGCCTTTTCATGTTGTATTGATTGCATTTTCTTTTTCCATTTTGCGTTGTAGTGTTTCCATAATTGCCATAGTACTTCCATAGTTGCTATACTGTACATTGTATATTTTTGGCTTTGAATGAAATTAAATCCAAAATAATGACAACAGCTTAACATCACAGCTCAAATCTTTTCATGTGATACCATCTATGATCTGTTTGATTTGAAATTTCTGACCTTATTAAATTCTTTTAAAAAATAATTAAGATCTGGGTTACTACATGTATAGCCATCTTTTTCTACAATGTATACCAACTGATACTGAAAGCATATGAAACCTTAAAACTAGTCGAGCAAATTGGTCTATAAGTCAGTCCAGGATCTATTATAGGAGGATGAAGGTGGAGATTAGGACCTGTTACTTTAAGGTATCATCAATCAGGATTTATTTGCCAGATTCTTTGGGTATTGTAGAAAGGCAACAAATGTTTGGAAAATATTGTAATAGATCATGATGGAGAGGGTTTTTAATCAGTGAAGCCTTGGAAGAATCTGACTGTTTTGCTATTACATCACATAAGCCCCTCAATAAACTAATAGCCTTTAAATGAGATCCTGGCCTACAGTGGATTAACTTCATTTCATCTTGATCCTTGGTTGTGAATAGGAATAGGTGAATGCTTGGATAATTATACCTGAATGCATACAGATTCAAGTCCTATATGAGAGACTTAGCAGTAGACTGGTTTACTAGCATATTCAATTTTATGGATGTTTCTTTCCTGGGGACCTAGTGATGAGTTATTTCATTAACCTGTTATTAGAGCCCCTCTAAAGTGTTCAGAGCCCCAAATTCACAAAAAATTTGATGGCAAAATTGCACATGAATTGTACCATAATGTGAAAGAGGATGTCATTTCAGACACACTTCTGCAAAGATTTCCCCCCCCCCCCAAGACAAATGATAATAAAAGAATGCGTATTTTGGCTTTTCGTATTGTTTGCAGAATACCTATTTTTTTTTATTCTTTCATCAACATTCAAATTTAAACACATTTGTTTTGAAAATTCTTGTAGAAGTGTGTCTTAAATGACATCCTCTTTCACGTTAAGATACAGTTTAAGTGAAATTTTGCAATCAAATTTTTGGGGCTCCCAACACTTTAGAGGGACTTTAATGAATGAACTAAACTACTTGAAATACAGTCTATGTGAATTACTTGTTGCTATATCGGGCAAGCTATTAGGTTTTCAGGAACAATCTTGGTTTAAAAGGTATGCATAAAATAGGAATATGAAAACCGGTCTAATGAAAATCAATGTCTTACCAAATGGCGCTAAGGCATCAACTAGGGTTTTGAACCTGGGCCTTCCAGGCCACAAGGATATTACCCTACCACTGAGCCATACCTTATATTTGATTTGTGTGAAGCCATAATATTACCTCTTGTCAGACTGGCATTATTTTAAATGTATCTAAAATGTGCATATGTTGTACAAGGATCACCATTACTTTCATTTTCATTTTGTAATTTCTCATGAAGCAGAGGAAATTGAATTTTTTGTTACCGAATCCTTCCCTGGGGTACAGGTCAGGTGTTCATTTTGAAAGTATATATAGCTTTTTGCAGAGACACAATAGATTCTGTGGGAATATAATGTTGTATAATGGTGGATCTGATGGATCTTTTCAACAGCAGTACATGTCTGGATTTTGTGTACACTGTAGATTTCTAATGAAGAAGACAGAACTTATTGGCCCGAATTCACAAATGAGGTTTGTCGTTTATTCCCAAAGTTAGGGAAGAGACACCAATCAACTAAAAAGTTTCTCAATTGTGTTGCTTAAAGCATAATTGTGGTCCTGTGACCCTATCAGCTCTGTAAGAAGAATTTTGATGTATATCCTCAATCCAGAGAAGATTTTGGTACATGTGTTGCTTTTGGCTTGACATTTTCCTGTTTTTCAGGTATTATTGTTGACTCCTTTCAAAGCTACATGTACTCATCTTCCTTATTGTACATTGTTGGTCTCTTTCTGATGGAGAATTGTTTAGCAACCTTATCTGTGTACTCCTAGAGGAAGAAAAGTTGGGGGGGGGGGGGTGGGGGGCTGGGAGGGAGGTCAAAAAGAGTACATAGAAGTTCCATCTTTGCAAACAAAAAATCCAGGGTCGCTTATTGACTATTACCTCAGGAAGTTTTTGCTTTGGATCCTATTCTTCTATTTCTTTTGATTGTCCGACCTGTTTTCTTCTCTTTCTTTTTCTTCTTCCGTGTTATTTGTCATTGTAAGGTGACTCTAACCAGCGTAAAATATGATGTGAAAACAAATCTGGATCACCTGTATGTACTGGGAAGGAGTCAGTTGTAAGGTTGAACTGTAATATCATACTTGTACATGTAAATACAATTTTATGGTATTTGAAGTTTTGAAGTGCAGGTTTGAATATTGCAGTGAATGCAACAAATATCCTTGCCATATTTTCAGATTGATTAGTCATTTCCAAATGTTGACATAATTTCCCAGTGATAATCTAATCACATACAGGTACCTCTGGGAAGATGTGTAGGTCTAAATTTTAAATTATGCAGACTGTCAACCAAATGGTAATACAGTGTTACAGATTATCCATTGAACAAATTTATTTTTCTTTTCTTTCAAATAAATTTGTGCAGGTCTAAAGGTTTAAAAAAAAATGCAAAGTCAAAAAAGATTATCAACATGTAAGTTTAGACGTAGCAAGGTGATTAAGTTGAATATGCATGTACTTTGTAACTGGCTATAAATACATTTTTAGGTAGCAAGATTTAACTGCTGAAAACAGCCAGCAAAGAATATACCGGTACTTGTAGTTATTGAGGTAGTATTATAATAGGGATGAATACAGCTCATACATTTAGTATATTGGGTATAGCTTGGTGTTAATATGTTAACCTACTGACTACATGTAGGCTTAATACAGGAACAACCCAGTTCCTGTAGACAAGGGTTTAATTTGATATTGTCTCACATTGATTCGGATGAAAGAACAGGTTCATTGACAAGGACAAGACAAGAGGGCTAATTGAATTTTGAAATTCAAGGATATGTATTTGTATTAGTAAGATTCAATTGTGTATGGGAGGGATCAGCATGAAATATCATTGGATCAATACGAACATCATCTGTTGTCTGTTTATGATGTATGTTCTTATGTAGTAGAGACTTTCATTTATTGGTAGGCAGATTTTATTAGAAAATTGAGACCTACATTTAATTAATTAAGCTGCCTTCCTCGTTCATCAATAGTAACAAAGATATTTCATATTTTTATTATAAAGAAAGGGTCAACCTTTATATAAGGATTATGTTTCCTGTCAGGTTGTAACCTATTCAGTTTATTTGATGTCCTTGTCCAATATGTTCTTGATGTGTATTTTATGTTATATAACTGATTGTTATATGAAATGTTGTCTAAAAAACTGAATGAAATAAATTGAATTGAATTGAATTGAATTGAATTCTTGAATGTGTGATATACATGTAGGTAGTCACTGATTTTCATGTTCATTTATTGAACTAGGTACATGTAAGTTAACGACCACCTGTCTGTAGCGACCACTTGAATTCCCCCTGTGAGATTTCATGTAGTTAAAAACCTGTCCACAATGACCACCTGTCTAACGCGACCAGCGACAACCACAGTACATGTAAGTTAATGCCTTTCTAGACCCAAACAATTTCATATGTTGGTTGGGAGTCAGAAGGGGGATAATACTACCGGTACTTGTATGTGAATTGTTATGAGCATACACCCTTTCTGGCTCTCAGCAGACGATAACCTGATTAAGTAATTAAAATTGCAATAAAAGATGTACAGACTGTGAAGGTGAGAACAACCATTTGTTTTTAATTGTTAAAACCTTTTTCAGAAATTTAGATCTCTATTTTTTCCACTTGTACATGTGTGTATGACAGACATATGCTTGTACATGTACAGAGGTTTAGAATGAAAACTATCTAGTGTCATAGGTGTGCAATAAATCATTCCCGAGCCTAGAGCCTGGAGGAGCAGATTTAAATTGAACTTTGCATGTTATCCATCATTATCAAGGCATTGTTCCGTGCAATTTCCCCTTTGATGCGTCTCTTCTCGCTGACAGCCGAACATGTTTTCCAACTTCACATGAATGGAGAATTCTCCCGAGGCGGTCTTTCGTCAGATCCGTGATTAACAAGGCATCGAGACAGACTGGGTCATTAAGAAAATGAGAAGATTGATGCGATGATGATCTTGAATGTAATAGGTGACATTATGTGAAGAATAGAAGGACAAAATACCGAAGTGGCTTCAAATGTCATCTCAAAGATTTATTAAAAATGCATTGTTTAAAATAGTTCAATTTACAATTTGTGTCACTAATTCCAGTTTGAAAGATCTGAGAAATATGGGTTTCTAATTACCCTGCTTAATTCTGAAATAGAAACTTGATATTGATTTACAAAGAGGATTTGGCGAATATAAAGTATTGCTTATATAATCCTGCTGGAATGAAAATTAGTGTAATGGGGAATGAGCGTTCTAAAAGGAGGAGAGGGAAGATTGAGAGAATGGTGGAAAGATACAATGAAATTAGATGGAAGAAGATGAGAAAAGAAAGATGAAAGAAGACAAACTGAAGGAAATGTGAAGGAGAAGCCATATCTAGACAAGCATTTCTTCCTTCTTGATGCAAGATATAGGCCAATGGGTCCTTTGCATATCCCAACTTTTTCCTCTTTATCATGCATAAGAGATTCTGAACAAAAGTAAACTTATTTATCAACCTCAATTGCCAGCTTATTGATATAGTGTATAAACTGTTCTTTTCAAGATTAATCCTTTCAATAAAAGAAGGATAATCTCTTTCACACACCCCTGCTTCCCCCACTTTTGTGAAGAGGAGGACAAAAGATCATCTTATATTTCTAAATCTGTCCCCCAAATTAGTGGACAGTTAAATGCAAAATATCCCAGAGCTGTGATCTCTCTGCACACAGATAGGTAAACCTACGAAACCTAGCTTTACAGTTATATTCTATTTTAGAATTAAATGATTGTACATAGGTCACTAGCAAAATCATTCTTGTATTTAACTAGCTAACATTGAATTAATCACTGTCTGTTTTCTGTGGAATTAAGATGTTGAGAAAAAATTTCAGTTGCTTCTGTGATGTAGAAAGCAAAATGGAATCTAGGTAATATTAAAGAATGAGAGGGTTTAACCTCATATTTATGGAAGTAGGCCTGTGTAATGGCAAGGAGGAAGAAGGAGGAGGTGGAGCTGAAAATGATAAGAAGACAAAAAGAAGAAGATGAAAAGATGTACAGAGAGAGAGAGAGAGAGAGAGAGAAAGGGGAAGGCTGGTAGAGAGAATAGAATAGAGATGGAGAGAGAGAGAGAGAGAGAGAGAGAGAGAGAGAGAGCAAGGGGGAGAGAGAGATAGAGAGATAGAAAGAAAGAAAGAAAGAGGGAGACAGGAAGGCTGGCAGAGAGAATATAATAGAGAGAGAGAGAGAGAGAGGAGGGGACAAAGAGATGGACAACGCTTGAGAGAGATAGAAAGAGGGAGACAGAGAGAGAGAAATATATAGAAAGAGGGGGAGAGAGAGAGAGAGAGAGAGAAATATATAGAGAGGGTGAGAGAGAGATAGAGAGAGGGGAAAGAGAGGGAAAGAGAGAGAGAGATGGAGAGCTGTATAGAGATGTACATCGAGAGAGGAAGAGCTGACCAATTTCACATCTTCCCCTGCTAGTATCTTGTACACACAGTACACTGAACCAGTGTGTATCCAATTGGTTGGATCTCATCCTTGCCTGATTAGCTTACGGAGATCTCTAAATGTTATACTGCTAGGTGTGATTGATATGTGGGAAATTTAGCAATGCTTCTCAGGTTTGCTTCTCACTAATTGTCTTGGCTAGATCCATGTATAATGCAGGGGATTCTTTCCAGTTCAGTCAATTGAAGCAATTTGAAGAGTTTTTCAACCTGTGATTCTTTAGTTTACATGATTTACTCAAACTGCCCCTTCATCATCTCTGTATTTACAGTAAACCTCAAAGAATATTATCTGATTTGCCCCTTTCTTGACTGATGCAGTTTGGCTCTGTATATTTAAATTTCTTTCAGTAAATATTGACTTGTGTAATCTGTTCTGATACTGGTAAAGTAAATTTGTTTGTCCTTGGCAGAAGGATACGAACATGAAATTTTGTCAATTTTTGGTTCAATACTGGTATTTCAGTTTTGTAATGAAGATGAAAAATAATTTAGAACCTATCAAAGACAAATGGTAAAAAAAAAAAAAAAGCATAGCACTGGCCTTGCAACTTCTGCTGAATACACAAAGTATATGTTATGTGATACCAAACTAACCTTCATCTCCTCTGGTTTTGAGCTTTTTTGTTGTTGATACATATTGAACAAAAACTAAAGCAGTAGTCTGATTTTCCCATTATTAATAAACCAAATCTTAAGTGTGTTGTGAAAGAAGAAGGATATCCTGAAAACTACATGCTTCTGTATTCATTTTAGCTGTGGCCAACGTAAGGCACTATAAGTTTCACCAATAATGAATTAAGATGACCCACATGTGCATAGAGGTTAAAGCCATGGATATATTTTGATTATCCCAGCTTGATCCAGCTAAACTTCCCTCCGTGTATTCGGTTTCTAAGCCCGATTAAACATATCCCAAACAGCATGACGCATCGTTGACCAGACCGGATGATCCTTCTTGTCAGTTTCTACCTCGTTCATTATTAGATTCTGATCATACGTGTTTGGTTACAGAGAAATATTATGGTTTGTTTGGGCTGAGACCTCGGACCCTTTGATGAACTTGTATTAAAGGGGAGGTAACTTTAATTTCTTTTAAATAGATTGTAGCATGATTTTGCGTAGACTTCAGGATGAGAGTATCAGAGAGCTATGTAAGAATGACTTGTTTGCGATAGGCTTGTTTTCTAAGTCTCATGCCATGTTTAACATATATTTTTAGTGTGAAACTTGATGTAAAAGTAATAAAATAATGAGCTTTAAACCATGACTTCCAACATCCAGCAAAGTTAGTTTCATTTGATTATTGATGCTGTACATGTATGCCAGAAGAATATATCAATAATAAAAATAGAATTTTACATCTTTAAATTGGAAAATACCTTTACATTTTCCCCTTAGGAAATCATGTTCCTTAATTATTTGACTACCGTAGGTTATATATTTTAAGAAGTACATGTAGGCCTAGTAATTGATATCATTATAAAACTGGAGTAGATGGCTTACCCAGTAGTGGTCCGTCAGGATAAGGATAGTTATAGCAGTCTGGTGGGCTGATCTGTTATTGTGTCATTACACTTTAGGATTGTCTGAAGAAATTAACAACAAGCTAAGAAACCTCTTTTTTTTAAATTATACATATAATTTTCTAAGCATCTACTGTACAGGTGCTTGTAATTTTATGTAGATACTTATTGTTTTTAAATTTGAGTCACTACCATAGAGACCCGTATATTTTGTCTCAAGATCATACTTTACTTTATATTGAATTGTTTTGGTATTCTCCTTCAGAGTCTTCATGGAATTATGCATTCTGTTTTTAGTTTTAAGACTGAATTATGAACATTTATTGAACATCATTTGAATCTAAACAATAGTCTTTTTTGTTGAAGAGAAAGAAAACAATGAACACAAACTGTTGAAAATATTCCTTTGTTGCAAATTTGACATGTAAATTAATTTGCATTGAACTGAAAACAGTGATGCTTGTTAGCATTTTCCACAAAGGTACATGTTGGCCAGCTGAGCTCCCGGACGTGTTATGGTGCTGAGCAATGATGCGGTTTAGAGCAATCAAATCATGGCAGAGTTCTGCTATTTTTGTCCTACTCCCATCTTGCATCATGCAGATCTATCACTGCAAGTTCATTGTTTTCTAAGTGGAGTCGCCCACGGGAAGTATGGAGAAGGAAAGAAGGAAAGGATGGAGCACTGAGCAATTGATGAATTGTTCTGGAATGAAATTATATAGGAGAGCTATTTTTGTTTCGATAGATCAAGTTCAAGGAGGTGCCGTTATGGTACCAGTGAGTTGGAATGTAGAAGATTAGAATACAATGGCCAAATTCATCAACTTAAGCAAGTTTATATGACGTTCGGTGCAGGGTTCACATATATGCAAATTAACCTGTCAACTGATATCGTTGACACTTTTCATTGGATTCAATATATGACTACAAACAAAGGCCTATTAAACTTTCTCTACGTTTGTTATTATGTATTTTCTGATGATAGTATTACATGGTATTATGAAAAAGCACCCTCTGAAAACCCCCACCACAAAATATATAACAAATTTGCATAGAGGAAATCTAATTTTACCTCTAAAAAAGACGCCTCCAAACAAATTTTAAAAATGTTAATTTATTTTCCTCTGTGTGCCATAAAATATAGTTGTAAACAGCTTTTACATGATTTAAATCTTAGCAGATGTTCAGAATGTATTGTATTGTATAAGACTGTTAGGAGTGTTGTGAAGAAGAATTCATCCATCTTACTCCCAGCTCGAAACTAAAAGCATCACCCCTCCCAAGAACTTGTCGCCTGACTGCTCTCCATTATTACGTTTTATTAATCGCCTCAGCGCTCTATGGCGTGTTAAGCGCACCACGGGTCAGTTAGCCTGGAGAGAGATTGCGTTTAACACCTCACATAAACTACATCATCCACTATGCTCTTTATAGGTATACATGTTTTCAAGAAAATTTAGCCAATTTTGGTCCATAATTTATAGGAGGCTGAGAAAAAAAATGCACACAAATTTAGGTTACAATATTTGTCCAATTTGTTCTGCATTGAAAGCAAACTGTGTAAAAGGAAATTAAATAATCACTGAGAGGGATGCAGAGAGAGAGAGAGAGTGATAGGAAGAGAGAGAGAGTAGAGAAAGAGAGAGAGAGAGAGAGAGAGAGAGAGAGAGAGAGAGAGGGGGGAGGGGTAGGGGGGAGGGGGGGGGGAGAGGGGAGGGGCAGAAGATTAATTAAGTCAGTTAGACATATTAATCCCATAATGTATCCTTACTAAAGACTCTGTCATCGGTAGTGAATGATGACATGACCACATGCATGATTATTCTAATATAATGCTCGATTACTATAGTCTGATGTTTGTCAAAGAATTGTTATTCTGTTTCAGGTTAACCAAACTAATTTCTGTAGCATCAGCTAATGATAGATTTGGTCTTGTGACCACATATGGGAAAACATATTGCAGGTTTAAAGATTGGGTTTATAAGGCAGTATCTCCATAAATGTCTAAATAAGAATTAAGTGGCTTGTCTGTACACCTCCTACTACACCATTGATTACATTGTCATTGTAAGAACTGAAGAATTGAAGCTCAACATGGATATGTAGTTTCTTTCTATACCTTCAGGACTGATATTCTTAGATCAGTTATACCTCCAATACCAAATTGCATATGAAAACATATGGAGACCGATTTAATATAGAGTTAGACATATTTATTGTTAAAGTAAATCTGTGTGAAGATACTGGTCCTTTATGGATCTCCCTGCAATCCTTCCTTCTACCCTGCATTCAAACAAATTTTCACTGACCCCTTGCTGCACTGACCATCACAAATTATCCTAGACCTATTTAGTTCCAAACTTGACCATGCATTGTGTTTGACCGATGACCCAATGACTTCTGCAGATTAAAACATCTCCATCAATCACCACAGGTCTCTACAAAATCATATTAAATATTGGATAGTCAGTCATGGAATAAAGGATAACAGGTGTCAGAATGGTTGGTGGTCCTATTCCATCACCTACGCTTGTACCCCACAAAAATACCCATCATTAAATTACAAAATACCCATCCAAAGTGATTTAGAACATTCAGTGAACTATCTCCATGACAAAGATGACATTTTTAGGTAATGTTTACAATATTCCCACAGGTGTATTTACAAAATACCCTAGAATAATAAAGAAAATGAAATGACATAAACGTCTTTCATGAATCTTGTTAATTTCAGATGACACTTTCTGAACTTGTTTTACCAAGCATTTTAAAGAATTTATTGAAAAAGTTGAATAGCACTAGGAAAGCCCATGTAAAGTTTGTGTGCACCCCAGTCAATTGATCATATATCTTTTTCAATGATGAATTAAAGCTTTACACACTACTAAGCTTCTACAAACTGCCTGAAAATAGTTTCTGCAGGCAAGACTAATATAATAACAGATCTCGTGCAGTGCAATGGTAAAGTGCAATGACATGTTGGCATTGATAAACAAACCATGATTGGCTGTGTGTGAGGAATCCTTGTACTCTGATCACCTGTGTTTGTATCGCAGGTGGGGCGACTCCCGGTGGGTGGGGTACCTGACATGTACCCCTCAGGTCAGGCTGGCTGGTAGCAGAGGGGAATTACATGAGTGTTAGCAAGTTGTCCTGAATTAATTTATCTTAAAGAGGTGTGGGTGGGAGAGGTGGGACAGTTGGACAAAAAAGGGAGGGAAGATTGGGGATAGAGATATTGGAGGAGGAAGAAGATAGAGAAAGAGATGGAGAGGAGGAGAGAGTGAGAAAGAAGAACAGAGAGCAATAGAATAGAGGGATTGGGAGGGAGGAAGGGAGAGAAAGAGAAAGAGAGAGAGAGAGAGAAAGAGAAAGTAGGCGAGGGGGTGAGGTATTGAAGAAATAGAGAAAGAAGGAAATAATGGACAATTGAAAAGATCTACTTAAGATGGACAGCACTTTTACATGTATATTCATGGAGGGGGTAGAGAATACAAAACGATCAGACAAACTGAGGAGACTGACACAGAGAGAGATGGAGAGGGAGAAAGAGATAGAGAGAGAAAAAGAGAGGGAGAGGGAGAAAGAGATAGAGAGAGAAAAAGAGAGGGAGAGAGAGAGAGAGAGAGAGAGAGAGAGAGAGAGAGAGAGAGAGATGGTAGATGGAGGGTTTTCTGTTCATTTTGGATTTCATTGATATTCAGGCTTGACTGATGATTTTCCCACTCTAAACTGACTTCCATCACTGTGCAGCAATTTTGTTTGTTCCTTTCCCCTATATATTCTTTGGTTTCTATGACAACGTTCCAATCCAAATCGCTACAGCACACTTATTTCCCTGGTGCTCAAATATTGGCGATCTTGACATGATGCACATATGTATCTTCCAGGCTAGATTGTTTATCCCTGTCAATAAGTCTGCAATGCATCAATGTCTGTCAATGTATACTTGGTGGGATATTGTTCATGAATGTAGTTCAGGGACGAAAATTAGTGTGTGCGTCAGACAATGCATTCTGTAAATTGTGCCACCGATTATTAGCAATTAAACAGCTCTTCATACTTAATCTGTAGGTCTGTGACCTCTCTGTTCTATTTTCTTGCGCATAATACATGTACCAGTAAGGTTATTGTACTCGGTGCATTTCACTTGTATTCTGTGGTAAATAAAAACTTTTTTTTTTATGCCTATGAAAGTGGAAAAGTGTTTTCATGTTAAAACTGTGAGATATCTTTGGGAAAAAAAGTGAAGTACATTCACTTATGCCACTAGGCTCATGCTTGAAATGAATTATTACACTTGAGGGATAAATTTATGTGAATATTTTATTTCATGTTTAAAATTCATAGACGATTAGAATTCATTTATTTTACAATGTAGTAGATAGTTGAACAATTACATGTATATGTGTCAGTAAATTGCAATGAAAATTGATCTTCAGGGAAGTGTTCTTTTCATTTTACCAGTATTCACCAAATCTTGTATTATAACTGTCTGATTAAAATTTTCTTGACCTGCAGCTCGACACAAGTTCCGACATCACAGAGCGCAGGAAAATCCGGGCAGCGCTCCGTGAACTCCGGACCAACAATAACAACTCAGTGGTCAATCCCCACATCCGTACACCCATCTCCCCGGCAAAGCTCTCCCACCACCAATCCTTCCGAGCCGAACGTAGGCGACGCCCGGAGATAGACGTCGCGACGAAGAAGCAGAGTCAGGATGATGACATCTTATACCGGCCTCGAAGGAGGAGGGAGATGGATGCTTGTAGAGGAGGAGGAGGAGGAGGAGGAGGGGGAGGAGGAGGAGAGGAGGGGGATGATGAAAATGAAGCATTGGTGGACATCGAGATGAAGATAAAGGCAACTGGGAATGATGAACAGAAGTTAACTAAACTGGTAAGGGAGTGAAATACATGTAGTGAAATTAAAGTAGTCATCTGAATCAAATTTTCAAAGACAAAGAAGGAAAAAATAATTTTCTAATCTTTAAAAAAAAATGTTTAGACAAAATTTAAAGTTTATTTGATAAATGAGTATGAGTAAAATATACATGTACATGATTGCTAGAAGTATGTCAGACCTGTGTAATGTACATTTTTACCTTGGAAAGATAACACACACTACTACACAAACCCTTGCTTGAGACTCCCAAAGATCTTCTCAAACTTTGATATCTATCTACTTGGCAGTTCATATGGGCCTATCTGCCTTCACTACGGTACTTTAGTTTCATATATAAAATTTTATTATTTTACCTTACTATCAAATAAGAAGTATGTTTATAATATATTACAAATCTCACTGTTATGCATGATTTCAAAATCACAGCATCATGAAAGTAAGATTGAATACATAATCATCACCGTTTAACGTTTAATCTTCCCATGTTGTGGAGTTGAACATTACATTTCCTTAAAGGCCCATCTCCAAGCTTTTCTGTCTTTAACATCCACTTGGAAGAGGCCAGACACTCTCATATCCTCATACAAAATCTGCCAACTGGTCATAGCAGGCTATACAGAAAAAATATCATTTGATTTGATTTACTTTATATGATTTAAGCAAGGGTAACCTACCTTAGTCAGAAGACTGTTCTTCTGTAGGTCTATTGAATAATACAAAATATAGAATACTGTATATACAATATGATAATAATGAATAGATAATTAAAGAAAGAATAGAAAATAACAACAATACATATATACAAGTCAAGTAAAACAAAAAACCTGAACTATACTTCAGTGGGAACATAGATTGTGGAAGTTCATTGAAGCAGACTGGAATGGATGATGTCACTTGGGGTCTGGTGTGGCTCACACCTTGCCTGGTGCTCAATCCTCTGGTGTATACCTCTCACAAGCCTTGGGGTCAATGGCTAATGTGGGAGAGAAGCCTGCCCTCCTTATACCAAGGAGTTATGCTCGCTTTGGTAACTCCTTGCTTACATCCAACACCTTGAAGAGACGGCTTTATTATGGAGTGGTGTAGAGAGAAGTGCCTGGGAATACAGGCAATTGGGTCATGATGTTGCCTCATGAAACATGGAAAGAAAAATAAAGATTGGATAAAACTCATGAACATTATACAGTACTGGAAGTTCAACCAATTTTGCTTAATGTTGAAAGGTAGTTTAATTGAAACTAAAATTGAGCAAATATTTAATGCCTTTTAAGGTGCCACTTATGAATATTCTTGATAGCCGAGAAACAACTTTCATGTGTCTGATATATAACTTTTACCAGTGGTATTAAAGGTAATACAAAGTTTTGGGAAATTTTGAAAATTGGGTGGATAGTGAATCTTTACAATTGTAATATATTTGGATGCCCCTGTGGATGTATTAAAAGCACTAAAAAGATTAGCCCCTGAAACACTTCTGTTTTCAAGAAAATTGAATATAAAAATTTACCGGTGCTCCCGGTAAATTTTGATAAATTTCAAATAGCGCCTATGGCCGTGCAATGGTAGTTGCGACCATGAAAATCTCAGAATATGTAGTTGTGATATATAATTTCCAAACGGGAATAGCTAATCAGTCGATTTTAGTCTAGAAACATTGTTTCATAGCTAAATTAATATCTTGACCTTGAGAGGGAGCTGTACAACATAAAGAGTTTATTATTTATAATTTCATAACTTTAGACTCGGATTTCAACCGCGACAACGATCAATGGATATTGTAGGAACTCATATGCTTCCAATATGTTAATTTGAACCAAATTCATGACCCCATACCCAAACTTTGTAATACCTTTAATGATGTATTAATGATAATTAACCTTGTACAAAACTCCTGTATCTCCTTTATTTTGCTCAAAAATCCTCTGCTGCGACATTTTGTAAGCTCTGTCAGAGCTGTAACGGGCCCGATACCCAATCCCTCTGAGGAATTGAAATCTGAATTGATTGCCGAAGGAAGGGAGCCCTCAGTAGTTGAAGGCTTGAAGCAGTCTATCAATGGATGTACAGAGTGTCTAGGTGCCAATTGAGGATGTAATTGATGGGTTTGTGTCTGGCTTATGACGTAGAGTATCATTTGGCTTTGATTTGTCTCGCTTGGCTGCTGAAGTGATTCAGCTGTATTGACTTGGGTCATGCCATTTATACTTTTTGGAATGAATTGGGGAGGGGGGGGGGGATTATTTCCAGAGGCATTTGAATCCCAGAGTCTGTAGGTAGAAGATAAAGATGCACATAGTTTCAGACTGTTTTACCTATGTTTCAGACCTATATTAATACTAAATACTAAATTGCATCACCCTGGTGTTGTTTAATATTACCGTAAGCTTTTTCAAATGTACCTTTTGAAAGGATCTCTCTCTTGAACTATTAAAGACATAACAATTATTATTTAAAGGAAAATTAAGATTCTCTTCATTGCATCTTTGGAAATAAATATAGGCTAAGCCAATACCAATTTTGATATTAATAATGTTTATAATATACATTTTATCACATCTAACTATCAATCAAATGATTAATCTATATCACAAACTTTTCTCTGCTAATATTTGGCATTGATTTGTACAAACCAGTACAAACCCCTTTTTTAAGGGGGGGGGGGGGCAGGTTCCCTCAATGTAGCTGGTATCTCTGTATGCAGACCCAATGTTCTGTCAGGGTTTTTAAGATAATACTCAATTGAATAAATTAATGAGATATATGTTACACTGGTGACCAATTATTTGGGAGATTTCTCTAAATATGGGGTGGTATTCTCATAAGTTAAGCCGGGACTAAGTCCAGACTAAACAAGAATTTTAGTTCACACTTCTATGGAATGCTAGGTTTCATCTTCCTCCTTCAATATTCATGACAAAGATAATCTACCAAAGACTTTTTGGAAATTCAGTTCATACTCATATTATCTTTTTCTTCCCATTTCATTGCAAAATTAATTTTTTGGAGACTTTTCATTGAAGGATTAAAATAATCTGTACAGGATAAATAAGTTGACAACAGGCACTCCATAAAAGTGTGGACTAACTTAGTGCGCGCTAACTTAGTACACGCTAACAGAATACCACCCATGGTCTTTATCACCTCTAATTCTGTTATCAAAATGCTTTTAAAGTGACAATCATAGAAATGCACAATTGCATACATTCTAATTAGGGGCAGTTACACTGTCATCCAAACACGCCAAAAAATGCCAAACCGGAGCCTGGCCGCGATGTTACCAAGGGCAACTACGCTTTACCGGCAGACATGCCAAGCCCCAAACATTCCAAAACGAAGTGTGATCTTTTGGCGTGTTTTGGAGTGTTTTGGCGTGTTTGGCAAGTATAACCGCTCGCAGTTGTAACATCGCGATGTTAGGCACGTGACTTCCGGCACTTCCGGATTGTTACCCGCGCTCTTTTAAACCACGTTCTTCCCGTGTGATATTTATAGCATTTCCAACGTCGCGCGTGTTATCCGTTCATTCAGCTCCGTTTGTTCCAATTCCGTTAACTCATCCTTTATTCAATCTTCGTTATTCCCGTCTGGCCATATCTGTCTAGTAGTAGTATTTGAGTGTTTTGTTAGATTAATTAATATGGAAGTGAACAATTCCCATTGGACTGATGATGAGATGAAGTTCTTGATTTCGATGTGGAGGCAGGGAGAGCTCCTCCACCAGACTTCCAAGCGTCCCTGCAAACGTGGGGAAAAGGGCTTCAGAGAAATGAGTGAAAGCATGAAATTAACAATTAACAACGATGATTTTCTTAACCTTCCCATATCGTTTTTACTACTAGATTTCGATTGAATTTGGGAAAACTGAATCAGCAGCCGTAGTCCGTACTTCGTAACTTATCCACTCTTGCCTCAAATACTACACGCGAGATAAACAAAACATATCGCATGCATGCGCATGGGATGTATCGCTATTTAGCTAGCTATAGCGCTAGCTGGAAATTGCGCGCGCTAAAAATCTTATAGGAGGCCGGGGTCAAAGGTCGGGAAGACTGCACATGCGCATTACCAACCGAAACACGCCAAAACATCGCTGAACAGCTCCGTCGGTGATGTTTCAGCACAAGTGTAACCGGGTGCACGAAACATCGCGACTTTTCAAAATGAGGTATTTGACAGTATAAATGCGCCTAATGAGAGTAATCTCATGTTTAGACAAGGTGTCGGATTTATTTAAAAAACATGGTTTTGAAGAGGTGCATTTATTAGTCCTAATAATTGAATTCATATACATTATTTAAAAAAACACTGGAAGTGTATGAACATGTTCTGTTTTTACAACACTGCAGCCAATCAAAATGAATTTCTCTAATGATTAGGAGCAGTTCTGCTTAGTAATATTGTCAAAATAAGGGGAGACGGTATACAGAGTCATGTGTTTGGCACATTATGAAATTCAACATTATAAGGTTTTGTGGTGTTAGTGAACTAATGTTTTCAGAATCAGAATCAGTGAACTAATGTTTGCAACTGCCCAAGGATGTGTAATGATGCCTCAACCCCTCATTAAGCTGTATAAATCCCAAAGTATGAGCCATTTCCTCAAATGCCTTTCTGAGGATAGGTGTGAAAACACTTCATCATCCATTAGTCTTAGAGGAAATACCTAGAGAACATTACAACCAATTAAGAGAAACCTTGATAGTACAGACCAGACAACAAATAGAGACATTCAGACCAATATTTATAGTCAGTTGCACCCTAGCTCATATTGCAATTGCACTAATTAGCCAGGTAAAGGCTTGGTTATTGGTCCTTCAAGGCTGTTAATAATGAAGAGCATGGATGGTTTGGACCAGTTACAGCACAGAGTTATTTTTTATGTGAGTTGAAGATTTATTGTCAGTCCTACCAAAGAGATATTACAAAGTGCTGGTATCTCCTTGGTCCTACTTTAGGAGTATGACACATCCACCTTGCTATTCTGTTGGCATATACACCAGGACAGACCCAGGACAGGAGAGGTCCAAGAAATCTTCTTCAAAAGTCCCTTTATTTTAATTCTGTGAAGAGTTTCATGCGACGTTGCATTAATTTGAGTTTTCTAACTGTTGGCCTCTTACAACTTCTTAGCTATTTTTTCACCATCTGTCTCTAATCACGCGCTGACAGGAAACGCTTCATCCAGTGTCTTAACATGTGACGTGATTTTGAACATGAATCGTCTTTCTGACTAAAAATGAACCATTCCGACATGCGCTCTCAGCCTGGATGCATGGGGCTGCAAAGTTTGAGCAAGTCTTTCAAAAAAGTTGATATCAAAGTTATTTGGGAGATCGCATGACTGAGCCCACGTAATACTGTCGGGCTATGGGCACACAGTGGTAATTAGCAAGGGTTTCCTGAGTCACTCGGCACAGAGATCTAGTGAGTCAAGACGCGCTAAGACCTGACCAGCCCCCAGATCTCAAGCAGCCTATCAAAATACTTTGTGGAAAAACATGATTAGAAGGGATCCATGACATTTTCATTCCAGATCATGTTCTTGTGGTCATTTGCTTCAACTTGATACTTTCTGTCAACAGAATGTCCTTGCTGCTTATTATTTATCAAAACCTCTCCTTCTTTAGGTTCTTGTCTTGAAACGTTCACCCCTGTAAGTCATATGTCCTATCCCACACCTTTTTGGAATGCTTCATTATGATAAGACTTGAGCCAATAATTTGAACTTTCTTGATTTTCATCTTACTTTAGCCTTCAAGGATAGCTGTGATACCTATTGGACATGAAAGTCCTCATCGGATTAAACAAACTTTATTTTGGGTCTTTACTTCAGAGCCTTGAGCTGACCATGGGTTGTTTCTATTTCCTGCATCACAAGATTAATGCAGACCAAAAAAAGGCATGACATTCTTAAAGATTTGGGAAGGATCTTACTTTGTGGGAAGGATTCTATTTCGTGGGAGACCTGATTCACGGTTGTCACCAGCAATGTACTTTTGTCACAGCCAGAACCGAGAAAAGTTTCCATTTTTTCAAGGGAGCCATCCTGTTCAGTTCGATTGATTGTCTTGTTCTTCATGTTCCTTAGTGCATCTGATCTCTCTCTGTCTCTGTCATTTCTTCACATCTGATCTGTGTTACCTATGATGTTATCAACATCTTCCAACCTAGCTCTCACCCATTGTCACCTTCTGAACTTGTCAGAACTGCCACACTCACCAGCAGTGGACGATCCATCACAACACCAGAGTGCAGAGTGACAACGTTTTCCAAAATAAATTCTACCTCTTTCAAATGCCATCAGTAAAGAAAGTTTTGTAATCAAGCTGAACGCTTTGAAGAATCTGGTGTTCCGACTCCTGGAACGACGACCACTGATGATGATTATGATTCCCGGATTTCAGTGAATAATCTCCAGCTCCTGCACCGTTGGAAGCATTTATCTCCTGCACTGTGAACGATTCCTTCCCACAAATTTCCTGGACAATTATCGCTCCTGGACTCGCTGTTACATCATCGTTAACTCCTCTCGAATATAGAGTGGAGAACAGGTGTTACCCTGGACAAAACAGGAATTGTTTAACTGTCTTAAGCTTGATATGTTTATAGATAGAGTTGTCATAATTTGTCATCCCTTACCGCAACGATAATCTGTTGTATGATTATTGCGTGATCCTCGTCTCCTGTAGGAGCTACTGTCAGAGTGTTACAGCTCATTAGAGATGTGTAGTGATGATTGAAATGCTGCAAGCCTCATGTTGTCAACTGTTTAAATGGATGTAGCTGTTCATTGCCATAGCCACTTTCAGAATAAAAGATTATCTCCAAGGGAAAGTTTGTTTAATCATATCAACACTTGCAGTGACAGACTTTAAGATACGCCTCCTGAACATTAACCTGGATTGAATGCTAAGAATGTGAGACAGCTAGACGATCAACTTCATCAAGATTTCGTATCGAATTCGCGCTTGAATTTGGTGAAATCTAGGATTACAAAAGCTTGTTTTAAGGAATTTGAAGAATCAATCCCGTTTTACACCAAATGATCTTTCTTCTAGACATATGAATTCCAGGATCAATTTACTAATATAGAAATATCTCAGTCATGTGATATTTTGAACAGTGGTGATATTTTTTGTCCACAAATGTTCTACTTTTGACAAAACTTGATCTCAGCGTCTCAGATATACATTTCTTTTCAGAAGGATATAAAAAAGAACATCTGCATATTTAGGGAATGTGATTTCTTGAAGTAACTTTTGCTGTGTTGGACAAGTGTTAGCTACAGAGCATTTTATTACCCCCTGTGTATGAATCACATAGAAGGCTCACATAGAGGACGACATTCATTGTGGACTGATAGAACTGTACTTATTATTAACTCAGCTGCATTTTTACCAGACCTGCTCACCTGTTATAGAAGGAATAATTCCAGACAATAGAACTAAATCTGAACTCCGCTATCGTTTCTGAGAAAGAACCAATTTCAGCAAATTCTTCAAAAGGGATATTTTTAGTGAATGGCACAACGCTTTGACTCTCTTCAATCTTTGTTACGAAGGACAACTTGTATTTGAACATTTTCAAAAGGATTATTATAGCGAATCAAAGAAAGTTTCTACTCTGTAATCGTCTATGAAAAAGAACTTGTTCTTGTAACTTTTCAGAAGAAATCTCTCTAGTGGATAGAGCAAAGTCTTAACTTTGTGTAATATTTTGTTGATAAGAAGAAGATCATCAAGATGGTGACGATGGAATCACAAATTCCTGACAAACCATTCAACTTTAAATCTCTCTTGAATCATTGGCAGCTCTCTGAGACGAGGGACTTCAATGATCGTAGGAAAGTGAGGTCAGCAATCAGGGAGGTCAAGAGGAATACCAGACAGCAAGGTAAGTAATTATTATCATTTTTTAATTTTTAAAAATTTTGTTTGTAAAATGGTTTTATTGATAAATATATGCATTTGAACAAATTAAACAATCACACATAATCAATCGAAATAACATTGTAGCATCCTTACATAGTTGAGTAATTGTGAGTAATTATTCATTCATTGTCAAAATTAGAATATGAGAATCAGGATGAACATGTTTTACAAATAACCAAAATATCTTGTGTGGTTTGTAGAAAGTATTGTCAGATTATCTAAAGAGGTTTGGCAGTTTTTGCATGTTTCTGTAGTCAATGTGATCACCTTGTATGGTAGATGATTGACTGATACTCAAACTTTAGTCAAAGAAAAGGGAGGCAAAACAAGACATCATTTGAGTATTTTGCCTGTTTAGAGCCAGGAGGGTGTTAACTCTGTATAAAATGATTTGAGATAACACCCTTTTGGCTCCAAACAGAAGATTTGTTAGCATTAGAGAGGAAGCAATAGATTGTAACAGAAATGAGGTTGGCATCAAAGAGAAAATGGATAAGGGTAAGTAACTGAACATTTAGCCATTTTTTTTTATTTTACTTGGCTAGATTTGTAATTAATTGATGGGGCTAGGAGGTTAATGTCAACTATTTTATTTCTTTAAAAAAATTGCCTATTATCATGGAACCATTCCCCTGGATAGCACACTGAAAACCAAAGTGCTAGAAATCAACACGTAAAAGAGAAGTTATCCATTTATAAAATGACAGTATTTGCAAAATGGTAGATTCAAATTTTTGACATGCTGCAACCTCTTTAGTATGGGATCTAACTAAATAGTGAGATACAACATTTGAAAATGCTGTCATTCCTCAGGCCTTCTAAATGGTGACTTGATACTTAGTTTTTAGAGCGCACATATAATCAACATTATTATGTGTGCACATGCAACGGTCAGGCAGGGTATCCAAGATCATCAGAGAGTCTTGCACATTCTATTCCAAATGCCAGGCCAGCTAGATATTGGCTTTTCTCTTGAATGCTATCCGCCCACCTGAATGAAAATAAATTGGACTCAATGGGTGGATATTAAGAGGTGGGATTGGTAAAGGGCACAGGGAACACCTAGACTCTGTGGCAGGTGAGAAAGGGGTGGGAGAAAGATGTATGATTAGAGGAAGGAAGAGATTATAGAGCAGGAGAGAGACGGAGAGAGACAGAAACAGAGAGAGAGAGAGAGAGAGAGAGAGAGAGATACAAGGAAAGGGAGAGAGAGAGAGGGGGGGAGAGAGAGAGAGAGATATATATATATACAAGGAAAGAGAGAGAGAGAGAGAGAGAGAGAGAGAGAGAGAGAGAGAATGCTCAATTTGGTGATGGAGCAGATCTTCAGGTTCAAGATGAAAATGTTTGTGAAAAAGGTTGAAATATTTTGTACAAATATGTCGCTCCCTTTTCATTTAATTTGAATACATGAAGAAAACTAGTTCATTGTCCATATGTTTAAAAATATATTTTTGATAGGTTTGGACAACACTATCTTGTAAGAGGACTCTAAATTTTTTCTTAATTATTTCCTGCATTTCTTTGACATGCTGGCTGTGCGCTATATGTTGCTTTCCGTAGTGGAGTATGATCAATTAACTGAGTCATTATGTACTATGTAGATATGTTTCCTGCTAGCGGGAAACTATTTCTTGCAACCATTTGCATTTAAAGGTAAAGTAAGGAGGGTCAAGGGTAAAATAAGGGGTGAGAAGCATGCCTCATAATTAAATGAGAGCTCACCCACAAAATGCTTGCCAATAGTAGAATTACATATATCATGTAGTCAGAAGATTAACTTGAAATGTGGTTTTGGAATACTCTTCAAATGACTTTGATATTTGTTCACATTTCAGCTGAGGTAGTGTCAGGTGGGGGAGGGGGAGCATTGCCCCCGCTTACCTTCCGAATCCTCCAATGAATACTCATTATAAAATGCTGCCCACAGCATGGCAAATATTTTCAATTTGTCATCTTATGAGCTTTTCAGTTTACATCATATTTACAGTAAAGGGAAATAAATCTGATTTTCAGGGTGTGGATAGTTTGTGAAAACAGTGGCCCTTTAAAGCTCAGAGATATTAATTCTAGTGATTTAATACAACCAAATAAAAGGATGAATAGCCAAGCTAAAACGGATGCCATTACAAAATTAAATAGGGGAGGGGGATAGTTGATATAAGGTTTCATATCTAATTTCATGTCAACTGTCATGAGTGAAAATTAATCTTTGTTTACCAAGTTAGGTGTCAGTGGGTTACGGTTTAGAATTCCTTTCAGGTTTTTCAAATTGAATGCAAGTTATACTTAACAAGCAAATCCTTGATGAATAGTGGCTGACACTTTGCAAATGTAGAAATGGAGGAAAAGTAATGTCTAGTTATACTTTCTACTAGAATTTTTTTTAAACGGATGAGAGTGAGAGTGAGATATATATATATATATATATATATATTTAGAGAGAGAGAGAGAGAGAGAGAGAGAGTTAGGGGGATTACTGTTGGAGGTAGTACATAATATCAACATCATATTTTCATATTTGATAGAGAGAAAGGGGGAAACATAAAAAGGGAGAGAAGAGTGGAATAAGTGTACTGTAATATTAATAAATCATGTAAAGTTGGCCTACTACTACTATTTGGGATAAAATCAGGAGCCGCATATGCCTCAGATTACATGCAAACCACAGAGACATATATCTTGGCTCGCTACATGTACATCTGAGCCTCATTACTATATTAATGATTGAATTATGAAATTAAAGGTTTCCATAATTGACTTGAACATCCAAGATATTGAAGACACATGTGGACAAATGCATAGTGAATGAATTACTATGAGTGAGGAGAATTTTGTTACATGTTGTACAAGTCATGCTTGCACATCTGCATGGCATTTGACTCCGATTGTGAATGTATGTGTGGTCAAAAAGATGAAAATGATAAATTAGCGAACAAGAGATAAAATATTGAGGGTATTACCATAATAGAAATTAAAAATATTGCTAAAGATTAGAGTATATATGTACAGAATAATAACTGGATTTATTGATTGCATTCGTAAGCAGGTGTGATTAAATATAATTTTTTATTTTGGATTAGTCTCAAACACAACCAATCAGCCATTTAAAAATCTTTTGAGGCAAAAGCACCACACACAAATTACATGAAGCTTTGATGAATGATCAAGTTCTTGAAGGCTTCATAAAGAACCCTGCAAAAACAGCTCTGGTGACATTCATGAGAATTGCTGTTAGGACTAAGCTACTCACTTTATTACAGCAAATGAAAAAGGACCGTTGTTATTATAAGAAGATTACATGTTTTTAATAGAGGATATAGCTTTTGAAAATTGAATACCTCACTGCTCTATTTTGTTTGCACTATCTACAAAAAAGTAAGGTAAAAGCCCTTTAGACTATAGAGTGTATACTTTTGGCCATGATCGCTTATTAGACAAACTTGATGAAATAGTCAGTGATTCATTGACCAGTAGACAGATATCTTAGAGGATTAACAATGGGCTTAATCACTTATATATCACTCAATTTCTGACCTAGATACATGGGCCAGCTGTAGCAAGCAGACAGAACTCTTATACAAGGTACTGCTGTTAAAAATCTAGGCTTCCCTAAAAGTATTGTAAAAAAAGGATTCAAGCTGTCTTTTTCTCAAGGGAGGCACAATCGTAGCCAGGGGCCACAAGGGGTCCATAGCCCCCTATTCTAGGTGTTTGCAGGTGATTTTGTGTGTCACCCCCTGTCAGTGTCCTGTGCCCCCATCAATGTATGATAATTCTGGTGAGGCTAATGAAGGGAAGGAGGTGAACAAGGGCCCTGTGTCATAAAACTTTACCATTGATGGTAAGTTCCCTGGAAACCTTGATTTGATTGGCTGTTAAGTGATGTTGCCATGGTAGTTTCAGTCTATCAGTGGTAGATTTTATGCGAGGGGGGGGGGGTGCAGGTCTCATCCTTTGAATGATTCTCTGTTGTTTATCTGTATGTGCTCTCTCCCTCACAGTCTTTCACAAAAAAGCCCAAAATTTGAGATTTGAATCCTGATGCAGTCTCACTTTAAAACGAGACTATACGTTCACATTCAGAATATGTAAGATTTGGATCGCAATTCAGGTAAAAAAAAAATGAATCTCACGAATCAGTCTTTGTGTGAACTGGCCCAATGCAGAGCACAGAGTTGAAACCCCTTTCATCTCTTTAACTGTGTACTTAGTCCAAGCTTCTTGGGTGCACCAATGATGTCAAATCAAGATTACAATAAGTAGTAGTCCAAATCACTAGAAGGAGTTTACAAAACTAAGAACTTTTTAAACTTCCACAAAAGGTCAATATTTGGCCTGTTAAGTAAGCTGTGTTTAAACTTTTACCCTCTTCATAGTAGTACTCTAAAATCAAGAGAGGTATTATACGTTTTAGGGACCTGCTTTAAAGCTGGGCAATGTCTCTGAGTACATGACTTAAGAAACGTGTATTTAAAAAAAGTTATTGAATTTTGCTTGTACTATTTTCTACTGAGGGGCAAGCACACATATCTATTTAAAATAACCATTTTATTTGCCATTTTAAAAGTGATAGTTCTCACCAAGGTTCGTGATGTACTTTGTGACTTGTTGTCACCAGCTAGGGGGCTTTTGGGGGCTTCAGTTGAATAATTGTACAATCAGTTTGAAAGAACATAATTTGGAAATATACCGGTATACATGTATATATCTTGCTTGAGAGCATCAGTCAAATTTTCTTCATTTAGATAAAAACTTGAATTGTAAAAGTAGTAAAGCCAGATATTTGCCAGCCATGTCCTGTAAACAATTCCAAGAAAACATTTTTTTTTTTGTGGTAAAAGTTGCTCCACCCCCCACATACCTAAAGGGTCAGGAAATTCACAAGGAGGCTAATAACTAAGCTTCTTAACAAAAATATGTACTTTGGATATGTTTTTTTCAGTTTTTTATTTCTTTCCCAAAGGCAGTACAATATAATTGAAAGTGAAATCCACCTCCTCTCTCTTTAACCCATTGTTAGTTGGATCCCTTAAAGCCATGTTATTGAAGGGCTTACAAACAAAAAACGTGACTGACTTCTGGCCAGGTCAGAGACAGGTCAATATGGAAGGTACAAGTTCAAAGCAGAGGTCAAAGAATTGTAAAGATTTTTGCCCAGTAATCCATCAAATTAGGAAGTTAAAAGGGCTTTTCAAAGGGTTTTCTTTTGAACCTGTAGGCTAATACCTGGACCCTGTGTGTAGGCATTCATCCACTCAGTCTAGTGATCCACCTTTTGTGAATATGAATTTGTGTGGTCTATTGGGAAACTTATTTTCATTTATCTTAATTGAATTATTAGCAATTTGGGGACTTTGAATTTGACCGATACCTTTATATCAGAGCTGATCATAGATACTAATTCTAATTTACAAATGTACTTCTATTTGTGTGCCAAATATTATATCTAGATTTTATTTGAAGAAGTGCATAATTAACTGTTTAATAAACATGATGCTCATGAAAATTGTAATTCATCTTTTCAGCTCTTAGCCTCTGATTTGTTATTATATTTAGGTTTAATGCTAGATTGTTTTCAATTTTGGAGGTAGCTAATAAAATCAATTTACAGTGGTGTTGATTATTTTTAAGTTTTATGCTTAAGTGAAAGTACCTGAAAATCTGTCATTGGATTCTTCAGCTAATTTGTTTGTTTGTTTTTATTTTACTGAATTTGTCTTGTTATATTTTGATGTGTGTTGGTATCTTCTGAAGATTCCTTCTCACACAGACTGAGGTAATAAAGCTGTCCATTAATGATGTTTGAGTCATGTAGAATTACTGTAAATCGTTTGCCGATTCCGGTTTGCATAATCCTGATGTCCTGAGTGATTACCCTGGTAATTGAATCATAGTTGTTACAAACTGTTATATGATTAGGGATTAATCTTTTAGTTGAACACAGTTGAACTTCTGCTAAAAACAAAATCCTATTTCCTTTCTAATTTGCACATATAGTCAGTTTTGTGCTAGAAGGCTGTTAACTCATATACTTTAACACAGAACAAATGTCTTTCAGGCTCCAAACATATATTTCCCTGTAATTGCAGTATGTTATTAATAGCATTACTGCATATATGGACATACATTTAAATTAACATAAATAAATCAATTATGCTTTGAAAATCTTAGCATTTCTATTAAATACCTTTCCCTTTTTAAAAAGAAGTCATTTCAAGACATAGGATCAATGTAGACTATTGATCTAAAATATATGACAACAGGGGGCACAAGTTTTTTTCTGAACCTTTAGAATAATGAACCTTCCGAAATGTGAACCTCAAAAAAACAAAAATGACACGTTTTAATTAGATATTATTGTACATTCTTGCCCATTGTTTTTTGCTCATACATGTATGGTCTAATTAAATCTCAAGTGTTTTAAGATCTGTATGAATTTATGGTGCCCCTGTTTAAAGTTTGTCGGGGGGGGGGGGGGGGGGTGGGGGAGGCGGAGTGCAATTAAGAATTCAAATTTAAATTAGGAGATGTATTCCCTCTAAACCCCTGTTAGTGGTGAGCCTTGGTAGAGTTGATTGGACTTTTCATTATATTATAGGAGATAGATATACTGGGGATGACCAATTTATTTGGTTGAAGTTGGTTCTTAAATTAAAACTCTTTCTTTTGCTACAATTTAGCCTTGCAAATATTTTGCATCAGTTTGCTTACAATGCATAAAGGATGTAACACTGAAGTGTGAAAATGAATACTACATGCAACAATGAATTTCCATTACTTTTGAACAATTTACCTCTTCTGAAATTCAATCAATTTTTACGACCAAACAAAGACTTGTTACATGTATCATGCAAAGATTTATGTTTAGATATAAGGAAGTAATAAAAAGTAGGAATTTCATAAAGAGTTGATCAATCACAAGCATTTCCCATGAACCAACCAAGCTGGTAACTTGGGAACTCATAAAGGATAAATTATTTATTTGGAGAATATGTAATGCTGTGACTGAGCAAACAGCCATTACAAGTGCTATAAAAATGAAATGTTTGTAAGGTGTTAAAAGTGCTATAAAAGAAATATTTGTCAGGTGCCAAAAATATTTTATTGCAGAAAATTTTAAAGTTAATTTAACATAAATTACAAGTTTTCAGGCGTAGAAATGTATGTATGGGAAATGTTAAAACTGGGACTTAGCATAGGTATATATTCTTTACAAAAATCAAACTGCAAGGTGTTATAAAGTACATATTGCAAAGAATAAACTGCTTTGAAAAATAGGCAATTTATCAGAAAGAAAATCCAGATGTGGAAAGAGCAAAGAGAAATGTGGGGAAATAGATTGCATAGGTGGACAAAAAAGTTTGTGCAAAAATAACATTCATGACACAAGAACTGTATAAGGTGTGTTGATCATCAAAAGCAATCAGTGTGCATGGTTTTACCAACACTATGTTTGTTTAGATTTTTGAAAAATTTCATAAAGTAGATTTGATACTTGTGGATTAATAGTTGTCATGCTTAAAGGTAATACAAAGTTTTGGGAAATTTTGAAATTGGGTGGATAGTGATTCTTTACAATTTTGATATATTTGGA
Organism: Strongylocentrotus purpuratus; assembly: GCF_000002235.5. Lineage (NCBI taxonomy): Eukaryota > Metazoa > Echinodermata > Echinoidea > Camarodonta > Strongylocentrotidae > Strongylocentrotus > Strongylocentrotus purpuratus. Next base: position 2,458,872 of record NW_022145605.1, read on the forward strand.
TGCCCTTGTGGATGTATTATAAGCACTAGAAAATTTAGCCCCTAAAACACTTCTGCTTTCGAGAAAAATTGAATATAAAAATTTACCGGTGCTCCCGGTAAATTTTGATATACATTTCAATTAGCGTCTACGGCCGTACGATGGTAGCTGCGACCATGAAAACCTCAGAATATGTAGTTGTGATATATAATTTCCAAACGGGAATAGCTAATCGGTCGATTTTAGTCAAGAAACATTGTTTTATAGCTTAATTAATGTCTTGACCCTGAGAGGGAGCTATACACATAAAGAGTTTATTATTTACAATTTCATAACTTTAGACTGGATTTCAACCGCGACAATGATCACTGAATATTGTAGGGTCGCATATGCTTCCAATATGTTAATTTGAACCAAATTCATGACCCCATAGCAAAACTTTGTATTACCTTTAATGTCTGAATAAGAGACATTATATTTGCAGTGCAAGACTGCAAGTATCCCAATTTTTTGTCAAAAATCATTTATCAAATTCAGTTTTGAAAATGAACCACAAAGATATTTTTTTTTAAATAAATGCAAGTGGAATTTATGATTCCAGTTGTGAAATTGGCTCAAAATGATGAGGTTGTTTCTGTCTTCCCAGATCATAATTGGGCTCATAAAGCCCTGGAGATTTATTTTCTTTATCAGTCAGTGGGCTTTTATGATGCGTGGGTCTGAAGCAATTGAACTTTTCATAGTATTCCGCCTCCCTACCACGCTCAGGAAACATACCCTGTTTGTATAGGACCTCGTAGTGCTAGAGGGAAGGCATGGGAATATTTTATATGAATTTGTTTGTGTTCGCTGTGGAGATTTGTACCAGCAATGTTTTATATCAAGATTTTTGTGGAATAAAGTACATTGGCAGGTCGTTTCTCTGCCCTTGTTTTTTTTCTTCCCACAAGAGTTTATCAGAGAGAGAGAGAGAGGGGGTCATACCAATCATGTAAAAGAGAAAGTTTTCTTTTTTGAAAGACCAGCCAAATTCAACAATTAAGAAAGATTTTACAGTATTCCCACAGATATCCAGAGCTCCCAACTTTTACCAAAGAACTTTTGTAATTGTAATTTTGTATATAATTTTTTTTCTCCACATTCTTGTAAAAATGTTCTTTAGTTTTCTTGGAGGTATTTTCAAGTTGTAGTCAGCAAATTCATGGAGAACTTAGCCCTATGATTGAATGAAACATGAATTTTTAGCTTTTTTCTCCATTTTTTGTTTTATTTAGAGAATGGGGAACTATTATCAACAACAATAATATCAGCAGTGGCAATGTTTGGAAAGTATACTATGGTTTATATTTTCATGAACTATACTGATCTACTCTTTAAACATGCTACTTGTGATGGATAGTGCAAAAGAGAAACCAAAGTATTTTTTGTTTAATTATTAAAATGAAGCAGGATTTTGCATCAGAACACCACATACTGTATATGTCTTACTCTTTTCGTATTTGATCTAAATTTCATACAGGTCCTCTGTGTAGACTTCTTTAACGGAAGATTAGAAAACCATTTCCTTTTGAACTTTTTGGGGAGATAAATACTAGCTTGGATTAAAGGATTCCTAAACCATTAAACTAATGTGCTCTTGAACATCTGGGGTCAGATATTTTATATCCAGGACAAAATTATATTTCAAGAAGGGATGAAGAAGAAATCTTGCCAAATACTACCACACCTCTGTCAGAAAATGTTAGATTACATTTAGTAAAAGGATGTTGGCTATATGTATTAGATAGATGTTCTGATTTTGTATACTACAAATATTACATACTGAAATTTGTTTCTTATTAGTGTCTGACCTTCAAAGCAAGCCAAGTTTTTTATTTTGTAAATAATATTATTAAAGGTTTCCTCTAATGGAATTGATATATATTTCTATATTTTTGTATGTAAAACTTCTTTTAAAGATCATTCTGTGTATAAATCTAGTTGCATGCAAAATTTTGTTCATATTGAAGGGGGAAAAGAAATAATTGGGTTGTGAGCCAAGACAATTTTTGAAAGTTTTACAAAGTGACAAAGTTGTAGATACTATCAATTCTCAATAGCTTTGTCATGTCCAAACCTCCCAGTAGACCAATAGCATATGATTTTAACTGCCTATCAGATTGATGGCCCATGAGACCCTACAGATGCTGCATTTATAACTCAAGCAAAAGTCTTTGATTTTTCTCCCATTCTGTTTCATCAGAAGTTGCTTAGCAACTACCGACAAACACGATGAAAGAGCAAAGTAAAAAAAATCCATCTCTGGAATTTTTAAAATAAAAACGCTGGCAGATAATTCACTGATTTTTGTCTGCAGTGTAAATGTCGGCTCTCAAAACATTGGTGACTGATTCAGGATTGTGGTCACATGACTCTGCTCCCTTCTGTGCGATGGCATGCAGAGCAGTGAAGAGTTGCATATGTGCACTATACTCACCCATAAATGGGAATGTACAAACACTGATATTTTTTATGGGTTTTTCTATTAGGCCTAAAATAAAACTTGTTGTATTGCCCTTTGCGACCGACCCAAAAATCTGAAAATCTTAAGTCGGCATTAAAAAAAAAAAAAAATTTTTAACCGTTTTTTAATTATTTTTTTAAATTAATGAATGAAAATAAATGTATTTTGTTTGTTTAAATGGGATATAAATGCATTAAATCAAATTATTCCAAAATTCTCACTCGTGCAAGCCATGGATAATTATGAGGTGAAAAAGATAATAATGGAATGATGACGCTGAAGCACAAAAAAGAGGAAAAAAACATTCAAATCTGAAAATAATGGCCCAAAGCGGGCAACAAAAAAAAAAAAAAAAAAAAAACAACAACATTTTTCCGACCAACCGACCCATGTTTTGCCACCCAAAGGGCAATACAATAAGTTTTTACTTTATGCCTTAGTGTAAATGCAGTCCCCAAAATCGATGAATTTTCAAAATGGGGTTTTGGCTGTGTAAATGGGCCCAAGCGTCAATCTAGTTGACCTAGTTAAACTTTCAAAAAGCCTTCCGTCTTTTGAGCTGTCAGTAGCATGATTTGTATAGACTTCTTTAGTTGTGAGACTGAGTCCTTCACAGCATTGCAGAGTTGAGCCTACACGTTTTCTTTGAGCATTGGGGGGGGGGGGGGGGAATGAATTTTCCTTTGCCCCACACCCAGGCTGTATAAACCGTAGATCAATATTTATGCATGTTAATCACAAACTTTAGAAGTATTCTTCTCAATCTGAACTGTAGTATGATTCATACATCAGGAAGCCTAAAGGGAAGTCGCTTAACGGGAGAGGGCAGTCGTTTGTCGCTTAGTTGAAACGATATGGACTTCCTCTAAGAGATGGGGAGTGTCACAAGCCCATCATACAAAGCCTTTGAAAATATTTCCATTAATTGTTTTAAGAAATTGTCCAAAAAAAGTGTTCTGTCAGATATTTAACATTTAAAAAATCAGATCTGTATCACAATTGCATTTTATGATGATATTTGAAGTGATAGAATATAGAATTGTAATGCATGCATGGTAAATTGATTTTCTTAATTTCAAAGGAGCCAAGAAAGGTAATTAGGAATTAATGAATTTATTTAGAAGGAAAGTAAGTCTCTGTCTCAGGATCTTCTGTTAGTGAAATTTCGTAAAGATTAAGATTTTAATCTTGTTTTATAGGAGCTATAGAATACTTAATGCTTTTAAGCCAATGATTTGACAAGCAATCCACTTTTATTCAGTCTAAATCTGTCTACTTTGTGCTCATTCTTCAACCGAAATGTGTCCAATCATAAATATTCTATATCCCTCTCCTTTCAACTACGAACGACAGATGATTCTGACACGGCCACCAAACCGACCAATCAGAGCGAGGCACAACCCCCAGCACAACCCCCAGCAGAGCCAGCTGTCAGTGTCCTACAGGAGAACCAAACTAACCTGGCCTTATCAAGGTCAGCTGAAGGTCAAAGGTCAAGTTCAGAAGGTCAGGAGGTCTCCCAGGAGAATCAGACCACCAGTAGGAGAGATATAGAGCAGGAGATCGAGGCCTTACAGAAGCAGGTCAGTCCTGAGTGAAAATTAATATTTTCCTCTTTTTGCTCCCCTACTGCTCAATATAGCCTTGCAGGTGGCAAAACAGTATGATTTGTTAGGGAAAATGTCTAAGGGTGGTATTCTCGAAAGCTAACTAACTTTAGTCCATGGTTTAATCCACCACTAAGTAGGGAATACCAAGTGTCCATATGAATATGTTTTTGAATAATTTAATCTGTCACAAAATTAGAATCAAATGTAATAACATAATTAATAAACAACAATATAACTATGATATAATTATGTTATCATGGTAATTGAGGAACATATCAAATTATTCAAAAATATATTTATATGGACACTTGGCATTCCATACTTAGTTGGTTGATTAAACCATGGACTAAAGTTAGCTTTCGAGAATACCACCCTAAAGGTTTAACTCTATTTAAAATTATGACTTCAGTTTCTTTTCTTTGTAAATATAACTTCCTAGGCAAAAGATGGCATACTATTATAAACCCTAACCTATTGTTTAAATTGTACAGTGATTAGAAGTTTTCTGGTTGAAATAAAAGAATAATTTGTAGGCAATGTTTTCCAATGATGTCTTGTATGAAAATCACATTTTAAAGACTCCTTTAAATAAATCAGGTGTAGACTGAAGAATTCATTTAATTCTATTTATAAACGTCCTCTCCTATATACGTCCAAATGAAGTAGATTCAGATCTCATGGATGTAACAAGTTTGAAGTTTGATGAATTACCTGATTATTTAGTTAGGAAGCCAACACTGTGACCAAGGAAATGAGTTAAATTTGGTTGAATTAAGCTCAAATGCCTCATTGCAAAGTCAAGTGCCCTGACAGAAGTATTTCTCTTCAAATGGACTCCTTTGCGCATTCTAACTTATTAATTCTCCCTTCCTCAGCTGGAGAGTACGGAGACGCACGAAGAGAGACGAAAGCTGAGGGGAGAGATCAGGGAGCTTCGGCAAATGAAAACAGGTAGGGTTTGGAGAGCTTGCAGTCATATCCTACAAGTGACAGACGAGTGTCATGTTACCATAGCAACCAGGGTGAATGTACTTTTTGATGGAAGACAGAATACAAATGATTACAATATTTGAACTTTATTCAGTCCTCGAACCCATTACATCAAAGAATTATTAGAATCATTATTTGATATTTAATTCATGGTGAGAAAAGTTGAAAAGAGTAATGTAAATGTAGTTTGAAAGATTGGCCAGGAAATTAGATAACCTATACATCATTGCAGATTAGCAACAAATTCTTTTATACAGAGATATATAAAGTGGGGAGAGAGCTCTTGTTACAGTGGTAGGAAAATGGGGGGAAATAGGGGGGGGGGGGCAGTTATAGGAAAGTATAATTGAGGAGGCAGTAGTACGAAAGCAAAAATGGGGGGGGGGGGAGGGAAAATATTAGGGTATACAAAATTTGGCGAAGGGAGCAGTGGTAGAAAAGTAAAATGAGAAGCAGGTGTTGGAAAGCAAATTTGGGGAATAGGGGTACAGACAGTGATAGGAAAATAACACTGGCTGAGATAGTTGTAGGAAAGTAAAATGAGGGGGGGGGGGGTAGTATCAGTAGGAAGGAGTAAAATTTAGGAGGGGGATGGAGAGGAAAGAACAGTTTAGGGGTGTCAATCCTACGAAGGTAAACATGGAAAGACAGTGGTAGCGCAATAAGAGGGGGGATGGGGAGGCTGGGGAGGCTGATGCAAAAGTTAAATTACAGGGGGAGGGGGGGGGGGGGGGGACTAGTGGGATAGAAACAAGGGGAAAGTGGGCTTCATTTTGCATTTTAGCTTGGGACATCTGTTGAATTTGATGACCACCTGGTCAATCAAGAGACTTCCAGAGATTAAGACGAGTCTCCGCTAAATCTAATTACTCATTTCCATATTTCACCATCAATACAGCTCAAGCTGTCGTACATGCTCAAAACCTCTGACAAATCAATTTATGAAATTGAAAAAAGCAATAGATCAATCTTTTTATCTATATTTTATCTAAATATTGAATGCTTTAAGAAGCTGGTTGATCAAATTATGCCTGACAAGAATATTAGCAATTTACATCCCTTTCAAGTCACATGAAACAGATCTATTGAAATTTTAAAGTGATAGAGTTTGTTGAGAGGAATTAGATTATCAAAATTATACTGCTTGAATCTATTCTGATTTGTAACCAACTACTGTTCAATTTTGAACAAAAATAAGAGGAGCATAAAATGTGAAGAAATAAATATTTCTTATATATTTTTTTTTACTGTAGTTGAAAGGATGCAACAGAAGAAGGGGTTGTAATAGTGGGGTAGTAGTTGGGATGGAGTTGCCAGTGATGGTAGAAGCTTTTAGCTATCAGGGGATGAATATCTGATGGGATTAATGTTGGTATGATCAGATGGTATCATTTGATATTTTTAAAATACATTACAATGAAAAAACAAGGCCTGCAATTAGGTTAATCACTTAGAGACAATGGGGAAGGTGTTTGCAAAGGACGTAGATTCAAAGCATTGTCGTCACAATCTCTAAGGTTTTTATATTTTTATCTGAGACATCCTGTCATTCCAGTTTGCGTCTCTACTAAACTCCACCCTGTCTTTATGAGGGTATTAATTGCTTTTCATACCTCAGTGATACACATTTGTCTTTTGTCGGCCAGCGGGTCGTGTGGGTGTCTTAATCATTCCATTAAAAATAGTTTGTGGTAGTTAAGAATAGACGGGCTCCACTTGAGGAATCCAAGAATAATTAAATAGGCATGCTGCCGCTGACAGGCATATGTCTGGAGGCAATATGAGTTTGTTCATTTCAAAAAGAAATATAGAAATGGTGACATCTGTCTTTCTCCAGTATTAGAAATATTTCATATCTTATTTGTATTCTCACTATTCTTCCTCTCCTTCATTCATCCTCTCCTTCATTCATCATTCTTCAAACTATCTAATTGTCTTTTCTCTCTCCCCCTCCTCCTCTCCCCTTCCTCCTCCTCCTCCTCCTCTCCCTCTCCCTCCTCCTCCTATCCCTCCTCTTCCTCCTCCTTCTCCTCCTTCTCCTCCTTCTCCTCCTTCTCCTCTTCCTCTTCCTTTCCTCCTCTTCCTCTTCCTCCTCCTTCTCCTTCTCCTTCTCCTCCTCCTCCTCCTCTTCCTCTTCCTTCCCTCCTCTTCCTCTTCCTCCTCCTTCTCCTTCTCCTCCTCCTCCTCCTCCTTCTCCTCTTCCTCTTCCTCCTCTTCCTCCTCCTCTTCCTCCTCCTTCTCCTTCTCCTCCTCCTCCTCCTCCTTCTCCTTCTCCTCCTCTTCCTCCTCCTTCTCCTTCTCCTCCTCCTCCTCCTCCTTCTCCTCTTCCTCTTCCTTCCCTCCTCCTCCTCTTCCTTCCCTCCTCTTCCTCTTCCTTCCCTCCTCTTCCTCTTCCTTCCCTCCTCTTCCTCTTCCTTCCCTCCTCTCTATTTCTGTGCCTTCACTATCATGTTCTCATGTTTATTTCTTCTTCTTTTGTTTTAGTTTTTAAAAAGTACTTTGACCCTGGTTGTTGGTACGTGCATTCACTTCAATTGGTGTGAATTCACAATATTTTGTGATGATATTGATCCATATTTTATGATTACCACTTTGTCATCTATATTTTCCCTATTTTCCTATATTTTCTATATAATAAGTGAAATATTTATTAATGATTGAAAAGAAATGTTACAATATATCTGCATGGTGTATTCACTTTGCACTATATATATCAGTAAAACAGATTTATAGCTCTCAAATAACTCTCTGTATCTGTTTTCCTTATTTAATGCCTGACCTTTATATCTCTATCTTTCTTTCTCAATGTATTAATGATATATCTGTGTGCTGCTTGTATATGTTTCTGTCTTGTAACAGCTTGAGTATCAATGCTTAGTAGTAGTTGTGGTGGTGGTGGGAGGAAATCTCCCATTTAATAGCTTCATTTGGTGAAAATAACTTTCAAATAATTGGTTTGCTGTTGGTTTGTAGTTTATAGGTCGCACTGTCTGTTCCCATATATATGTCTTGTCTATCAGTTAGAGACAGAAGGGCTTTAATGAGATGAGGTAATGCCCTTATGGCTCTGACCAGATAATATCAAGAAAAGGGAAAGCACTGAATATAGATATTAGTTCAATAGCTGAGGTATTCACATACATTTACTACCAGTTTGACAAGTGTGTACTGTCTTTTAAAGCATATTCTCTCTACTAGACTATGTATGTGAATGTACAATTTTATTAACCATAGAATTGTCATGATTTAAAGATATAGTTATGAAGTGTTCTGCCCTGCTGAGATCCTTCCCAAATTGGTTTGCAAAATGGCCGATCAACATGCTTTGACAGGTTTAGATGAAGAGCAGACACAATTGTTGTCTATCTCCATCTGCTCCTCCACTTGTAATTCATTAAAAATAACGTGTTAGAGTATTTGAAGCTGAGACTTCCCTCTAAAAGTTTGATGTTTCCTAAAGGATATTAACTTTCTTAGACTTGTGTCAAGAAACAAAAGACAGGGGTGCTACCTATTAGGCTGCCAAATCTGATGCTTTATCATCATCGGATCTAGCTAGATCATTAGAGATGATTAGATTAGAGTAATTCAAATTGGCAACTATCAGTTCCATTCAAGTCTTTTGCAAGGAAGATATGAGGTGAAGATTGATAACAATGGTCTACCAGTTGTCTTCAAACAGTTAATTCTTGAAACACTGCCATAACAGCCCCGTACTTCAGAATTATAGACAAATATAATGATTTCAGACTAAGAACAACCTATAGTGAGGTACTGAATCAATGCAAGTCAAACAAAGCAGACAGACCTTCACATATCTTCTTCATAGAATCATGAGGAAGTGACTTTGAAATAGGGGGAATATGTTACAGTGCTTAAAAGGGTGAGGATAGGGAGTTGAAATATGGTGAAAAAATGGAGAGATTGAGAGGCGAATAGGTGCTGTCATCGGTTTGGAGGAAGTGAGTGTCACTAGTGCCACTTTCACACTTGACACCGAAAAACTGCCTCCATAAAGTACTGTGGCCAAAGAGCAACTGTTTTATATGTCAAAATGGGGAAAGGTGTGAAAATGAAGATATCTAAGCGCAACAGAGGCCCCTCCGCAAATTTACACTTCTTTATGTTACGAGATACAGAAATGTGAAATACTGAATATAAGAAAGTCATTAATGATTGCCATGGCAGTTTCATTAAGAAGGTTTTTCCATCTCAGTATGTGAACAAGGTTTAAGGTGCCATGCCTGGTTTGATAGAGACCCTGGCTCTGCCCTACCTGACTGTCTGGGGCTCTTTCCTGCAAAGCAATCACAGAAATGTCAAAGGAACTTACTTTGTTCCGTGTTAGAGATGTGAGCTATTCTGATCCCGTTATTTCTATGTAATATTTCATCATTGAAAGGAATGTTAGTCCATTTGCTTGTACAAGCTAAAAACTTATGAAATGTGATTTCATAAATCAGTCATCGGTGTTGGGGAAGGTGTGTCTGAGTATGTTTTGTAGATATGAAGGTTCAGGTTTGCGGTTTAGCTTGAAATATCAAATTGTTTAATCTTCCCACCTTGACTATATACCCCAGCACTGTCAGGAAATCCAAAAAGAGTAACTTTTCTGAGACAAGTAGCAAAATTTGACATTGTGTAGTTTCTGCCTTATGGTGGAACCCCCCCCCTTCTCATTCTCACCCCACCCATCTGCTTGGTAACCCTTGTCTGAGGAACTCCAAAAGACATTTCCTGTCATGTCACGTTTAAGGGTGCATCACACATAGAAGAGAGATTAGATGAGGTAAAGGAAACACACCCGATTCAACAAGTCTGCGACTACTTTGATGGATAAAGGCACAGGGGAAATGCCTCATACTGAAGCCAATGTCTTGTGATTGTTGAGACGAACGTAACTCGACCCCTCCACGGTAGCGAAGGGATGAGATCATCCCCTTGCAACCAAAATAACCCGTCAACAATCTGGAAGTAACCACTGTTTGGTGACTTCTTACACGGGGAGAGCCGTCTCGTGTCTAAAGCGGAGGTATTAATGCTGGAAGTGTTCTTTCACGAGGCGATGATCCTGATCGGAGCTTGAATGACGTTTAAGGAGCATCACTTCTTAATCGGTTCATGTTTTTGTTGCTAATCCAGGGGATGATCATGAGTTCTCAGCTGAACCCGCATGATGTCACATGTTTGTGTTATGGAGTTGAGCTGTTTGTGAATGATTCTTGCCAGGTTTTCGGAGTGACTTTTTAGGGGGGAAAAGTTTTTTTTGTGTGTAGAGGATGACTCACGACCAGTTTGCCTAGATTGAAATGTGGGGTAGGCCTGTTGCTTTTGGGTTCGTTCGCATGGTGGAGCAAATGTCATCATCGGTCAGAATATTCAGCAGCAGAATGTCTGTGCCTTTTCTGTCCATTTGAAAGCAAATTGTCTATAGCTGATTTGAATGAATCATGTTTTTTTAAAATTGGCAATACCTTGCTTTCATCCTGTGCCATATGAGCAATTGTAGTGGTAGCTACAAAGCAAATGTTTGACTTCATTTGTCCACGCAAAATCATAGACGAGAGTTCGATGTTGACCCTAATGTATGATATTTTAAGGCTTATGCAATCAAGCTGTTTGGAGGAAGTATGCCAAGTAAGATGATGAGTAGGTTTCATGGAAGTTAAATGTTCGAAGTTGGTTTAAAGATGATGAGATTATATATTCTTCGGTTCTCTATTGATGAATACAGATATTTAAATGATTAAGGCATTAATTTATCAGTTACCAATTCCCTCAGATAGGACTCAAAGCCATAGGTTCCCAGGTTGCTCATCCACAAGCATGCCCTTGCTTCCTTCGCAAACTTTGTAAACAACAACAACATTATAGCAAGGACTTATTACAGCAAGCAGAGAAAATTACGAAGCGGCAGGATTCACTGCCCTCTTTCAACAGGACTTTAAAGGATCTTCATCAAGAGCATTGACTTGTCGAATTACCCTGAGGTATAGGCTGTTGAGCACGTGCAAGAGTAATAAAGGAAAGCATTACATAACATCTTGTGACAGTTAGGTTTTGCCCTCCCGGCGCAATGGGGGTGAGCCCCCCTTAGCTATATGCATCATTTATTGGAACCCATCCCCAATTTTATAAATAGAGGCCGAGCCATGGCTGGCTGCCAGCTGCGTAATATTTGGGAAAGTGTGGAGATACATAATCTCACACTTGCTTAACAACTTCATCCTATTCGGCAATTCAGTATATGTATGAGGTGCCATCAGAAGTTGAAAGCTCCTGTTTTAAAGCATTGCCTGTATCAAGTTATGAACTTGTGTAACATCTGGAAATTCAATTTTCAGGATTTAACAGCTAAACTTCTTGTTTAATTTGTTATATTTTTGTTCACATAAAAGAGATATGTCTTCATGAAGTGATTTACCAGCAGCCCAAGAAGAGCAGATGTAGAATGAACACAGTGGACATTTAAACATGAGTGGAGGAGACTTTTGATTCTGCATAAATGTTGTCAAAGCCATCAGGGTACCAATCTAACTTTTATATGAATCTTGCTTCTTTTGATGCAATGGATAGTCAAGATGCAGAATTCATCTTCAACTTTACACCGTCGACGGTGATCTGAAAGTATGGACTCATTTGAAGGATTAAGTCTAATTGTTGATGATCTAACTTTAAGATATGACTTCCTACTTTGACTGACTAATTAAGATGTTGGTCAGTATTGGACATAACATCGGTGACGTTGGACATTCATGATTCAATTTATGAGGATCTTATGCTATGGCTCTGGTGAACCTGCGATACCAGGAGGGTTAAGATGGCAACAAAGACATTACTGTCACTTGTTATTAGGGTTCCGGTTCAAACCCCATCACCTCAAGAGTGCTCGGGTTCATCATCGTGATCTACGGAACACATGAGACTATATCATCCACTGTCGGACTAAGCAAACAGGAAACGCACTTCTCACGAGACGCGACGATGCTCTGGCCTAAAGCGTAGCATAAGGTGGGACGGACGGACCTCTGAAGTGTGAGTGACTCCTTGCCCCTTGCTCCAGCTCATCAAACAATTTAGAGATCAATTAAGGAAGAGGATATGCACCAAGACATTTATCCACCATAGTCATAGCTGCTGCATTACAGTGTGCTTTCAGAGCTGGTTATCCAATCAGTTATAAACGGATGGCTTTTGGAAATAAATTGTAAAAGCCTTTGTTAAAATTACCAGGTTTAGTAATACAACAACTCTCAGCCAAGATTTGGATGGTAAAGGAAGTGATTGGAATGTTATTCATTTAGGAAGTCACTTACTTGGAGGACTGAATTGACCAGTATAATGTGATGATCTTGACCTCATTATTTGTTAACGTCATTCCAGCTTTTTTGGAATTGCTTGGATACAAAGATCGAAGGAGAGTTATTTTGGTGTTGACATGTTGTGAATTAGATTATTGATGATAAAATGAAGACAATGCTTCTTGTGTGAGAGGCGTCCAAATATAGATTGGAATATCTTCAGTTATACATGATTGCTATCTTCAATATATTGATATAACAGTAAACTGATTTAATGGTCTATTAGTACAATACATTGTGTGGATTTTCATGAGACTGCCAGAAGACGTCACATCAATTTACCCTTGACTTTGAGATATTTCTCCAGGTTCGCCACAGTGACGCCAAGATCTCTTGATCAAGTTTGATAATTTTTTATACCACCTATCATTCAGTATGGCAAAACGAAGGAACGCAGAGAAGTGCAAAGAGCTTGCACAGCACAGACCCCTCTCCAAGGCTTTCAGCCAGAATGATGCTAGCTTCTGTACTGATCCAACCTTTACCAAGTTTTTCAAAACACAGAAGGATCCAGTCATGGAAGAAGCAAGTGCTGTTGCCTCGGCTAACACAGACTCAACACTGCTCCAGAAGATCTGGCAAAAGTTGTCTAGCTTGGATAAGATTGAGAACAAGGTTGATACAGCCCTGAAAAGACTTGACCGTCTAGAGCAACATGCTCAGGACTTCTCACAAGACTTGGAGCCAAGTCACCATAAACTGAAGGAAGAGTTGTTGCTCACCAAAGAGGTGATTCAAGATATTATTCCTAACCTGCCAGAATTCTCAGAAAATGGCTTCGTTAAAAATGATGATGAGGAGCAGGATGGCTGTGATCATTTCAGTGGACCTCAAACTCTTGATGAGATTACACTTCAAAATTTGGAAAGAAATGGCAGAGATGATTTTGAACCGGAGTTGTTTTTCATGGAGGAGGAGATGGGAGACTTATGCACCAGCCTACATACTCCTAGTCCGGATCGGAAATCGATGGATGTCATGTATCTTGTGGACTTCCCGAACAGTAACGATCGACTAGATACACCTTCCACTCCATTCTCAGAGACATATGATTTAGTTAGTCCTGTGGGTGCCCCTTCAGAGTTCTACCCCAATTTGTCAGAGATTTCTGGTAGTAATGATCATGATGACTTTACAGTACAAGGAGCATCTATCAAGGATGCCTCCGAGGTTGGTGATGAGGAGGATTATGAAGAATATTATGAGGATGAGGATGAGGAAGAGCAAGACAGTGAAGATGATTACTGGAGGCTGTGTCCAAATGAACAAGTCAACCAGTATGGAATGAGTACTATTCAAAGGACTAGCATGGGTCTCCTGGAACAGATCTCCAGATTACAGGAGGAACTTGGTGTGAGTGCTGTTGAAGATGAGGATACTGAGAGCACTGAGGAGGAAGTTCACGAACATGGACTAGAGACTATGGTAGGTGGATATCCTTGTGCTCCGGGTTTCGAAGATGTACCAGTATTTCTTCCTGATATTGATGCCATGATGCAAAATCAAATGGATGATGATGAATTAGAAATGCCACATTCTGTAGCAGACCTGTCTGATGTGGCAGATCTTGAGGACATCGCAGTAAAACTTCGTCATGCCTCACTTGGAGATGAAGATGCGGATGTGGACTATATGACAATTGAGGAGTTTCAAATGATTTCAGGAGATTTAACCTCCAAGTCTTCTAATGAATCAACCATAACTTTGCCATCAAGGCAGGTTCTTGTGAAAGGCATCTCTGCATCCCCAGGTCCTCTGAAGAACTCTTCAGGTCAGAGTAGCGATAACGATGATAGTTGGGAGAATGATTATGACGATAGCGAAGACAATTCTAAAGAGGATAGTGTTGCAAACGGTCACTCATTTCATATTCATGGAATGACAATCGGTAGTGGTTATGATGGTAGCTCTGAAAGAACTCTTTCTGGTCCTTACATTGGGGAGGTACCTTTGAACCGTCCTCCAAGTGATTTCTATAGTTTTCAGGGAAATGTAGGGTCAGATGTCAGTTGTGGAAGAACAGTCTCTTTGTTGTCTGAAGAGTCTGTTCCGTTTGTAACGCCACTTGATTCATTTGATATTGACCATGATCATGGAGGTGGTGGCATAAAAGGTTTTGTCAGTGAGGGAAAATCAGTACCGGTGGAGAAACAGAATGGTGAGACACATGTAAACAAAGTAGAGAGTGATAATGTTAAGAGTAAAAGTACTTCGGATTCAATTGAAACTGTTGAGCCTGAACTTGAAAATGTTGAACAGCAGCCTCGTTCAATTTCTGAAAAGATAAACTCTCTCAATGCTGCATTTGCACAAAATTGGGGTATGAAGACAAATTTCAAAAAGAGGTCTTTGATAAAGAAATTCCGGAAATCACTTGAAAGGAAAAGTGTAAGTGATTCTGATGGTAATGACAATAGTAATAGTGGGGAGAGTGTGGTATCAGACAGTGTTTTAACAATCTCTGAGGCAAGGAAAGCCTTTGAAGAAAGGGCGCAGCAGATAAAGAGGAAAAAAACGCTACTCAAGAAAAAAATGTCGTCGGTAGAGACGCATCTTGGGAGAGCAAGTTCCGTGATCAAATCAGGGGATGTCCCTTCAGGATCTTCATCCCACTCCTGCCACCAAGATACTAGCATTGATACCAAGTCAGAACATGAAACAGTTGCTAAGCAACCATTAGGCAATATCACTAAAATACAGAAACATTTTTCAACAGGTATCGGTAGAGATGTAACCCCACCCCACCTGCCACTGGAGCAGCTACCTCCAAACCTGGAAAATGGAATGGGACACCAGGTTAGGTCAAAGGTCAATGGGGTATATGATCAGGAAGAGAGCAAACTGAATGGGGGTGATGGCTTAGATCAAGTGCCACCTTCCCCAGTGGAGGAAGTTGAAGCAGATAAACATGAGGAAAGCTATTATGCAATTGTGAACAGAAGTTCTGATGATGAGGGTAATGATGTAAAGACCGATGCACTGCAGGATCCGGAATATGCTGAGCCAACTTTTCCACAGGACCCTGATCATGGGTATGCGGAACCACAAACACATAGTCCCGTTGTCAAGGAAGAAACATTATATAGCTCAGTAACGGATACTGCAGTGGAGTCACATGGTGTGATAGATAATGGGGAAGAGACAAATCCTAGTATCAATGTTGACACAATGGCCAATAAAAATGAAGTGCTAAATAGACCCGGTTATGAGGATACAAGCAGAAGTTCAGCACAGAAAAACAGAGATAATGACTATGAGATAATTACACCTATGCAGATTAAACCTCAGTGCGCTCAGATTAAGAAGGAAGTACCTGTAGATGTGTGTGAGAAAGATGCCTATATATCTAAATCTGCTAGCAGAGAAGATATACGGTGGGACTCTCCAGACTTGATCAAAACTCTACCAGATGTGCCTTTGAAAGCAAAACCCGGTGTGTTTCAGAAGAAGGAAGAAAAGATGGAGCAAGAGAAGGATGTGGTAGAGAAGAAGGATGAGGTGCAAGTTGTTCGTAACCTGTTACCTAGTGAGATCAAGAAGCAGCAGGCCGGATCAACAGGCATGAAGGTTAAAAGATCCAATGTGAACAAGCTCAACACTCAAACACCTCCTAAACCTAAACCTGACCCAAATCCCCCTCAGAGTTCTGTGGATTCCTCAAAAATTGAAGTTGTGCACCGTCCACCCGGATCCCGTCGCGCCAGAATCATCCGCAGCTATCTAGAACTGGAGAGGATTAAGAGAGAAGGTGTTAACCGAGCGGATGGAAAGCCAATCCAGATCACCGCTCCTAGCATGTCCATGATGGGATCAGGGATGAAGGGTGTGAATGGGGCTGGTGGGGGTGTGAGAGGGTCAGATGCTATGCTAGAAGATATGATCAACCTTCAGCTCATGCAGGCCATGGGTGTCAACCCTCACACCATCGCCATACCTGCTGTGGATACCACCTCTAAATCCACGCCCCCATCGCGCCCCTCCCATCTCCCAGTCCCAACCCCCATTAAGACAACCAAACCTGTCCCCAAGCAACCCCCCTCCAGATTACAAACCTCAGGACCATCTCATGGTATCGCTAAGATGCTCAACCGCTTTGGGGAGAGCTCTGCATCTGCTCCCAAACCAGCTTTTCAGGGTTTCCATAGCAACGGGAAGACAAGTACCGCTCCGGCTTCCAAGGGACTGAGGAAGACTCCAGTTAGGAATGCTTTCAATATTGAGATGAAAGATGGAGAAGTGGAAGTGAATTTAAAGGATGATAACAGACAGCTCTTGATGAATAAGTTGGCATCCCATTCTAGAGGGAAAGGCAAGTTACCTTAGAATCACACCCATCCCTCAGCATCGTGGAATACGAGATTTAGATCCATTACATCAGTTTGAAATATTGAGATTAAACTTGCATGGTAGCACCCTCTCTGCATCTTGGTTCATATTTTTCATTTGTTCGTTTTGTAAGGCAAATTAGACTCTCCTCTGTGATATCTGAATATACTTGCTTGTTTTTGTATTGATTCTTCCAAAGGCTGAATATTGCATGGCTTAGTGTGAAGTTTTAGAGTTTCTTAACCAGTAGAGAATGAATGATGTTAGTACTACATGTATATTTGAATTTTGAATTTTTGAAAGTGAGGAATGCAAAATTGGTGGCATGTTTGCATTCTCATAACTTTTCACTCTCTTATTTCTCATTGTAAAATATCATACATGTACTATTTTGTTCAATAGCACATTTCCCTTGTAAAATGATTGTTTTATGTGAGTTATATACATATGTCATTGTTACCTCCATTTATCATTTCAAATATTTATGTTTTTGGAGAAAATGTATTACTTGAAGAGTTGATTTTGCTTGTCACTTCAAAGGAAATACAGTCAAACCTGCTGATAAAGACTACATGGAAAAACAATATTATTCAGTACAGGTTCTGTTCAAGTCAAAAACTATTCCAGAGAAATGAAATTGATGATCTTTCTGTACAAGTGGTCTTTCCTTGTAGGTACCTCTTTAGTACAGTTTCCAATGATAAATGCCATTCGAGGGACATTAAGATATTGGTCTTTATAGACAAGTAGGGGTCAAAGCAGGTTTGACTGTAGTATGACTTGGACAAAATAACAGGGATTTGAGTTATACTTTGAAAAAGAAATTAAGTTTGGTTGGAAAGGAGAAGGGGTGAATATTATATTTCTCTACATAATATGTCATGTGTTTCCATTTCAATCATTGTTGACAGTAGGCCTGTATGCTAATATTTTTTCATTCATACTCTATAAAATAATTGTACAATGTTGAGTTCAACAATGATCTGATGCTTCAGTGTACCAGCATATATAAGAATGATATTTTAAATTAAGGAAAATACTTGAACCCTCAATTTTGTCACGCGGCGCGCTGTCCTAAATTTCTCACCATCATTACCTCTTTAATTTTTATAGCTACCGGTATTTTAAAGTGGGTAACACAATCATGCATTAGGTGATAAATCATCAGGTTTATTAGCTATACGTGCTATAATGAAAGTAGTAATGAAAGTGATATTGATAAAAGAAGACAGCGTGTTAACCCTCATGCTGTGATGCTACTTGTACTCCAACATTAATTACGTTTGCTTGAACACTATAATTATGTTGCAGTATTTTATAGAATTTTGCTAGGAATTTGTTGTACCCATTCCTCATTTACAGCATAGTTTTAATTAACTCTGCACAACTTCTGAAGGAAAATTAAGCCCCGTCCTTTTCCCCCTGACATGATCATGTGCATTATTTAAGCAACAACAAAGCAAAGGTTTAATAAATAAGAGAAATCATTCTTTGAAGTTTCATTAAATAATAATTAAGAAAGTTGTACCTATGTGAAGAGTTGAAGCTTACTTATTTAAACTTTCCAACTTTCATTCCTTTTGTGAGCTCCTCTTCCCTCGCTTCGCAATGATTAGAAAGAAATACATCTCTATTTGATCATTAGAGAATGAATGCTTTTCATTAGAGGAGGGTAGACATCCCCTCGGTTTAACTCTTCTGTGAAAGAGTGCAATGCAAAGGAAGTGAGGAAACAATGACACAGGAATGTCATTGTTTCAAGGCCAGATTTAATTCAGGTTTGAAAGATTTCATCCATCTAGGGAAATGGTCAATCATCTTTGATAAATATTATGACCCATCTTTCATTCTGGATGAAACTAAGCCTTCTTGACCCGCCAAACCTATTTTAGTACTGCTCTTAAATTTTTATAGGAAATTTGGTAATTTACCCCCAAATACTTTGGAGGGGATCCAAAATTTACCATGATATTACAAATTTTTCTCCCATTGTTTGCATATTTTAAGGAATTTATTGTTACATGTAGGTCATTGGTATCTGTAAAATTTGTTTGGGATCCCTTAAAATAACAATAATGGACCTGAAATAGGATGATATTTGGAGGTCTTGAAAAGTTGAGTGAATAATATGGCTAGCTGATTCATCTTACATATTGATTACTTTTGTTCATGATTCTTTTTTTAGTGTAGAGAGAAAGAGAGAGAAAAATAAACATTGGAAATGTTCAAGTGTTTTTTTATCATTATGTGTGTTCAATTAGGAATGTGAATGCTCTCACTTACAATTGTTTTTAGTATCAATTTTTTTGCAGACAAATTCATAATCATTTCACATAGTTATTTTACTACGTACCTACCATTTCTTCAGAACTTTTTACACACACACAAAATGTTTGTTGTTGTTTAGAATGATTTGTTTTGAAGTTCATCTCATGTAACATATTTGTATGCATAGATTACCAGTGTAACAGTAGTGTTATCAGATGTGTACATTAAGCAAAATATACAATTAGCACTCATTTGAAGGGTTATGCCTATTAGATGTAATCATTTAGTTTTATATTTATATTAGCCGCATATTATGGTATTTTTATTCTATAATGTTCATTTTGGTAGGGTGAGTGAGAAAGAGCAAGAGAGAGTAAGAGAGAGAGATAGAGATAGAGAGAGAGAGAGAGAGAGAGAGAGAGAGAGAGTAAAGAGGGAACAAAAGAAAAATTTATATCATTTAACCAACTGTTAAACCATGTTAATTACTATCATGTCATTATCTTCAATCTGTAATCTACATGGTGATAGCACAGAGACGAACATGTATGTCTTGTAAATGTTTTTAGACTTCATTCACCAATATTGTATCCTTTCAAGCAAATATATAATCTGCATCAACAACAATATTGAGTATTAAAAGTGGTGAAGAACTATATAAGGAACAGTCATTGTCGTTATTATTCATTATCAAGAACTCAAAACCTTTATGTCTAGTTTAAACGATTACGACTTGATTGTCTCGCGGTGTTCGTTCTTCCTCCTTTACTTACAAATTTATTCATAGACAACTGTCGAGCTGCTTTTTCCTCGCTAACTTCATGACATAAGATTTTTAATTTGATTCCACTTCGTATAACTGTAGGTTTTAGAAGTTAGGTGTGGTCCGTGTGATATGTGACCCCTTTACGACGACAACGTCAAAGTAGGAAGTCATGTGATCAGGTGTTAATTACTTGAGCTCTGCTTTTAATGAGCATTCGGTCTCAATGTACAGGACTACACCTATAACCTAGTCAAAAAATATATGCAGCAGATAAGGCTTACTAAGGTTTTATATGAACATTCACTCCATTCTTTGATGATTTTGTAACCTCATATTATAAGGGTTTTATTTTAACTTGCTATTTTTAACTGTTATGTCAAAAAGGAAATTAAGAAAAATGTATTTGCAATGTAAAATGAAGTAAAAAAATTGGAAGTCAAGTTAGAATTAGAAATCCACTTTTGATTATTTACTCATGAGCTAGTTTCTTTCTCAGTTTTATTTGCACAGTTGTCAAAGGGAGGAGGAATGAACATTTTTCAGTTATATACATTTACACTTTGAAATGATCAACCTAGATTTGACCCCAAAAATTTGTATGCATATATTTCTTTGTAGTCCATATTGTAACTTAGCTGTAAGAAGCTACTTTTGTATCCAAAAAGCCCTCAAGATAAAAATGTACACTAATTCTTACATCTAACAATTTGCAGATAACAATGAAAACTTCAGTTTGACGTTTTTTAAAATCATTTCTGGGTTAAGAAACTGGAAGTTTATTGATTGGTATTATCACTTTATGCAATAATCGTTTTTATCTTAAAGCTTTTAATAAAATGAAAGTAGATGTAAAATGCAAAAGTTCTCTCTCCCTTTACTATTTCTTCCCTTACAAAATTGTGTCTTGTATTTTTTTATTTTTTTATTTTTTAAAATCATCTTTTGGGGATATCTTTTGACATGCACGGTCATAGAGATTGATAGAATGACATGTGAACTTTGTGCAAAATGAATGCTCAAATGTATTTGGAGTGTCAATATCGGAGTTCTCGTCATTCTTGAAAAGTCAATTTCATGTCAATAGACTGCATGCCTACAACGACCCATTGACATTCAGAGGGTCCTGGGAGAGGAAATTGGGAACTAAACTTATTGAATGGCGGACATTCTTTGAATCAGAGTGTGGGATGGAGAGATGAAGAGCGATGGGAGAAAAACAGAGAGTGAGGGAGAGAGAGAGAGAGAGAGAGAGAGAGAAGAGCGCGAGAGAAGAGCAAGGGATAACTAGAAGGAACTAAACTCAATATTGAATTGCAGACATATGAAACAGAGTGTGAGATGGAGAGAGGAAGAACAGTATGAAGTTGAAGAGAAAACTGGTAGATTTAGAGATTGAGGGTGAGAGGAATAGAAAAAATGAGAGAAAAAGAGAGAGAGAGAAAGAGTGGGAAAGGGGAGAGGGGTAAAGGCAGAGAGAAATAGAAAAAGAAGGGAAATATAACAGAAAGGAGGAAAAGTGTCAGTGAAGTTCCGAGTAGAATGGAGTAGATGAAAGGAGACTGAGGGAAGAGCTGAAAGTAAGCACTGCTACAGAGGGGCAAGGGAGAGATTGAGGAGGCGAGGGAGGGGGTGGGGGAAAGATGGGGAGGAGGAACATTCATCAGGAAGTACAGAGGAGGGGACAGGAAGCATAGTGGATGTGATAGGTATAAAGGGAAATGAAATGTGATAGTTAGCAAAGGTTCAAGTAAAGTCACCTTCCTGGTTATTCTACACTATCTCAGATCTCTGTATGATCTTTACGCTGTTCATACAACTTTCTTTGGGTTCATTGATCATGGTCATATAGGCCTTTGTACACTTTTCCACTAGGCCACAAGACAGTGCCAGAGTTCATATACAAGTAATTTGATTGAAAAATTGTAATATTCCAAAAGAATATCACTGATATCATACTCTTTTAAACAAGAAAGTAAAAATGTTGAATATGCATGCTATTAAATCATTCACACTCCCACAAAAACACAGTAATATGGGGCTCAGTTTTTTAAATACTTTTTGTGTGCATGTTGCATTATTTGAATTACACTGCAAGAAGCTAAACAAAAATCTAACTAATTATTACAAAGAGTAAGTAGGGGCATGGCAGCATCTTTAGAGAATTACAGACTATAGCTTTATGGACTATTATAAGATTTTAAAATGTGTTCAGTAAAGAAAAGAAAAAAACGTTGCAAATTTTTTCCTTTAAAAAAAATCTCAATGCTACTCTATTTCTTACTTGTCTGTCATGCTGTCAGTCATGCATATATCTCTTGTGTCTCGTTCAAGAAAATTTCATCTACTTTTTTTCCCAATTTCAAACAAGATATTTGGTTCTCATAAAGTCATATGGATACTATCGTACATTACACACAGTTAATAGGGAGGGAATTAATTGGAAGAAAGTTTTCTTCAAAAGTTTTGATACCTGATATTCTATGTATTTACTATATCTGATACCATACAGTGCATTGAAATGTGTAATATCACTATAATCCTTTTCTACCTTTCTTTCCGGACCACAGGTACATCACTTCCAAGGACCAGCAACAACTCTCCCAGCTACAACAACAATAGCAGCAACACCAACAGCAACAACAGCAGAGGACTAGCAACAACTCAAGGGTTTGAATCAAGTATTAAACCAGTAAGTTAAACCTTTCTTATTTATCAATAGCTTCCAAATGTAAAACCAGAATTTTTGTGAGTTTTTTTTATTGGTTCACATCTATAAAATGCTATTCCATGCTTTGAAATGATAATAATAATAAAAAATATTCAGTTTTTGTATAGCGCATATCACATTATCACATCCCTATGCGCTTCCAAAGAGCTTTGGAAATTGTGATAGAATTAGACCCCTGTTACAGTGAGCAAAAGGCTGGGCCAGACCTAGCACTGTAAACGCCCAAAAGGCCAAATGCGAGGCCAAATTGGCCCTGCTCTGGAGGTAGTCTTGGCCCGGCCTGGCCCGGCCTTTTCTCACTGTAAACGCACGCAGGGCCAGGCCACGGCCCGACTGTTACCCCAGAAGTGAAAGTTTGCCGTGTATAGGAAATTGGGGAAAAGATTCACTGCAAATCGCGCGCGACCGGATCTGCACTGTGACCCCTGGCGGGCCCCCCAAATATTTGTTTGTTTACATGCAGAGCACCACTACGACAAAATATTGAAAGGTTACAATTTAGGCCGCGGCCTGGCCTAGCACTGTAAATGCACAAAATTGCGGGGCCGAGTAGGCCTGGCCCGGCCCTGGCCCTTTTCTCACTGTAAACAGGGTCTAACATTATATTTGATTGGGTGTTAGATCGAATGTAACAGTATGGATTGAGAACAAGTTTTGTGAGAACAAATTTTGTGATACAGAACTCTATTTTCAGCAGACAGTCCACAATATACCAGAACTAGAAACTTTCCTAAATGGCTACCAATTGCCAATTCAACAGCAATAAATCTTTGCAAATCAGCAAAATTCAGAACTATAATTTCAACATTTTAAAGCATGGAAGTTTTTTTTATAGCTGTGAACCAATTGAAAAAATCACAAAAGTTTCATCCTTCTTTACTCTTTGGTTGTTATGGAAAGAAAACTTAGGCAGCATCAAACAAGTACTCTGTACTTGTGACAAAAGGAAACTATGGCAAACCACTGTTTGTTCCTGTAGTCACCTAAAGACAGTTAAGAGTTACCAGCCATCTTCTGTAAAACCCTGAGACTTTTGTAAATTTTGCGAGCGGTCTGCATTTATATTAGTTCATGCCTGGAAAGGAATTTGTGAAAGTTTCATGCCACAAAAATGGGTTCTGTGAGAATTATGTTGTTATCTCTGAATGTAACCGACAGTACATGTAAAATGTTCAAGCCATCTCCTTAAAACTGATGCATTTATACTTAAAATTCATTAATCCTAACAAATAGCATGGCTAAGTTTGTCTCATTCCATTTGAGGCATAACAACATTTTGTTTGCAAAGATTCAGAGGTGTATTGTTTGTAAACTAACTAACTAAGTTTTGAAAATAAAACTAACTTAAACGCAGTTAAAACCCTTCCGACATTTAGCAGATGCTTTGATGCAAATCCATTTGATAGAACTGTAAACAAATGACATTATAAAATAAAGAAAGTATTTATTCAAAATTGTATATCAGATCAAACAGGTCTTTAATTCACCTTCTGCCTTAAAATAGGAAGTCGGAAAATCGCATAGAGACACCCTCGATATCCTAATAGATAAATTGTGATGTAAATATCCTGTAACCATTTAGCTCAATTTAGACTGATTGGTTATCATTCGGAGCTGTTTGATTTCCTTAAATAGTTCAAGGAGTAAAGTACTTTAGTTAGATTCTATCCAATCTGTATGTTTCCTGCAGTTGTTATCATGTACTGTGGAATGTAAATCTCACTCCTAAAAGAGGTACTTTAGATAGGCTAGGTAAATAGAACATCTCACTCTACTTGCCTGGCTGGGCCCTAGCTGTGATGAGTAATAGCGCCTACATGTAGGTCACGTAGTACGACAGCAACAGATATGAGATCACTCACAGATGTGTGGAACAGAAGATGACTTGATTCACACTTTTCAAAATTGGCCTTTAAAAGCTAGATTAAAGCATTTTAACTGTTCACTCTTTGACCATTTACCTTATTCGTTCAAATTTTATTTTAACTTTAGATCTGAAATTCAACCCCCGTTTTCTGTTATTCTGATTCCATTTTAAGGATTCAAAAGTTGTGAACATGTATATTGTAAGGTTTACTGTTGTTAATCTAAAAAAAAAGGTACTATGAATAGTGTTCAATGTCAAATAAAGATATATAAGTACATTTTCAAGTGCTGAAATATGACAGGAAATACAAGCTCTGTTGATTCATAAGCATGAACTGTTAAATGTATCAAGAAGAAATTAAATGGCCGTTAATTTCATTGAATTATATCTTGAGATAACAATTCTGTTATTGAAACAGTTTGATCAAAGCAATAGGAAGAACATATTGAAACATCTGAAGGGTATCAAATTAAGTTAACTTTGAGTAAAAAGTGTTGAAATATGAATTTGCTTTGACTTGCAGTGACCTGGATATTTGTAGATATAGGGCAGGAGTTGACCCAGTAGCTTCAGGATACTCTCAAACTTTCATCTTTTCTGGAATCTTTTTAGAATAGAACTGAAAACAAAAAAACATGTTGAATTGAATTTAGTATTATTTTAGATGTATTTCCAGAAGTGGGAAAATATGGCTGACCTATGACCTTGACGAATAATGATTTTCTCACCATGACTCCAAATACTTCCTGTTTAGAGCCAGAAGGGCATTATAATTTATCTTTTTACTTGGAGTCCACCCCCTTCTGTCTCTCAAAAGACAATAATAGAATCAAGGACTTATAATAGGAGGCTGTCTCTTATTACATTTGAACTAGGGAACACCAGGGTAAAATTAAGGTCAGGATATAGTGTTGACAAAAATATATTGGTTTTCTCAGTCACTAGCTTTTTTTTTGGGGGGGGGGGGGCTATTTGGAAGGTAAAATGTGCTGTAGTTTGATGAATATGAACTTCACATGAAAAAAATCAAATGTTTTGCTGATAAGATTTTGAATGTTTTCCATTGAGAACATAAATATAATCCTTGTAACTGAATTATGCTGAAGTCAAAAGTTTAGCCAGGGATTTATGTATAGAGTATCTGTTTTGTTTATGATTTATAACTTGGAACAAAAACTATGATTTTTTTTTTTTTGTCTTTTACCCTGTTATTAGTCATGAGTTATAAGGGTCAGATTGCAGCTTGCTTGAATTAGTTACTTGTAATATCTTTGGCAAACTTTTACAAACTTTGCAAACTTCTGCAAATAATTATTACAGAAAACTTTTAGCTCTAATGGACTATTATGTAAAGAATTCTTTTAACATTCCTTGTATGAAGATCTCCACTAATCTGTAAGGTAATGTTTGATTTTAATATGGTATTCATTTTCTGTAGACTGCAGACTATATTATCTAAGAATCAGTGGGAGAATTGCCTGTTTCAAGCATTCACTTGCTGTGCAGCAAGCTTCTTCAGACCTATGCTTGCAGCACAGCAAGTGAAAACTTGTCAAATACAGGTAATATTTTGTATGATTGTGAAGAAAGAATTCATTTTCATCGCAAATCAGATGAACCTCTTGAGTGATTATACTTTCTCATGTTTATCATGCATAGGGTTAAAGAACAAAGTGTTATGATAGATTGTATGGTTTCGAAAAAAATATCCAGGCTTTATCAACAATAATAATAATAATCTTTTAAAGTCCACTCCAAATTTTATTAAGTTAAACCGAAAATGGAAATTCCTTTTGCCCAATTGATTGTGAGCCCGGCAGCCAATGAGCAGCGCCAGATCGACGTTGCTCTATCCCTTATTGTTGAAAGCCAAACAAGGTAGCAGTAAATGCACGTAGGCCTGTTTTACTTTGTTTTAAAGTAGGTGTATATATGTGAATTTATGTATATGATATTATGACTGTGTCACTGTTATGTAAGTTTGCATGTGTGTGTAGAGAGAGTGAGTGAGTGAGAGAGAGAGAGAGAGAGAGAGAGAGAGAGAGAGAGAGAGAAAGAAAGAGAGCGGAAGAGGGCTAGAGAGGAACTATGAAGGGGGAGACAAAGTTGAATGTTTACCCTTGTGACTGTATGAGTAAGAGAAACGTAATCAAGTTAGTAGACAGCAGTCCTCTGATTGCCCTATCGTGGCCTCCACCAATAGGGAGCTGGGATGGTTGCCTTGGTTACCGTGATATTGCAATGTACAGAGAAGTGAGATAATTTGATACTTTATAGGCTTTGTGAGTTTAGGCATATACACTGTAGCATATACACTAATAGATCTTTAACATGTGAACCTGTATCAAATTATACCATGGTAAAAATGTACTGTGACTTTAAAAGTAACTTTTGAACAATCTGTCTTATCGATTTGGAATAAGCTTGGTCTGTGTCATAGAAGCTGTTCAAATTTCATTATAAAAAAACATTTGAAGTAGGAAGTTGATTAACTTCATATGATTTCTAAAGCTTATTTTGTTTTTAATAAATCTCAAGATGAAAAAGCATACTGTATATTTCCTTCAAGTACATAAAGACTCCAGTTTATGTGTAATTCAATTGATTTCAGCCAATCCTAACTGAATCGACTCTGTGTAGATAAAAGTGTAAAAAAAACTGTCCGCAGTAGCAGTAGTGCAAAGCTCAGGTGTAGTCTTTAGTTTAGTTCCTTTATACTGACAGCCACTATATCCGTATCATACTGCAATTAGTTCAATGCATCTAGGCCTATCTATAAGGTAGAAGTCATTGAATCTAGAGCAGAACTTTCAAAGCGTGTCCTAAGGTTGATTTTCAGCATGAGGTACATGTAAATCAGATGGGTATGAGTGGTTCTTATATCTTGGTTGATCCCCAAATCAACCCCTCCCTTCTTTTTATACCATCATATGCACCTGGTAGCCACAACAAAGCTTATCAGGATTAGAGAAAGTGCCTGCTATTTTATACCCCCTCAAAGGGCAGTACAAATTCAAATTTGATTTCTGAGGGATACTTGAAGTAGATATATTTGGTCTTTGTGTGCAAAAGTTTTATCTTCTATAATTAAAAAGCATTGCATAGATATAAATGATTAGGATGTATCAGGGCTTTTTTCCCCTGCCCCTCCATTTTCTGCCTTGCATGGTTTGTGCAATTCATTGACTTTTTAAATGGTGTTGAGATAGTTGTATTTACCAAGCTCCAGATTGGGGCAAACTATCTAATTTCTACAAACAAAATTGGTACAATACTGATTGTGTTTCAATTGTTTTGGAAGGTCATTGGTTTCTTCTTGTGAAAGTAAATTTTATTCAAAAATGCAAAGTTTCAATTCAAGTAGCAAATACCTATTCTTGGTTATTTATAAATCTTTACTCAGCACTGAGTTTCCTCTCTATTCACTATCAGGGTGCCCCCACCCTCATATCTTGTTCATTTCATGTACTGGATGTATGTTTAATGATCAAATGGTGTTGAGCATTGATTGATAGATTGATGAATAGGAAGAGATCGAAGAGGTTAGTGAGTGTTTGATAGGATGGGTGGTTTAATGAATGATATCCTTACAGCTGGTCTGGTCTGAGGGTGGAGTGATGACAGGGGTGGGGCGGAGGAGATAGCTAGGAGTACAATGGAGAGATAGAGAGAGAGAAAGAGAGAGAGAGAGAGAGAAGAAACAGAGAAGAAGAAGAGAGAAGAAGAAGAAAGAAGAGAGAGAGAGAGAGAGAGAGAGAGAGAGAGAGAGAGAGAGAAGAAACAGAGAAGAAGAAGAAGAAGAAGAGAGGAGAAGAAGAAGAAAGAAAGAGAGAGAGAGAGAGAGAGAGAGAGAGAGAGGGGGGGGGGGGGGGGGGGGGGAAGCAGCAAGATAAAGAGATATAGATAAACCAGATCGAATGTTTTAGAAAAAGACAGATAAATACAAACACATAGATGGACAAACAGACAGACAGGTAGGCAAGCAAAAAGACACAGAGAATGAAATAAAGGAATCTGAGGAAAACAGATTTGAAGACGAAGGGAAAGGGAATGAAAAAGGGGAAAAGGGAAAGGCATAGTAAAATGCAAAACCCTGATATCTGCTGGGTGGAAGATTGAACAATAGATGTGTCATTTTCTACATCATATGTCACAGGATTTCAATTGTGTATTGGTCAACTTTTCCAATGTTTTTGCCTTTTTGCAATAAATGTGCAAGTTTTAGTCACAGACTTTCCTTCTCACCATATAATGTGCATTGTTTATAAGCCAATGGAACATGTTTAAAACCTTTCATACTTTATAGAGAATATATAAAGACACTTCTCACACTAATACAAAATACCATTGTAACCTCTGGTTCAACTCTAGGTCCCTACATCTGATAGAAATAGTTCTAGATATTTTCAAGAAAGTGTAAAATAGAGCCTACTTATCATTCATGTGCAATTTACTTGGAAGGACTGATTTGTTAAATTCACAGTGGGTCAAAATTGCATTGTATGTAAACATAATTTTCCTTTCTTTAATAGTGAACAAAAATCTTACCCCACTTGGAGTAAGCTGTCAAACTAAGTTAACCCCAAGTTCACTCCCTGTTTCTTTTCTTGCTTTGTTTTCAATTTGATCACTGGTAAAACAACTGATGAAGGGCTATAGATATTGTGAGTCTTTAGATTGTCAGTTTGCCTTTTATCATTGCTTAATTGTGGGAGACTTGTAATATAGAAGGAAGGGGGTGCCACTATCAGCTGCTCCTAACCCATTTGTTATAACTTGCTTTCTTGCTTGCATTTTGATAAAGTGTGGAATATTGCTTTAAAAGAATTATGTGCCATTCAGTTTTTCAACCTTCATTATGAGTAAATAAAAACGAAACAAAGTTCTAAACAACCTATTCAGGGATTTGTTTTGACGATGCAAAATTCCTACAATTATCATTTCTTATTCTGATAACCTTGTCTTCCGTTGATATCTGTTGAGAGTCATGAGGATGGTCAGTCTAAATGACAATGACATTCTTATTAATAATGTGTTTAATAACAATACGTTCTTTGGGGCTTTTGCGGTCAATGTCCACTGCAGAATTCTCTGGGGATGGTCCAGGGGTGGGTGCAAGGATAGATTTTTGTGCAAAAATAGAAATATCCAGGTTTCTTTCCAGATCTCAAATTTGATGAAATTTGGTATATTATATGACCTTGTATGACCTTTTCATGTATTACCCCAAGATATGGTTACAGAGCTCAGATTTATGAGATTGAAGAAAGAGAATGTTGTCATGACCTCATTTGACCTTTCTGCCTGTCTGATGGCTGTGACAGAGGTTAGCATATTTCAGTGATCCTGTCCAATTAGACGACATTCCTTTGGTCATGTGATACCTGTCTGGAGGTCATGCACATGACCTCTATTTACCTGTGCCTGTCTGTCTGTCTGTATATGTTCAAGTCTTTTTGTATTTGTGTGTTTGTATGGTTATAATGTGTATTTGTCTGTTGATATGTGTATATCTTAGTTTATTATTTATTTCTTGGTATTTTGAGGACATACAAATCTCTTTGATTGGAACCCTATTACTGTCCAATTCCAAAGATTTCTTGTTTTAGCTACCAAAATGAACAGTTACTTATGTTGACATTTTGTTTTTTCTGTTTTCATTTGATACTCTTTCATGTTCCAAAATATGATGGGATTTTTTTTTGCATGAGATGTATTTGTAACATGGATAAGTATATGTTACATATAGTTTTGTTGACTGTATTCCTAAGCAATTATAGACTATTTAACTAGAATGTCGTCACCATCCACAGATTGATTTCCAGTTATGACTATGAATATGAAAATGATTAGTGGATTTTGTTGTCATTTCATTTGAATTCAGTACTCTTTCAAATTTAAAAGACAAATTGTTTACATTAGATTTAACATGTTTAAGAATGTACATGTAGCATACCTGTACTTTTAAGCTGTCATTAATACGTCCTAACCTCCAATAAAAGCCTTATGAGGAATCCTATTAGACGCCTGTGACATTTATAAATGGTAATCCTTCTCTATGCATACGTCAGGACTTAACCTTGTTCTATCAAGTTGTCTGGCAAGTTCACCGTAGTAGTTACATATTCTGTGACATTCCGCTTGCGTTATGATAATCCTGTCTGATATATGCTAAGTTGCAATAGATATTCAATCTTCTTATGAGATAGAGAGGAAGAAAGGGGGAGAAAATGATAGAGAAAGAGAGAAAAAAAGATAGAGGGGATAGTGATGTGCTGCATAATTTTTTTTTATCCAGGTGAATGATGATGTGATATTTGGAATTGTTTTTTCTTTCTTGTATAGGATGGGGCCATCGTTCTCAAGAACCATGGGGTCAGAGAGGAAGAGGAGAAGAGCTCAGGAAGGACAGCTGAGGTTCGGAGAGCAGACCCAGAGACGAAAGAAACTCCATCTGTGCCTGTGGTGGATGACAGTAGGAGAGAGAAAGAAGAAGATAAAGAGAAACTTGTGAGAGGAGAGATTAGTGATGGGGGTCAGAAGACACCATCCTCCTCCTCATCAGCATCATCAGCATCATCAGCATCATCTTCGTCACCACAAACATCACTAGCTTTATCCAGAGAACCTACAAAGAAGGATGAGGAGAGGATAGCATCATCATTGGAGGAGAGTGTCTGTGTATCCAATGGCAACCAGGATGTCGAAGATGTAAGTGAACAGAGTGAGATTTTACAAGAAGTAGAAGCATCAGTGGTGCCTGTTTCTCCATCCATTTCATCATCACCATCATCATCATCATCAACATCTTTATCCCCATCTTTATCACCACCACCACCACCACAACCATCTTCCATATCTGCATCATCGTTAGAATCTAAGTCATCCAATCTTCCAGAGCCTGAGGATGATAGAGACTCTCTAGAGAAAGACTCTGTCGTATCGCAGGAAAGTAGTTCCCATACCGATACAGAGAGTGACACTGATAGAGAGACGGTAGAGACTCCAAAGCAAGAAAAGCAAGAGGAATCTGGTTCTGAATCAATTTCGGAACCGGTCCTAGAGACCAAAGAGGATGTTGAGATGGATGCAGATGACGAAGCATCTAAATGTGACAGTATCCAGATCACTAAACAGGTCAGTTAGAATATTACTTGTCTACGTTGTTTAAATCTAAACTAAACTATGAAAGGAAATGTTCTATGAGGTTATTTATAGAGCCATAGAATGAAATTAAAGATGTAGGTTCTCCTCATAATCTCAGTATCTCAAGGAAAAAACTAACCTGTTCAGTTTTTTTATATTTAATTCTTAAATTCTTTTTTTTTTCCTTCTTTTTCTTTTCCCCCCAAATACATGTGATTGTAAGAAATAAGCTTTCATAATGGAGACAGTGATCAGGAGCTAGTTAGCACAATCTAAAAGCCTTAATTTTTTACAATTGTATGGCAACCAAACCCGAAAGTTTCAGAAAATTTTATTTGACAAACATTAATAATGAAATAAATAATAATATGGATATTTATATAGCGCCGGTATTCTCAGTACTTGATTAGGCTTCATGATTTGGTCATTGTGAACGATGAACAGTGCAAGGTCTTTATAACTAGAGATACCTTACATCAAAGACATTGAGGACTTTCAAATGTTTGGACAACCCTGTACCCATTTAATGAGAATGTCAGTTCATGAAGGAGAGGGAATTGAACTGTCACAAAAAGGTTGATCAACTTGGTACAAACTGATACCATACTAAAGAAAAGGTCTCTAGTAAGCAGAATTAAATGAAACCCAAGTAAGATTGTACGATGCCTGTAGCCAAGGAAGTTACATTGAATAAGACAATTGAAGGTTATGTTGTTAAACTGTTCTATTCTGTGACATAAGAGGAATGATACCAATTCTATTTCTCACTTGTAAGAAGGTAAAGAATGTCTGGTACTACTGAAAGTCTGGAGCAATGATTTGTTAAGTTTTCAAGTGTTCTGTAGTGTAAGAAGCCTGTCATGTCACATTATCTTTACGCTTTCATGACATCAAAACCATTTGGAAATCTAGTTCTCTTGATGACTTATTTCCCCTCATGTATCGGTACGTACAAGGTGTGTAGACCAGGTGGGGTTTTCTAACGCGTTAAAGGAAGGGGATTAATTGAAAGACCGGAAAACCTTTGATTTACTTAATGTGATCTTGAGCTCATGGAAAGCTTGAGGGAACTTCAGGGTTGTTAATCATACCTGTACATGTTTGAATTAATTGCACTAGGTCATAATATTGTATGCACATAGTTGAGTTATATTTTAATGATCTTTTGAAATATGTATCATCAACAACATCATTATCATAGTAAAATCTGTCATCATTATTGTCACTTTTCATCACCATCTTCTTCATTATCATCATCAGCATTATCAGCATCATCATAATCATCAATACCTACTCCTGTTCCTTCTTCTTCTTCTCTTCTTCTTCCTCTTCCTTTTCTGTTTCTTTCTCTTCTTCTTCCTCTTCTTCTTCCTCTTTTTCTTCCTCTTCTTTTTCTGTTAATTCTCCTTTCTCTCCTACTTTTATACCCTCAGTGCTCTCTATATTACGAGTATCAGTCTTTAATCCATAATTTTTTCCAGTTTTCCACCAATAAATGGTACTACTATGGAACAAATCCCTAAGCTATGTTGACATATAAATCCAAAGTATCATGAGCTGCAGTATAACCCCCTCCACATAACCACTACATTACAAAAAACTCAAAAGAAATGCAAAATAAATGAATAACCACTTTCAAACCATTGTTAATAGAAATGATATTTTCAAGTAATGATTTTTATGAAATGGCTTTTTTTCCCTTTTTTTTTCTGTGTGCATTTATGAAAGCACATAAGTTCATCAAACAAA
Organism: Strongylocentrotus purpuratus; assembly: GCF_000002235.5. Lineage (NCBI taxonomy): Eukaryota > Metazoa > Echinodermata > Echinoidea > Camarodonta > Strongylocentrotidae > Strongylocentrotus > Strongylocentrotus purpuratus. Next base: position 2,492,165 of record NW_022145605.1, read on the forward strand.
TTACACAGTTAACAGCTTGCAAATTAATGCTTGATGAATATAAGGAGTCATGCCCAGCACTTCTGTTTAGCTCAATCTGATATTTCTTAAAATTTCATTACAGCTGTCCTCTCCTGTAGCCACAAATAGCCCCCAAATTGTACAAGTCATATTTTCACATCTGACAGTGGGCACCCCCTCCCACTCTCCTTGAAAGAGCAAAGTCATAGACTTTAAGTTACGGTATGAAGTTACTTGGCTCAGTATCAGTAATTACAAACATCTCAGAAAAAAATATCAATTTTCTTTCCCTTTTTAAGGTCTACTTTATTTATTTTCTCTTAAGTCACACCTTTCCCTCATTTACACATCACCAGTGCACTTTTAATATGTTTTTTTTAAATTTATTTATTTGTAATTACTCACTTTAGTCAACAGATAAACAGATTGCCTTCCCCCTTTGAATCTTGGCCTATTTAGAAATATTTTGGCTATCTCTTCATCTCCTGGTGCTATTCTGAAGTAAAGCCCCCTGTCTTTTCATTCTTTCATACAATCTTTAAAGTTTAAAAACTGTGAATATAAGAAATGAAAATATTTTGAAGCTAGATTGCTTACATATTTGTCTCCTCTATCTCAAAGTTGATACCCCTAGCAATTGGTTTTGCAAAAGAAACCCAGACATATGTTTGTACTGAATGACAATTTTCACACTTCACATGGATGACAAAAAAATAGCTCACTGTACATTTCCTTTGATGAAAGAAGCTTGGATTCTCTTAACTCATGGGCTGCCCGCAAGAAGGCCATAACAGCTATCTTATATGTATTACCGATGGCAGTATTGACCTTCTTGCAGGGAACAAACATACTTCCCTTCTGTAATTCTACCTGTCTCCCCAACCCTTCTCTCTCCAGGAAACAAAATTACTTGAAGGACATTGTAAAGTAGTCATGCCAGTATCCTTTCGTATTATGTTCTGTTTAATATAAGCCCTTACCAAAATAGTATCCCACAGTTTGTGCAGGTACCATTCAAAAGTTTTTCTAAATTTGGCATGCTAATTAAACATTTTCTGTTTATGAGAAGCTGATCTTAATGTTGAAGGATTTATGTAACATACAAAATAAAAAAAGAAAGGAAGGAGCAATAGCTTTTCCTAACAATGATTATGCAAACAAAGAAGGTCTTAGAATTTTTACTGAGAATGATCAGCAATCTTGAACAACATTTATGATTTGTTGCAGATGATGATGTCAATATTGAAAGTAAACGATTGAACAGGGCATGTACTTTAGTTTCAGTACAGCTTCTCTTCATTTTTAAAACAAGAGATGATACCATTCAGATGTCCCTCAGGTTCATACGTATGTCTTTCAATGCATTTGATTGAAGAATTTGATTGTTTGACAAATAAATTATTAGCCTGAAACAACTTGGTCTGTCCAAACTCTCTCACATTTCCCTTGTCTAATAGTTTAGGATAGGAGTTCTTAATCATTTCTCTCTCATTTTGTTTCTCTCTCAAGACAAAACCAATCCCAGTTGTGAGGAAAGTCAAACCTGAAGCGGAGGCATCCTCGTCTTCATCATCTCCATCATCATCATCAGGCACAGGGTCGTCATCGGGGTCATCTTCAGAGCTGGATGAGGTCACAGGTCAACCAAAGGTGAATTTTACATAATAATAATAATATTCCGCTTATATAGCGCTTAATACAATGTCTCTAAGCGCTTTTACAAATATAGTATTACCCGGTCATTGGATTCAGTGCTTGCACACAATGCATGCACAATCTCCACTCCCTGGGGAGCATTCCAGCCAGCCATTACTTTGAAGCTCAAAAAACTGTTTGACCAACAATGACGGTCGCATCCTACAGGTACTCATTTAACACATACAATTTACCTCCATAAGGGAGTTAAACCTGCCCATAAAGGGATAAATAGGGGAAACACAACTGTAGCCATAAAGAGATGGTCTTTCTATACAGGGGCTGCTACAAACGTTTCTTCTAGAGAGAAGTAAGAGTGAAGATTGGCTACCAGAGACAGGTTTCACACTTGTGATACCTGTAGAGTGAAGTACTAAGATGAACACTTTAGGCCAGTGGCCTTTCTAGACAGGTTGTGTAACACATATTCCTCAGGGAAGGGATGAGTAGTTGACAACTATAGGCTGGTGGCCTTTGTCAAAAGGTGGTCACTATAACTTATTCAACTGTTGGTTGCCATGTGATATAGAACATTTACAGTATCATTTGTAATTCAGATTTCTGTTTGGGTTTTTTCTTCAAATAGAGCTGTCATAAGTCTATATTTGTTGCAGAAAATTACTTCTTCATCCTTTCAGGGTATATTACACCATCTTCAGTAATCACCACACTATTCTATAAATGATTTCTCTAATCATGTAAACTTTTCTTTTATGTGACAGGGAAAGAAAAGAGGTAAAGGGCTCAAAGAAGCGATGAGGAGAAGAGCACGTAAGTACTCAAATTTGAGTTTATTTCTTAGATTATTTGTTATTCTCTTAAGAGTCTGACTTTCAAATGAGCTAACTTGATCATTTACTGTATATGGAAACTGGTGCAATAGGGGCACAAATTTGAGAAAACTTTTATATTTATCCATTTTGTTCTACTAGTAAGAAGAAAAACATCTGGAAAAGTATTGTGACGGGAGACCATGAATTTGTTTGAAGAAAATGAATCACTGCACGGACATATTGATATATATTAGTTTACAAGGTGTTGCCTATTAATAGGGTGTCAAGCTAATACCTTGTAGGCTTAAAGGATAATGAACAACTTGATGGCCTTTTCTCAAACTATCTGTCTGTAATTTTGCACCTTTTGGCCTCAAAAGTTTTGCAAGGCAGAATCTGGCAAAATCGATGTTCAGAATCCTTATATTCTTTCCAAAATGCATCAGAATGCATATATTGAAAATGCTTCTTTTTCTCTTTCTCTATAGTACCTTATAAGTCTATCAGGAGAAACCAATTTTATTAGGATTTTGTGATGTTAGAATCTTGAACACAGAACATATTAAGATCATGGAAGGAGTTAGAGATGAAGTTGAATTCTGGTCATACGGTTGCATTGTGAAAGTAACGGTGTGGAATCGACCAGAAAAGGTTGATCATGTAGCATATAAGAATTTGTGTGTATTGCAAGGTTCTGGAATCATCAAAATGATAAGAAATTGGACAAGTCTTGGTAAAGTTACAAACACTGTACACAGAAAGATGTTTATGGGACTACACGAACACGTGGCGTAAAAAACCTACCCCCCCCCCCCCCGAGTTTTACGATGTACATGACATATTTAGAATATGAAGGCATTTGAAGAGCCATGCTTTTCAGGGAACATGTCTTATCCGATGTTCTTCCACACTTGCATAATAAGAAAGATAACGCTCACAAATTATTTTTCACCTCTTCCCAGAACTCAACCTTCTCTTTAATACAATTTGCTTTTAATGTGCAAGATCTAGTCAATTATGGAACTTGATTCAAAGAAATCTGTTTTGTTCTTGTTTTTCTCAGAACTTAAGGCCATTGAACTTGCCAAGGAGTCTGCCAAAGAAGTGAAGGAAGAAAAGAAAGGTAACGAATCATAACATTGACAAATCATTGGTGTTTCTATTAAGTATTCATCATTTGAATGAGATTAGTGTGTATTCAGCATTGGTTGAATGGAGGATTAACTGGTCAAATAGGTTCATAGCAAAGGGAGAGGAGAGAGAATGAGAACTCTGCTTCATCTTTTATAGGAAGTGTTTCTCTGTAAAGGTATACATCTTTTTTATTGTAATGTCTCTGTTGTGCTGGTGAACAACAAAGTCCCATGATAGATCGACCATTATTAAATAATTATTGAATTAGCAAAGGTCAAAACAACAACCTCTGACACAATAATGGTAATAATGAGGGTTTCTTATGAATCACTTTACCAGTTAACTGATCAAAACACTACTAATAGTATTAGACACAATACAGGATTGGAGACTCTTTTCATGAGTTAAATCCTTGTTTGTGAATTTGTTTGCATTAAATACAAATTAATCAAGAAATTAGATATAAACGGACCTCAGTCAATAGATGCAATAAAATGAAATATCTGTAATCATGTATGTGGTCAAAGAAAGTAAACATTTGGGAGGGCTGTTTACAGGATAATGGGTCACCAAGGTATTTCAATCTGCCTCAAAATCAATTCATTGAAGGATATTGTTGGAAGTGTTTTGTTATTTTATTTTCAAGGGTAGATCCATTTTGTTATAGAAAGCTGAAAGGCCACAGGAAACTCATTTGCAGGATCCATCTAAAGAGTCTTTGTCAGGGTGGAAGGCTTATGGAATGCAGTAGGATAAAAGGATAGGAAGTCGGATGACAAATCTAAGCAGAGATGTTCCTCTAAAGGATCATTAAAAGATTACAATTCAAAACCAGATGGGGTTATGTAAGGTGATATGAGTTGAAGCCCTCTGTCTCTGATCAGAAGGAAATAAATGAAGAAGAAGATCATTGACTTAAAGATAGAGTTAATGGACGGTGGTATTAAGATAAGCACCCCCGCCCCTTTCCCCCTCCCCCTTCATAGTAATTAGGTGGTGTCACACAGAGGCCAAAAATCTGGAATTTAGTTATCCAGATTTTATTTATCCTCTTAATTGCTGTCTGTCATCAATTAACCCATTAAAAATCCTCTAACGAAGCAAGAAAATTCTCTCTTGAAAGGATTTTTTAAGGGATTTTTCTGTGTGACATCGCCTATTGATGCAGTATTGCGGAAGATAAGAGAGCAATGTTTTGATTAGAAAGGAAGCATTATGGTTGTGATGTAGTTGCAATGCTGTTAGCTTTCACATGTTCGTAACGATTCTAGCAGTGATATACACTGGTATGATGTTGCTGGTATTGGTCATTGTGGTAATGATTGAGGGGTATGAGTAGTAATGGCAGTCACAATACTGATAGTAAGTTTTTGTGGTAGGAAAACATAGGTATGTCATCATTATTAAAGCTCTTTTTTCGAGTGTTGCTGCCTAGCTGGTAATATTAATGCTGCTCCCTCCCCCAAAGAGTTCTCACTTTAGGTTCTCTCCATGGAGGGGGGGGGGGGGTTATCTTAATACAACTGTCTATTAACTCTAGCTTTAAGTCAAATACAAACTTCACATTTAATCTTAATTACTGCAACCTTTTCTTTGATATTGATGATGTTTGCACCTGAATACACTTGATTCACATTACACCTGAAAAAAGGAGCAGTAGTGATAGCTGATTTGAAAGTAACCACTGTACTGGTACACAATAGTCAACTCATTCATTCACCAAATGTAAATCAAGGTTTGACGATGGGTTGAGAAGTCAGTCACTGACTGACCCTGCTCGAACCTCTCTGAATCTCTGCTTTGTTGAGATCCTTTTGGTCATAAAAAGAAACCTTTCTGTTAAGGGTATCTGGTGTCAAACGTGTTCCTTCCTCAGCTGTTACGTTTCTCTATTGTTTGGTGAACTGGTCTTGAAATTGTTCAAGAAAGAGTCATCAAATAAACTTTTTCTCAGAATTCTTTTCTTTTCATCCCTTTTGAGATGAAGGTTTTGTAAATCATTACATGAATCACTATATGCTTGTATTGTTTCATTGAATTTGGGGTTTTCTTAACTCTAATGCAAGCTGGTGATGTAGAAAGATGAAGAGGGAAGAAAAAAAGAGAACTACCTGGATGTATATAACATCAATGACACTACCAGTATTGAACATAAGCCCAAATGTTTTCAAATCATGTGGATGAAATCACTCATGTCTTATTGGTATTTCTGTGATTTGGACAACACCTTCAAGACAAGATGCCTTCCATGTCTCAAGCACCAGTAGGCCTAACAGGTTTGAATATAAGATTGTGGATACATTTCTGAGATGTGTTTTAGCAATAGACTAAAGTGTTAGATAACATAAAACAGGATGAATAAGAACAAAGATTGTTAAGGATCTTCATCATTCCAGGGGGAGAATCCTGTCAAACATACTTCCCATTTTTGTCACTAATCTCACAAATGTTCCTCTTCACTCTTGTTTGTGGTATACATTCATCTGAGCATCAGTTTCACATTGGTATATTCTTTGAGTTATTGTTTCAACAATTTTGTCATTCGATTACAGAAGAGCCACAGGAAACCTTAAGCCAAGAGGAATCATCTCCTGTGAGCGAGGCTGTCAAGGTTGAACCCGTCAAGGATGAGGCAGAGTTGGAGAAGGTAGAGAGAGTGCTTGAGGAAGACAACAAGAATAAAAACAATGCCAACTTGACGTCAAGGACTGTTGAAAACCTGGCAGTACAATCCAAGTTGGAAGTGAAGGATGTAGAAGATGTGAAGGTTTCAAGGAAGAAGGATGAGGACAGTGGTACCAAGGAGGATGAGGATGCAACAGAACCATCCTCATCTCAAAGTCAGTCATCATCTTCTTCATCATCATCATCTGATGAGAGTGCAAGTGTGAAGACCCCAAGTGAGGACAAGACTGCATCAAGTTCACAACATGTAGACAGTATCAGCAAGGGCAAAGACACTCTAGGAACAGTATCTTCCAAGATCAACATGACTTTACATTCCCCTGTAACATCCACCACCACATTCCCTATCTCCAATTCCACATCACCATCAACATCAACCTCAGAGAATATATCTTCTGTCATCGAGGTCACTCCCAGGATGAGCGCGAGGGTCCAGCCAACAAGTCCAAGCTTGAGCAATTCCTCAGACGGTCTGTCGCAAAAGGCCAGTAGTCCTGCTGGTGATGAAACACATGATGGTGCAGTACTCTCTGTAAATAAAACAGACTCTAGTGAACATTCAGTTGATAAGCCTATTAAAAGTGTAAGTTCACCAGGTACTTCCACCACTCCTAGCATTCCAAGAAACTTTGGCCATCCCTTCAGGTTTACCAAGGCCCGCGATGACAACGCCATCCCGACACCAAAGAAGACCACCACATCCGTCAGGAGAAGTGAGAGTGCAGTATCTTCCTTGCAGTCAAAGAGGAATAAGTTCCTGAACAACAGACCAAGGCCTGACGATGATACAAGCCCTACCAGCTCAGCACCAGCTAGATCATTCAAGAACGTTGTCTCAGGAAGCAAGTTTGCTGCCCTCAGGGATAAGTTCGGTGCGTCAAATGACAACAGCAACAACAATGCAGGTATGTTCCTTCAGTGTTAGTAGTTTTGTCCTAACTATGTTTTCCACCTATTTTCAAAATATGTACATTTTGATAGGTAGTATTGCTGTAATTACGATGCATTTATATATTTCTGTAATGCATTTACATTGAACTTACAGTTACTATCAATTATTAACCAAAATGGGCTAAAATATTTGAATATGAAAAAATAAGATTAATGTTTGCATTTAAAAAAAAATATCAAATTCTTCTTGTTTTCTGTCATACAGAACTTCATTTCACATGTTAAAGAAATTACAATGTTTTTATACTGTATCAAGCCTACTATGGACGTTGTATATATTTCAAGTAGTTTTCACTTGAAGAAGCAAGAAGAGAAATATGGTATACTGCCATCTACTGTTCATTATCTATGAAGCTTCATTGTGCTCATGCATATGCATAGGTAAGTTATTTCCAATGAATGATGATGGTTAGTTTGTATACTGCCATCTTGTGTCCATTGTCATATACATGTATTATGTGGCATAATGTGGGCTTATTTAACATGCTGTACTTGACAAAATATAGATGCCTACCTCTACATAATAGTAGAATGATGCAGATTCCTCTTTATGCCAGAACTGATCATGACATTTCCTTAAGTTGTGAAATATTTCCAAATTATTTACTTGAGAGCTGAGGGAGGTTTTTGTTTTGTTTTGCAATTTGTACAAGTAATGCAAACAACTTCTACTTTCAAAATTCAAGTAAACAAATTTTAAATAAGTGAAAAACATAACTTGCAGTTAGAAAACTATTTCAATTTATAAAAATAATAAACCAATGAATATGTCAGGAGATCAGAGGAGAATTAGCTGTTTGTCATTGATTTTTATCTTTGGAATTGAAATATTTGTTAATATACTTTGCTTTATTAACATACTACAATTAGAATTTTATTGTTGCATCTGAAGTTACTTTTTTGATACTTAGGATTTTGTTTTTATTGTTTCCCTTCAAATCCAACAGGCCAGGGCAAACATTCACCCTCCTCATCAACTCCCAAATCACTATGGCAACAGAAATCTCCCTCTTCATCTTCTCGCTATGGCGGCAGCATCTCTGAAGAATCCTCTCTCAATTCCTCCCCCAGACAAAATAAATCAATATACGGGACCCCGCCCTCATCTCCCCTAACCCCCCTGCCTTACATGACCCCTCCTGAAAGCCCTTCGGATCTCAGAAGCAAGACAGCCAGTCCCTCCACTCCTCTGGCTGCCAGCACCCCTACTGGCACAGCAGAGTTGAAGAGTCCGACTGCAGCTGAGCTTAAGAGACAGTTCTTGTTTGGGGCAGACGATTCTCAACAAGGGGATGTCTTTGCTGATGAGGTAAGTGACTTATGCAATGATAGTTCTTACATAAATATATTTTTTTTGCCTATTGAATAAAATCTTGCTCTCCATAAGATTACAGATTTTCCCAATGAGAGAGAGAGAGAGCCAGAGAGAGAGAGAGAGAATTAAAGAAGGAATTGCTTGCAAAAATGTATTGTAACCTATTAATGATCAAGATGTGTGAACTATCTGTTTGCAATTTAACCTGTATATTCAAATATTTACAAAAAATTGTATGAGCTGTCATGTACATTTAACTTGACTTGCATATTCTTACCTAGTTGAATTTAGATCTTACATACATTAAACAAAAATATCCTACCTTCAAGATAATAGCCAAGTCATTAACTTCTCATCATTATTTGGAATATATTAGGAATTGAAAACATAACAAGTAATGGAGAAGGAAAAAAAAAAAAACGTGTTTGAGTGATGACCTGTCTGTTGATTTGGTTTTTTATGGGTGGAGTGTATGTGTGTGTGTGTGTGTGTGGGGGGGGGGGGTTCTGCATTTATCAGTCAGAGTATCTAGACTGGATGGTTTCTGGTTGTTTGTATTAAGAGTAAAAGAATGGGAAATGTTGAGCAGTTGAGAACATGCTAAAGAGTTCAAGTTAGATACAGTGTGTGGCATGTGATGATACATCTATGTATATAAGAGAGTCAGTGTTTACTGAAATGTTGTGTAGCTATGAGGTCTTATTAATATTGACAGTAAGCCCTGTTTGATTAATTGACAGACTATATTGGTATCAATTGACATGCTGTACAACACCTAAATATAAACATGGCTGCTGCAGACAGGGGCAGAGCAAACACTCTTCTTTGATAAAGGGGGAGGGGGGGGGGGTATACAGATTTATGTAAGAAACTATCAAGCAACAGAAAATGTTAGAGAAGCCATCTGAATCACCCGACCCCTTAAAAGAGGGTTCTCAATTTTGTTTTGAAGTTTTCCATTGATTAAAAAAAGATTGATATTTCGGATCGTAAAAGAGATATAATTCATCAAGGATTTGGGGGTATATGTGTATGAGGAACATACTAATACCGCACCTTCCATCATTGACACCCCACCCCCTCCAGCAAATCAAGCAGCCCTACCCCTTCCGCTGTTGATAGTCTCTTTGTTTTTCACTTTCCAAATCTCTGTTGATGATATACAAGCAACTCCTTAATCTTTCAACCTCAACAACGTCTTAATCATGAGCAGGTTTTTAGAATCTAAACCAATAATTCTAATAATTCTTATGAGAAGCAAACCCTCCATATGCTGTACACCTACCATCCTGACTGTGATTGCCTATCCCTTGAAGGAAGGTACAGGCAGGGCCCAGCAGTAGGTGAAGGGCACAGTACACTGAATACTGCTGGCCTGCATGCCATTGTCCTTATTAGGCCATCCTACCAAGTCTACCAATAGATGCGGTCCAGTGCCGTGCTGGAGTAGAGTGGAGAATGGTCTACAGGCAGAGTGAGATCGACTGCTACTTTCTGTACGAGCAAACTGATTGCAGGCTAGCTGGTGGGATGTATAGCTGGTTGTGAGTGTTATGGAAAGGAGAAGAGGAGGGGTAGGGCAGAGTAGGAATGGAAGAGACCGAGATGAATACATAAATAATATGGAAGGATAACAATGGGATAACTAGTTAGGTAGAGAAGAGATATTGAGAAAGAAGGAGGAAATTCTAAGAGTTTAACACAGATAAAAGCAGTGAAATGGGAATTTTTAAAATCAATTTTCATGGATAAATACATACATGTATATTGAAAGGGGTATGGTACAAGCGAAATGAGAAACGGTGAGAGAGAAAGAGAGAGAGAGAGAGAGAGAGAGAGGGTATGCGACAGACGAGATGAAGAAGAAAGGGCGTAGGGAGAGATGAAGGGTACAAAATAGAAAGATAAGGAGGAGGAGAAAGAGAGAGTGAAAGACAGAAAGACAGACAGAAATAGAGACAGAGGGGGAGGGAGAGAGGAAGAGAGAGAGAGAGAGAGAGGAAATGTGCAAAAGAAGAAGAAAGAGGAGGGCATAGGGAGTGATGGGTATAGAGGGATGAGGGGTACAGAAATGATAGAGGGGTAGGAGGAGAGAGAGAGAGAAAGAGAGCAAGAGAGAGAGAGAGAGAGCATTATACATAATATAATATACATTATACATGTAGATTGTGGGAGAAACAGATGGAGTAAAAGAGAAAAAACATGAGAGGTAGATAGGATGAGATGGAGAGTGTTATAGAACATACTGGTAGAACTAAGGATGGTTAGGGAAGAGATGACCTACATGGGTATACATGAGGATGTGTTGATATGCCCCTTGTTCTAGGCCAACTTCATCTAGTCTACTTTCACAGTCACAAACTTGTCAAACTAAACTAGATTCTATTCTGTACACTCCCATTTAGCAGCTAAGACCCAAGACAAATTCTGTATGCCCTGTTGATACAAAAGTACCAACTTTATGGGGAAGTTATACATAGTAGTTTTCAGTTAGTTTGGAGAGTAATGTGGTAGGTACACCTTTAGTATTTTTGGAAGGACAACAATCAAAAGAGGTCAGAACTGTTTCATGATAGACTTACCTCACCTATTCCAGGAGAAGACTAGTCTCAGAAGGTTAAGCCCCCTTCCTCTTCTTGTCTCTAACGATAACAGACTACTCTCCTCTTGCATCTGTCTCTATTGGTCCTCCCAGCTCCATCTCGTTCTCTCATCTCTCGGATCGCCTCACTTCCAAAGAGGAATTAAGACTTTTGTGGTTTTTGGAGGAGTTATAGAAGAGGATAGATTGCCTGGTGTTGCAATAAGAAGTCAGATACTTTGTGTGTTTTGTTTGTGATATCATCATTACCATAGCCCAAGCCTGAAAGCTCCTGTGCTCCTGTATTGCCTGGTGGAAGAACAGTTTTCTCCATTTTATTTTCTCGTCCTAGACTATCCGTGGAGTGACTATATTACCCTATAGCAGGTATGGTATTACATCTAATACGATCAGTTTCGGGAGTGATAGTTGAGACGTTATTTTATTCTTGTTGAGAGCATTTGTATGAGGATCTTGCCTGCATGTTCTACACTCATCGTGTAAATAGCTTAACTTTTTAATGATTTTATATTAAACTGATAAGATTTCGTCAGTGATGTGCATGTATGCATTTGTATGGGCAGGGGGGGGGGGGTGAGTATGAGAGAGTATTAACATTCCACCCATTATCAATAACATGAGAACACTATGAGATGCTTAGTTTAACATGCAATGATATTTTCAGTGCAAATATCCATGTTTACCAATAGTGTTTCAGCTTTTACAAATATTTATTTTGCAATATAAATTTGTAAATTGAAGGAAATCTTCACTCATTTTATTCTGTTTCTTATTGGAAAGAACAAGCACACATACACATCAAGTATACAAAAACCCAAATCTTTGCCCAACCTTTAATTGTATTAAAATGGTTCTGATGAAGGTTGGGTGATATTGAAACATTTAACATTTTACGGGGGGGGGGGGGGGGGAGGGGGGGGAATGATACAAATGAAGAAAATGTATCAATCTGCAAATGTTTTTTAGTCTTTAAAATGAACTTTTGCTCTCATCAGAGTAGTAGGACAACCTGGTATTGGAGACCGAATTATTGATTTTAGAAGCTAATCAAACGATAAATGCCCTTTTGATTGTCCTTCTGGGTAATTATATCATCACATTAGGTTTACCGACCTACTTCTTTCAATGTCAAGTCTCGCAGTTCTTCATTCCTGAGATTGAAAACTGAAATGTTTCAACTGTTGTAGCATTTTACTTTTACTCCCGAATAGGATTGACATGGTAATGTGATCTAAAAAAACCTGATCACTTATTGTAATTATTGTCTTTTTATATGTCATTGCATGATAAGGAATTTGTATTTCTTTTGGGAAAGGACCCGATGTTGTAGCCCAGTTACTTCATTATTTGGAGAGTAATTGGATGTTTCTTTCATAAATACTTCTCTACCTTATATCTGCATTATATCTTCATTAAAAGTACCTATCAAGAAATTATATGAAGACATTTAAATATTAACCCAAAACATGGAAACTAAATGAATCTGCAAATTCACCATTGACATTGCTTCTGCATAGCTAACCTTGTACAGTGTCCGAGAGTATGGTTGCTATGGGAACACTCAGTCATGCATCCCTGGTAGTCTTTAGCCCGGATGCTTAACATAGTTGGTTTGTAGATGACATATTTAACATTCTTAGAAAGTACATCATGAGGCCTACATACACCATAGTCAATCCATCCCAATCGTAAGAACCAATTACCAATTTGCCATGTTATGTTGGAAATTGCCAAGTAGCTACCCTTAAACTTGGCTGCTGCTTAGCGACTTCAAGCTTCAAGCTTAGTGAAAACAGGCTTATGGCTTTGTTTTGATGTTGCAGTTATTTTCGTTTCTGATGTGGGTTTGCTTGTCTTCAATTCAAGTTCATGCATTCTGGAAGAGTTAAGGGTACTTTGCATTTTGCTTTCATGCTCAAATTGTTTTTTTAATCCTTGTCGGAAGATTGTCAGAGATTTACATCTAATATTTAGGTTGGTACGCTGCAATCACTCTGTCTTTCCTCCCCTCCTCCTAAAAAAAATAAAATAAAAAATAAACAAAAAAATAAAAAAATAAAGATTTAAAAATACTCAGCTGTAATTTTGTTTTAAATGGAGAAAAAAAAGTAAACTTCAATGTACTCTTTCCCATGTCTGTCATGTTACTATTACACAGACAAAAACTATTTGACCTGACCATTATTTCACCTATTAAGTGGGCGTGCTCTGAAACTTGACCCTAGCTGCGCTATAGTATCCCCTTCTTGGTGATGTTGCACTGTTGTCTGCAGTGATTCATGATAGCGCAGTCATGAAGAGGTTAGCTCAATATTAGTCACATCATAGGAACTCCCAAGGGGTATGTTAGATAAACAATGAATGATATCAAATGTGCTTCCAGAGCTATTAAAGACGATGCGTAAGGCATACTATGACTGTATGGGATGAATATGTTTCATCACCCTATTAAAAAACTTTTACGTGGAAGCTATTTTAATTCTAATGGAACCACATCTGTGACCTCTTAGGGGAGTATCATGTAGGTTAATTTGAAAATGGGGTTGTCTCAAAAAGGGAGTTAATGTAACAGTGCATAGAAAATGTGATAGTGTTCAAGATGTACAATATGCATTTGATACATCATCAACATTTCCTTGTCTATACACTTTATTCAAAGTCGAAATCTTACAAACAGCATAGCTCTTGTTGAGAGTTTCACATATATATATATAATAAATAGGATTATCATAGATTTGATAGGCAGTAATTATGATGGAAAATATATGGCTCTCTATATACATAGTGACCCATCTTTATTTTTTCTTCAGGATAAATTTGTCGCTGTTTTCACAAAGTGACGGTAGTGAAAAAAAATTGCATTCACTTTGCGTGACGATTTTCCTCACTACCGTCACTTCGGGAAAACAGAGACGAATTGTATCTTTATTGGTTATTGGGGGGGGGGGGACATTTTTTCTGCCACAGCTGCAAAAGTAGCCTCCCCTCCCCCCCCCCCCCCAATTCTCCATTCAGCCCTTACATTTTTCTTCTAGAGGATATATATTTCCCATCATAACGAGAACTAATATGTTAACATTTTGAAAAAGAGTCCCAATGTTCTTATGCACAAAGAGTATTATGCTCATCGATGTATAGAAGTGTTATAACTCTTCAACTGTTAATACCTTTGTAGGAATGTGGATGTGCCTATGTCCTTCTAATGTACTCAACGTGTTGAGATATGTAATCAGGATAAGATAACATACAGAACAACAAAAATGCCCTTAGCTGGAATCTGGGATCCAAACAAAAAGTGTAAACATGCATGGATGTCCCCAGTTGAAGATTGGGATGCAAACTAAAATGAAGGGAGAGGTAGATGGATGTTAGTGAATGAGAAATCTATGAGCTAATTTAACTTGAACTAGATATGATATTTGTTATTGATAGTTTATAAAAGTAGGTGAAGATCCCCTCTTGCAAACTTTTTCTTGTATGGTCAAATCTAAAACAGGTCGCATATTATCAGAGATATACAGCAGGGAAGAAGAGAGATAAACAGATCCGATAAAGGCATTAGTAGGCCTACTGAAGACAGAATCAATATGACCTTAATTCCAGTTCCCCTTCCTTTTCACTGTTTACCATACCTCTCCCATCTCCCCCACACAATGATGTTACCAGTCAGAGAAGATCCCTTTACTTTTGTACACACCCTGTTCAATCCCCTCCCATCTCTTGCTCACAATGGTACTACCAGGGAGAGAATCTTCTGCTACATTGACGTCAGTCTTGACATCATAGCATTCTTGGTGCTGTTGGTAGAGCTGAGAGGTGGCGGGTCCGAGGTGCTGGTCACATGTGGTATGAGGTGTGAGATATAATGATAGTAACCTCTTTAAAGGCTGTGTACACTAGCGGTCACAGGAAAATGGGTCATGATTAATTGTATTCTTTATCACTTCCAAACTTTGTAAACTTAACATGGGTTTTAAAATGTAATGTAGATTTTCCAAAGGTTCCTCGATGTAAATAGGCACACACATGTAATTTCATACATTCTCAAATATACTGCCTCACACCTTTAGTTTCCATAGGAGTGACAAGCATTTTATTTTGTTATGATATGATACTATTTATGAGAACTATGATGCTACCATGAGCCATCAATGGTTTCCCAAAGAAACTGGAGCAAAGTATGCCCAAAATCAACTTCAGGTTACTTTTTGTTCATTTCATGAGAGATTATTCCAAAAAGGGTAGTGTTCATGTGTACATGGTTGCTGTGGTATTATTAGATGTTTATTACCAGATACATTCAACATACAGTGCAGAAGTTTGCATTAGAGCCTTGATTTATACATAGTTTCATAAGCAATAGATAAAAAGTAATTAAGTGGAATTCAACGTTGATCCTGTAGTCTTTCACTTGACAATTGCACTTGTGTATATTTATTATAATCATAATCAAGTTTGATATAATATGGGGAGCCAGTGATTATTGTGTATTGAATGAATTTAGGTGCTTAGTTTAACTTTGTTGCATGTGAGGGACATGGCAAAATGAACCGTTAACACCAGCTTGAAACATGTCAGTCTCTTTCTCTTGTCAAATAATTTGATTTCCTTCTTCATTCTTTATCTTGGTAAGATATGAACGAACCATTCATAACCATTATGTCAATTTAGCCGTCTAGTGGAATGTTGTTTGGTATGCATGACACTGGCAGCAATGACTGTATGTTGTCTGTTCAGTGCCAGAAGGGTCTTCAATCTGTGTTAAGATATATGAGTTAATGCCCTTCTGTCTCTATAAGCAGATGACATGATGACTGTCATCAAGTCGTGTAGATAAGACCCTTTAGCATGGTTGGGATTCCTCAATGTGCTTTTCTGTTGTAAGTAGTGGAATGTGTCGTTCACACATGTTTGCTGTTTTACTGGATTCCATGAATATGTTTGATAGCAAACTTGAATTTCTTGATAAGGAAAGAATGGGGAAGGGATTTCTTGTAGTGCCCCCCCCCCCCCCCTCTTTCTGTAAACGCTGTTTGGTAAGTTAAATCTTCTAGCAGAAAATTCAGCATTTGAGGAAAAAGTGAAATAATTGACAGAATTGTTGTAATTTTAGATGCTATTAGTAGCTTGAAAATTGGTGATTATTATTATCATCTTTGTCTATATCTATCACAAAGGAAGGAACAAGGGATGGAGGGGAGAAGTTAAAGATGGAGAAGAGGAAGAGGGGAGATAGAAAGGCAGAGAGAGAGAGAGAGAGATAGAGAGAGAGAGAGAGAGAGTTAGAAGACAAAAGGGGAAAGGTTATTTGTTAATATAATTGCTGCATAGTTCTAAAGTGTGAACATGCTTAACCTATCCACCCACCCACACACATCTAAGTATGAAAGAAGCTGTGCATTCTTTGATTCCAGTGATAACAACAGTGAGTGCATGGCCTAAAGATCAGCTGTTTTATCTGAGAGACACAACTGCTATCTCACCCTAGGCCGCAAATGCACTTGTGCATAGCTAAGGATCAGAGACATGACTTTTACCTTTCTCCAGCCATTGGAATGTAGTCAACAAGCCTGTCTGTTTTAACCATGAATATAACATTGTGGACCTGCCTTCATGTCAATGATGGTAGTACATTTCTGGATGAATACAGTGAGTGATTTCAAGTCCGGTGTTTAGGGCTGGTGATAGTGTACACTAACACCAGCCCTAAACACCAAAATGGAAATCAGCTGGTGTGCAGGCTTTGGCCTCTGAATATCATCAACTTGCGGTAGTTAGTGTTATCGATTTTGCAAAATTGTTGTCTGCTGAACCGACCTTTGTGAATGGTGTTAATATTTTATATACAAATGTCCTATTCACTAACACCAGCCCCTAAGGGTTAAGCATATGTTGACCTCCAGTTTGGTGTTAGTGTCAAGCTATCGATATTGATATCGGTATCGGGCTTTAATTTCATCACCAAATTGTTCGCCTGATTTAAGAGCTCTTGACTGCTCTAAACACTAACACTAACACCCAACTTTAAATCACTCAGTGTAATCATATACTTATTATATCCTTACTGGTTTTGTGACCTAATGTACATGCATAGATGAAGTACAAGATATATATGCGTCAGTTCCTTAGACCAGTGATAATATATCATATTTCAATTATTAGAAAACTCTAGTAAAAAGTGTCTGTAAGGGTTTTGTGACTGAGTGATTTATCCTAATGTTTCCCAACATGTTTATGTTTCATGTTTAGGGGTAGGGTAACAGTTGGGGTAGGGTGAAAGTTGGGGTAGGGTGAAAGTTGGGGTAGGGTGAAAGTTGGGGTAGGATAAAAGTTGGGGTAGGGTAAAAATTGGGGTTAGGTCAAGGTTAGGGTTAGGGTTAGGGTAGAAAAACATTGTAAACTGTGGACACCAGGGCTGGAGGTTATGTATATGAAACATAGGGACATAGGACCAGCAGAATGTATCAAGTAGGTTCATATCTTATGAAGAAGAGAAAGAGGGGGAGAGAGAGAGAGAGAGAGAGATGGAGGGAGGGAGAGAGAGAGAGAGAGAGAGAGAGAAAGAGAGAGAGAGAGAGAGAGAGATGGAGGGAGAGAGAGAGAGAGAGAAAGAGAGATGGAGGGAGGGAGAGAGAGAGAGAGAGAGAGACAGCTATATCCACCCATATATGTTGTTGCTGAATGGAACTGATTTTTTTACTGCATATGATATGAAATAAATAGTAATAGAATGATGACTGTTGGATTTTATATAAAAGGTAGTTTTAATTATTATATTAATTTGGTACTTATGTTATGGTAGACTTAACGCATCGGACACTTTAACCACAAGCGTGTCTGTTCAGAGCTAGAAGGGCATTAACAATGTATTAAAGTACACAAGTTAACACCCTTCTGGCACCAAACAGATGACCTGTGCTGTGCTACAATACTCTACTTAACCAAATTGGTGCTACATGACAGCATCTTGTAGAATGCTGGGCCCCTAGACATTTGTGCCATCTCAGCATGATCTCTTCATAGTCCCACTGGGTTATCATAGCTGATGCCTCCAGAGTGAAGGCAAGGCATTCATTACACTGACACAAGTTCTACACTAAAGAATAGTCATGTATGAAGTGTATTTACACAGCGAAATTGTATGTACACAAAATTAATAAAAATCATCCAATTACTGCCGTTTGTTTTCTATGAATGTTATCATTTTTTTGCCTGGCAGGGGAAAAGTGAACTTAATCACCATGATCCTAGGGTCTGTCCTAATGCAAATTCTACCCTGAAGCATCCTTTATTGCTATGTTGGGCAAGAAAACGTTTGTTCAGAGATAGGACTTTTTTTCCCTTCAATGCATGGGTACGTGGGTATATTCCATTAATTACAAATATTTGATTTTATGTACATAACCTTCCATTAAACTTCTAACCATGAAGAAATAGACAAGGGGGTGTTTCACAAAGATCCTAAGTCAAAATTAACTCTAAGTTGGACTTAAACATTATGGAGAGCCATTTGTAGTCTTAAAATCAATATATTCAAAAGCAAAATTTCAAGTATTTTAGACTTTTTATAAGTTCCACATCAAGAACGTGAAATCTTGTTGATAATACAAAATATGAATGATTTGAATCAACATTTTATGCCTTTCAAAATATTTTCATAGATGCTAACGGCTTTTTATAATTGTTAAGTCCAACTTAGAGATAAGTTCAACTAAGGATCTTTGTGAAACACCCCCTAGTTCATTTATGTCTTGGGAGCTCCTACCTCCTTTGGGACACTGGAAAGTGAAGAGATCGCAAATGAGTCTAAAGGATTAACCAATTAACACTTTCACTACCATGTTCAATGCGATACCAATGGTATTCAACTTGACTGATCCCAGACTTGGTATTCAAGGGGTTAAGCAGAAGTTTTGAAACTATTCCAGCTATCGGTGGATGTGGAGAGACCATCAATGTCAGATCAGCCTGATGAGGGATAGTTTGTGATGATGAGTTAAACACATGACAATTCTCCCAGACAGTTTCCCTCACATCATAGATCTAGATTGAATTGGCTGACATGCAGACCCAGCCCTTAACGGGCGGGGACTCGTTGGTTGTTTGCTATATCAGACTCAATCATGGACGATAGTCATCAACCTGCTATTCAATGTCAGATTATATATAGAGCATGGGAATTTTACCTGGAGCATGGGATTTAGATTCCTGTATTTAGAAATAACAAGGATGAGTATAACTGAGGGAACATTCAGATGTTATTAACCAATGATGTTAGCTTTTCTTTAACCAGTGTGTTTATTGTATAGTTATGTTGGTAATATTTCTTAGGTACCATTTTCTACAGGATATTTATCATCTTTCAAGGCTATAAAGTGTAAAACTGATTAAGAAAGGTGACCTTTCAAATATATGACAATATCTTGTATTCTGTTTCAAAATAAATGAATTATCTTTAGTTACCAAAAAATATATATTCTCATATATTGGGTTATAAAAGTCAAGAGGACTGTTGATAATACATTCAGGAGCAGCTGGTTCTTTCTTAAAGATATACTATTATAAATCCATCATACCTTTCAGATACCACTTCCTCCAAATGGCACCCATTGTTTACATTCAACAAAGTTTTGGACTAGGCAAGTCGTAAATGATGTCAGTGTTATATTTGTAAGAGCTTTGAATTGATAGAATACTGACTCCTATTTCTTACAATGCATTATTCACCAGTTGCTATGACGATGTATAAACATCTCATCTGTGATGTAAATCAGATATATCAGTGTTCTATAAACTTGTCTCATAATTTTCTTGGTTTTTCTAGTTTGTCTTTGATTGAGTGATATAGCATGCAGGGTGTTGCTGGGTTTATATAATGCTAATTGTACTGATTGTTAGCCTGATGGATTTATTTCAGATTTGTCAATAATACATGAAGTTCTGCATAATCATGTTAAAGAATTACCCTTTTCTCCCATGCAAATCTTTATGGATGGACTTTAATTGCATGTGCATATCCTTCTACTGTAAACATGTTTCATAAAGAATAGATATATTCAACTCTGAGGTCATACTCCATAGACACTAAATAGTGAAATTCTAAATTCCCTTAGATTTAACGACAATTCTGCTCTGCAAGAACAGGAAATGATGCTACAAAATGTAAACATATCATGTTTTACAACTGAAACCCTTAGCTCACGCTAGGTCAAACTCTGCAATGCGAATTGGCCACACTGTGACTGAGATAAAGCATAGTTTTACACACACTCTCCATGGAGAAGGTTAGGGGTTGTGAGCTGAGAGGTAAATGCCATGGATTCCGAACACGCGGAGCTATCAGGAGTGACAAGGCGGGCAACCCCCCATCACATCAAATGTCATCTACATAGATTGGAGTTGCACCTCCATCTCATCCAATCATGTATTGACTACTGTGTACCTGGATGGATGTTATATGGGTTTAGATTTGAAGCAGTCTGACCCACTAATGATAAATACGTGGAGGCAGATTCAAAGAAATGTGCTCTTTAAGAATCCTGTCATTCATTAAAAAAACACCTTGATTTGTGTTGTGGAACAAATCCTTGAAAACAGTTACTAAATGTGAGTGAATCTGTTAAGTTATAATGTTTTTAATCTCTTTTACGATCTACTGGAAACATTATACACTCAAGATATATTAAATAAATCCAACAGATATTAGTAAAAGGAATGCTTAGGAAAGTAAGATAAAAGATCAGATAATTTTGTGCTCAGTAGAAGGACACAAACTGTTGCCTGGCCAGGGAATGTACACTTCCAAAAATTCAAATTGTGTTTGTTTTTTAGTTTTTATTGCTGTAATTAGATTTAAAAAACAGACATTAACAAATTTGAGATTAAAATATCAACCCATTTCAGCTGTATTTGCAGATCTTCCATGGGAGGGGGGGGGGGGGGGGGGGCCTAATGTATTGACCGTCTGAGACTTCATCTACACATCTTTTAGTCTGGACACTGTTTAACATTGTTAACAGTGGTAGGCAACTAGGCATAACCATTCTGTATTATTTATCTATCCTTTTATAAATCTTGTTTTTCAGGCCTTCCTGATGAGGACTCATCAAAATGTTTCCAGTATATTAGTAGCACTTAGAAGCTCATGTACTCCATGTCCAATCATTAGTGTCCTGTTAACATGTTATCATCATGTCAGACAAAGATGAGGTTTAGCTACCAGCCGTGACCAAGGTTTGATGGATGGTTTGTAGAGGGGGTGAATACTTGGCAGGGCAAAATGGCCGCTCTCCGATTACCTCTCTGAGATTAGGGATAGGTGAAGGTATAGCAATGATCTATATGCGTGCCTTGTAGCTCTGGAAGATACATGGCTGTGTACTGTTAGATGTTTATACCTGCATGAGTCATGCTATCTAATAAAAGTATATTTGTTTACTTTTATTTGACATCACAGCCTGATGACGTCCAAGAGAAGTTAAGAATGGAAGTTCAGCAATGGCTGCTGTGTTGCTCTGTTTTTGTTAGGATGATAGCTCTTGGATTGTTTGTAAGATATGGTTTGAGTAGGGTCATAAAATGTTTTCCTTTTCTGATGGCAGATTCCCAAGATGACTTTAGCTGTAGATACAAGTTGTCTGCTGAGAGTTAGAAGGGTGTTTATTTGTATACTTTTACACAGAGTTAAGCCCTTCTGTCTCTCAAGAGATAATATTATCCTTATATTACTCCCCCCCCCCTGAATGCATAAAAGAGATGCTTGAGTTTTGCTTATTTCAAATCAAGTTCGGATTTGAGTATAGAATAACTATAATAAGACACATTCACACCACACCTAGATTACTTTTCAAGACGCCAAAATATGATTTTGCCCCCCCCCCCCCCACCCCCC
Organism: Strongylocentrotus purpuratus; assembly: GCF_000002235.5. Classification (NCBI taxonomy): domain Eukaryota; kingdom Metazoa; phylum Echinodermata; class Echinoidea; order Camarodonta; family Strongylocentrotidae; genus Strongylocentrotus; species Strongylocentrotus purpuratus. The sequence continues at coordinate 2,514,211 of NW_022145605.1, forward strand.
CCCCCCCAAAAAAAAATGACTTTACAATCTCAAAGTTTATTGTGACAAATATGAGTCTGGAATGTTGATTGTACTTGTATCAATTTTCATTCCTTTCAAACATTCACTTGACTATGTGACAAAATTCATTTAAAGTTGGAGACTGAGCAGTGTAAACAAAATCAGCTCTTTAGGATTCCAATTTTTGCTTGGCACCTCCTGTGTGTTAGAGTAAGAATCAAGTGAAGAAAAACAAACATATTAAGTTGAGGTTAGTGGTTTGCTTTAAGCATATGGTCAAATATCTTATGGTATATTAGACACCAATCATAACATTAGAGAAATCTACAAGAGATAGAAAGAGAGGGAGGTGGATAGAGGGGGGAAGAGGGAGAGATAGTGGGAGGGGAGGGGAGAAAGAGATGAATTGAGAGAAGGGTGGAGAAAATGGAAGAGAGAGAGAGAGAGAGAGAGGGGGGTACAAGAAGGGAAGAGAGAGGATGAGAGACAGATGGATACTTCATACAATGGGGTGTCAGTGACTTTCCAAGTAACTACTTTAGCTAGTCTCTTAACCTTTAGCCTGGATGCTTTTCTTGGAAACTACCCCAGGGTACTGTCTTTGAGGTTTTGTATAGTGACATAAGGAGCAACTATGAGGTTATGTTACATTTTAAGGCTGGTCTCGACTATATAACAGTCACGCATAGAGTTAAGTGCCTCAAAATGTCTTTGATCAGTGCTTACATAAGGTAGTTAAGCGAAATGCAGTGACACCAGAAGATGTATCCGGAATGCAAAATAGAGGTAGTACTACATCATTAAGATAGGAAACTGGTAAATACAAGTACTGCCTCTTTCATGTTACCTAGACTTTGAGAAGTGTCAAAAACATCACTAACCACCATTATGCCTTTTGGATTCCGGATGCATTTTTTTTGTGCTACTATAATTCCCTCAGCTACCTAATACATTGATGAATATTATTATAGATGTATTGATTATCATTGCATTTCAAAAATGGAAGCTGCCATTTCATGTACATTAATGTTAAAACATAGACCTATTAAATGAAGTTGGACTGAACTACAGCCATATCATCACTCATCTTAGTAAGATGTGAATATATTGAACAATGTAATGCTCAGCTGTACGTTATGAGTTTGAAGCAAACGTCTTCAGCTTATTGTTAGACAATGCATTTGGTGAGAATGGGTTTTGGGTAGTTTTATTTTACAGCTGACTGCATGGAGTAATCCCTTAGGGGGTGATTCTGAACGGTATTTTTCTGACGGGTAATATTCTAAGGGGTAGTTGTCCTAAAAATGCAATATGTGGGGAGTGGGTTATAGTGGTCTTAGAATCTTCAAGGGTCCTCATTTTGTACATGTTATCTCTTTCTACCCCCCCCCCCCCCATTATATGTCATTGTTTGTACATTTCACTTTTATTTCCCTAAAATGCCTATATTGATTGATTGATCCATTTATTTCAAATTCAGTATAAACAACTTTTAAAAACATGTTATAAACATTTACAATGTACATATAAAAGATCAACTTAAATATGTGAAACAAAGTGCATGTAATAACATTTAAAAACAAATTGTTGGAAAATGAAATAGGGTGTATCAGTAAAAGCCTAGAAGCATACTACTCTCTCTCCCTCTCTTCCCTCTCTTCCATCTCTCCCTCCCTCTCTCTCTCTTCCCTCTCTCTCTCTCTCTCTCTCTCTCTCCCTCTTCCTCTCTCTCTCTCCCTCCCTCTCTCTCTCTCTCTCTCTCTTTTCCATCTCTCCCCCTCTCTCTCTCTCTCTCTCTCTCTCTCTTCCTCTCTCTCTCTCTCTCTCTCTCTCTTCCTCTTCCTCTCTCTCTCTCCTCCCTCTCTCTCTCTCTCTCTCTTTCCATCTCTCCCCCTCTCTCTCTCTCTCTCTCTCTCTTCCATCTCTCTCTCTCTCTCTCTCTCTCTCTTCCCTCTCTTCCATCTCTCTCTCTCTCTCTCTCTCTCTTCCATCTCTCTCTCTCTCTCTCTTCCATCTCTCTCTCTCTCTCTCTCTTCCATCTCTCTCTCTCTCTCTTCCATCTCTCTCTCTCTCTCTCTCTCTTCCATCTCTCTCTCTCTCTCTCTCTCTCTTCCATCTCTCTCTCTCTCTCTCTCTCTCTCTCTCTTCCATCCCTCCCTCTCTCTCTCTCTTCCATCTCTCCCTCTCTCTCTCTCTCTCTCTCTCTTCCATCTCTCCCTCCCTTCTCTCTCTCTCTCTCTCTCTTCCATCTCTCCCTCCCCTTCTCTCTCTCTCTCTCTCTCTCTCTCTCTCTCTTCCATCTCTCCCTCCCCCTCTCTCTCTCCCTCTCTCCCTCTTTCTCTCTCTCTCTTCCATCTCTCCCTCCCCTTCTCTCTCTCTCTCTCTCTCTTCCATCTCTCCCTCCCTCTCTCTCCCTCTCTCTCTCAATGTCTATTTATTACCGCTTTTCTCCCTTCTGCATCATAATTGCAGTACTCCATCTATTGTGTCTCTTCAATCATACAAGCTTAATGGTTTATGAATATGGAGCGTAACCACCCCCCATGTTGGGGTTTCTGTCCCTCTCTTATTAACTTCAGACGCTCTATCAGTCTATTTAAGGTCATTGTATTAAAAAGACCAGTATCTTCACTCTCCTACCACCATCAAGAACTCACTTGTGGGACTATACTAGGCGATACAGGCCAAATATTTGTTGGGCCATGCTTGTTGTTTTTTATGCTTCACCATGTGGTTTTTATTTGAATGTTTACAATGTGACATTGCTATTTGGTGGTCAAAATGTTGACTGGATGTAAGTACATTGCTTTCTTCCAAGAAATATTAAGTTTCTTTAAAAATTATATTCTGGTACTAAGGAGTTTGTTTTACTTTTGTCCTAAGGTGTATTGTAAGACATCTTTTAAATAGTTAGGCCTAAAAAAAGTGTTTCGTTCTTTGTTCTAACAAATCGCGAAACACTTTTTACAGTTTATTTAAATTTAAATTTGTTTTTTTAATAAAGGACTACATTTTTTCATCTTTGAAATTCATAATCTGGTGATAAATCATAAACCTTGATATCATAAAGTGATGTTTGTATCAACTATCAAGTACAAAGATAGAATGGTTGAAAACTAGTCCAGTAATATTTGAAGCGATATTTAGGTTTGGTAACTACATAAGGTTGGATGCACACATAATCATGTTGTTATGGATCTTAATTTAATTATCATTATCAAGATGTGATCAAATGAATTAATGCTGCATGGCACTAGTACCATCATTATGGTGGAACACATGGACATATATTTGATAGGTCATTTGTTACCTCTGAGAGCCAGAAGGGTGTTAAACTCATTTAGAGTTAACACCCTTCTAGCTCTTAGCCAATCTTTTGCTGATTACCTCTAGCATGTTTTGAAACATGTCAAAAAGCTTTGAGGGGAGGCTAGATGATCTTAGCCTGCTGTTCTGTACATATCATGCTGGGCCTATCTGACCTGAACATGTTAATTAGCAGTGATAACCAGTGTCAATGAAACACATTAATAACACTCTAGACATGTGGGAGGGAAGAAAGGTGAGAACAGAGGGAAGGAAGGAAGGGAGGAACAAGGTGGAGGGAGAGAAAAGGTGGAAGGAGGGAAAGAGAGAGAGAGAGAGAGAGAGGAAGATGGAGAAAAAGAAAAGGGATGGAAGAGACAGACAGAGGTAAAAGGGGGGGGGGGAGAGAGAGAGAGAGAGAGAGAGAGGGGGGGCAAAATGTATGGAGAGAAGGAGGAGAGGGAAAGATAGATATTTTTTTGGGGGGAGGGAGGTGGCCGTGATCAACGGACATGGACACAGACAGACATCAAGAGAAAGAAAGTGATACAAAAAGAGAAATGTCAGAGAGATGAAAATTACTGATGTACACATTTTACACAAGCATATAGTAATTGATATTCAACCAGTATAAAACAATTGTATATTGTATATTGTATTTTCATTGTAAATTGTTTTATACTGGTTGAATGAACAAACTTGCAAGTAATACATGTCGCCCTCTTACGATGCTACAGATTTCCTTTGAGTATTTTCGAACAAACAAAAAAGAAAAACAAAACGGTCAAATAATTTATATCATAATACACTTGATATGCTTTATTATTTTGTTTTTCATTATTATACAAATGAGAGAGTATATAGGGTATATAGAGTATAGATAATGAAATGTTCTGATTAACAATTAGACCTTCAAAATTGATGTAATTCTTTTTAAACGTCTCAACTTTCTCCTCCCAAATACACTTGGGCACTTTCTAAATTTGAATTCATACCAGTTTAATTATAGAGAGATACTTGTGGTATCAGGTCAAAGTACATCCCCAACTGGCTAAATGTTTGATAGGAGGGGGAGAGGAGGGGGAGAAGGGGTGGTACATTTTGATTCTCTGCCCTCATACATCATCGTCATCCCCATTAAGAACATTAGATCTAAGATGGTATGTGAAGGCATTTTACTGGGCTACTTCAAAAGCCTGATGCCAGGAACTGTTGACAAGGCATTCGCTCCAGTATGAGTAGAAGGTATTTCTTCTGGACACTTTTGTTTTGTTTCAGAATTATGGTGTTGAATTTAGTTGAATATTCATGCTCCTTATGAATGGGACTCATTAAATACATTTGTTAATTGTTCTCATTTTTACTTTTGTTGAGAAGTTCACAGGTCTGAGGCCTTTGACAGTCTGTTTGACATTGTCATAAGATCTTGTCCTAATGGTATTATTTTGGTGGTTTTTAGACCACATCATCTATAAAATGCAGGATTGTGTGGAGTGCTTGATAAGTATGATTATCAAGTGGGAGGGGAGGGAAGAGAAGGAAATGGAATAGAGTTAAAAAGAGATAGAGAGAAAGACAAAATAGAATAAAAAAAGGATGGCAGGGAAGAGAGAGATAGAGAGAGAGAGAGAGAGAGGGGGGGGGGGGGGGGGGCAGCGAGAGGAAGATTGAGACTAACATTCCATTGTACAGCAAGCTATCCCTCTACCTGTCAATTCATTTGAATCTGTATTCATGTATTATTACCTATGCTCCTTTCTTTTATTTCCTGAACTCCTTTAACTTTAATCTTGTAATCTTCCATAACATATGTCTCCTGTTGTTTGTATAACTCCATTTGTGCCTTTATTTATGTATAATTGTAGTCATATAATTAATTCTTCTCAATTTTATTTATGTTTTGACAGAATTCAAATTTGAAAGACGTCAGCATGGCGCCCATTGAACAGATAGAAGATGAAGCCGCCCTCGAAAAAATGGTGAGTAAATTCTTTTAAACATCCTAACATCGAAATTATGGCACATTTTGTCCTTCCAATTATATCTTAAATGTTTTTTAATAGTATAACATCATTATATTCTGTTTGTCATATGTTACGATATAGAAGTTTGTCCAAATTTAAAACATGCAAAAAGCAAACACTGAGTCACAAAAAGATCTTACAAAAAGACTGGTTGAAATTAAATTATATCAACTCCTTGAAAATCAAATCATACCTCCTCTCTAAATTTAAAAAATATACAAATAAAGCATGAAATCACTGGATGCAGGTTGTGTACTTGTTTTAATTTTTTTATTTACGTTCATGAAGAAGATTTTGGAAATATGTCTTTCATGTAAGTTTCTTTTGAAAGACTTATCTCCTTTTTTACTTAAAAAAGACTGTTAAAAAACTCTTCCAGCAATGAATTGTCTTTACACATACTCAAATTAAGCTTTAATAATGCAGCCAGAATCCATGATCTGTTTATCATCAATAAAGGCTGCTGTATTCCCTATTATTTGGTGTGTTTTGGGTTCGAGGTGTCATAGCGAGAGGAGCAGCATGATAGATCTGGATTGATTAATGTCTAAACTCACGGTGGGATATGAGATGAAATGAAACCAATCGAGCAAGAAGAAGGATGGGGGTAAATGACAGTGTCAGACTCCGTGTATTTGAATATAGATGCAAGAAGCAGAGTCTATATTTGTGCAGAAACCCCCCTATGAAATTGAAGAGTTGATTCAACCTATTCGTATGTGGATTCTCCTGAATAGAATTGTATTTGCAGCTAGCTTTCAGCAGAATTTATGAAGTATCCAGCTTCCAGAAGTTTATTAGGACGACTAGAGATATCTTCCTTACTGGAAGCTATGCATACTATCGGTGTAGAAACTTTTTTTAATTTTTTTTAAATAGATATAACGTACTTTTTAGTTTTTATTGATTGAAGTATTATATTGTGATTTGAAAAATTATCATCACATCTTTGCCAATTGTATTTCAGTGTGGGTCAAGATATGATATCGTAAAGTTCTTGTATATTGCACTTTCTAGCCGCCTCTGTCATTTCATAAAGAGTTATTATATTGTGATTTGAAAAATTATCATCACATCTTTGCCAATTGTATTTCAGTGTGGGTCAAGATATGATATCGTAAAGTTCTTGTATATTGCACTTTCTAGCCGCCTCTGTCATTTCATAAAGAGTTTGAATTAGGAACAGACTAATCTACTTGAGGTCATGTCTCTCGTTACTGCAATGATTTAATTAACACCTGAGCATACCACCACAACCAAATCTAATCTCTCAGCCCCCCCCCCCTTCTCTCTCTCTCTCTCTCTCTCTGCCATGGTAGAATTTTAAATGAAGCATAATATCATGCTGGGAAAGTGTTCCGCCCACCAATGTTTCAAAACAACATGGAGACTTGGGATTAAGATACAGTCAGTCAGTCAGTTACATACTTACCTGTCTCTATACCCCTATCTATACCGGTATCCAAATACCTCCTCACCCCACTTCTTACCCCCTTGCCCTCCTACCAGCTCATCAACACATGTTCCTAATTGCTATCATCGTATTAAAGGCCCTTACCATCGACATGTCCAGTATTGGAGTATACTGTGGGAAAATTCCATCAGGTTTTAATAGCTTCCAGCTTATATTAAGTAATGGGATAATAATAATACGACAGCAGAAATGAGTAAACACATCTGTCCCACCAAAGAAAATTTACTGGCCCGTAAGCGCACCTGCGCCAAATCGTTTTTCTCGCCCCGTCTCTGCAGACACACAGGTTAGGGGTGTGGTGAAACCGAAGCGGTCCCGGACGCAAGTGTCGGGTCCCTCGACTTGACACTTTAAGGTGAGAGATGGAGAGAGGAGTTGGTTGAAGAGTCGAGAGGGGGGGTGGGGAGGCAGGCCTGGAGTTACCTCTAGAGGGGTAGGTATGGTATCAATAACGATGTGTGTTCGTTGAGAACTGACGATGCTCATTTGTTGGTTCTATCTCACTAGTTGGAGGAGGCTACGGAGTTTGACGAGAGGAAGAAGATCAGATCCAGGCTAAGGGAAGTTAGAAAAAAGAAGAGAGGTGAGTACATTAAGCCTTTATCATCTCTTTATCCTCTGACTTGCTCCTCCCATGTAGGTTTGCCATGTGGAAGCAATTTATTACATCACAATGCTTATTCCCCAATAGTGGAAGGTGTCTGGCTTATGCATTAATCTGCCCTGTAATGTTCAAACCAATTAACTAATCAATTAGTCATGGTTTTATTACAGACCAAAAGACTTTACCAAATAGACCTGTTTGAAAATCATATGTGTACTCCTTGAATAAAAGTTCCCCTTGATGACTCTAAATCTTACCTGAGGCTTTCCAGAGGCTTTCCAAACATAGCAATAACTAATATGTGCCTAGTCGATTCCATCTAAATGTACGCTGTTTTGCGTATCAAGCGTATTCAATAGTAAACTTAATTTGGGTTTTGGGGGGAAATAGGCATAAAAAATACTTTTGTAATCATGTCTATTAATATTGATAAATTTTGTTATAGTATTAAAGACTCATTATAGCAAAGATGATCAAACAAATGGGATTTAATTTTTGCAGCTCTTTTTAAATCATTTCTGGGATTATATAATATAATATGTAGAGAAATACTGATAAATAAGAAAATTATATTACGTTGTTCAATTTCTCTCTTTGAATTTAAAAATTCACAATATTTGTAATAATTATTATGCATATGTATTGTGAAACAAAATATTAGGAATGAAGCTTTCTAATAAATACGATTACTTTGAAAACTGAAGATTAGCATTAGCAAACTGTGTTATGTTTTTAAACATTAAATTGGCAACTTTCATCATCCCTCCATGCAGACGACAGAGAGCAAAAGGCACAAGCACAGGAGCGGGCTTTTGAAGAGAAGATGCACAAATTAGAGGTGGAGTCTGCACAGCAGAGAATGAGGGCTGTGGGACTAACCGTCCAAACACCAGGCGATCGCAGCAAGACGGTGACGGAAACAAAAGATGACGGTAAGACAAAAACGAGGGTAGAGACGACCATGACAGATTCGGGCAACTCCAAGAGCGTACAGATGACCATTATGAGCAAAACCGAAGGTGATCCCTGCATTCCGCAGATCTCTTCTTTAGTTTGTTTTGTTGCGGTTTTGAATCCCCAACCCTTTTGGTGTTCTGATTGGTCATCATGCCTGATTTGTTACAACTAAAATTTTCCATGATAACAAAATTTGTTTTCCCAGAACATTAAAAGTGTTCTCTACATAACTGAATGCATCCTTCCCAAAACTAAAATCATCTTGTTTGTTGTTTTTCATTTGTTCCAGATTGCCCGGATGAATGATTTACTCTTAACAAAATTATAATTTGGTTGTTTTTCATGAAGGGATGTACACTTTTGTACATTACTCTATATAAATTGCATTACCCTGTATGGTACTTAATAACTTGTTTGTTTTTGTATTTCATTCATTTCATTTCTGTTAGTTTAATTGATTTGTTAAACTTAAGTTATTGAATTTTAACAATTCCTTGCTATGTTTTGTGTTCCCTATGATTTCAGTTTTTCCTAATCAGTTAGAAATAATCTTCTGAACTATTTTTTAAACAGTTTCCATATTCTACCATTTTGGAGAGGGAATAAATTATTTGACAACGACTACTGCATTATATCACTCAGAAGTCTATGAAATATCTTTGCTTTAGAAATGAATAAAATCCTTAAATAGAAGTAGCCTGTAACATTTATTGCTTGTATTGAATGAATAGAAACTATGGAGTTTGAATTGTCTTCATCGAGTGCTTAACTTGCAACTTATTATGCAAAAGGAAACAAATTAATGCAACAAAAGAGCATTTTAAAGCATTCTTGCATACTGTTTTCATCAGATATGAACCTATGATAGAATTAAAACAAAATAAAATAGTATCATTTTAAACACTTCAGTAGTAGGGCCAGTATGAAATAAAGAATACCATGTTCACCTTACATTGATAATTGTACTTGTTAGATAGTGTATTTAAAATGTGGAGATCACAAACTGTATGTACTTCAGCCACCAGTATTAATCTCATTTATTCATTACATATTAATTAATTAAAAAACTTACTCTTTTGTCATTTGGTCATCCAGTTAATTTTTCTAACCTTCAATCTCTACAGTTTTGTGAATTTAGCTAATAAGTTTTATCCTATCATTTCACTTTGCCAAAGTTTGTTTCATGTATTCATTTTTTTATTTTCTATGATTTTCTATAATTTGGGAGATAATAACATTTCTGATTGCAACATAACAATTTACGGATCTTTTTCATTTTATGTTTGTTGAACAATTTCTTTCTTTTATTTGTTTTCAATTACCTTTTTTTCTGCCTTTGTTCATTTTTGTTTTATGTATGATGTGTTGTGATGTTAATTTTTGTGGTGATTTTCTACTTTTAAATTTACTCTTCGTTTATTTTATGTATTTTTGTCTCTTTGTTTTATTTATTTCAAATATCTTTCTACCCACATCCTTCTTTCTTATTTCATTTATATTTTTTCCACCTTTTCTTTTTTTGCTATATATCTCTTGATATCCTTCTCCCCTTCCATCTCCTCCTCTTACTCTCCATTTATTATCTTCTTCCTTATTTTTCTTTATCATCATCTTAATCAACACCCTCATCATCATCATCATCATCATCATCATCATCACCACTAACATTATAATCATCATAATCCCCACCATCTCCACCACTATTATCACAATCTTCATCATCACCATGACCACCATCACCACCACCTCCACTTCTATCACTTCCATCACCTCCACCACCATGACCACTACCACCACCACCAACGCTATTACCACCACCGCCTTTATCATTATCACTTTCATTGCCACCCCTAACACATGATCATCACCACCATCTTCATCACCACCACTACCACCACCAACACCACAATTTTCATTGCCATTATCATCATAATCATCATCATTACCTTCATCATCATCATCATCATCATCATCATCATCATCATCATCATCATCATCATCAACATCATCATCAACATCATTATTATCATCATCAAAACACTATTCTATGCATTGTACAAACACTAATGCTGTATGTTTATCCGTTTGTCATCTAGATGAAGGATTTAAGGCACAGAGTATCCAACAGGAGTCCAAGTCCATTTCAGTTGGTAAGTCACTTACATGTTACATGTCACTTTGTAAACATTTAAGTATTTTGAACCTACATGTACTTGACAAGATGAGGGTAAAAAATAACACTTGTGCATCATTCTTTAAATTATGTAGCAGAGACCCATATTGCAGACTGAATAAACTATTGCCTCTGGTGTATGAACACCTCCAGAGATTAACATATGATAACATTTGTCCTTCCTAATGCTTCTGCAGTTCTTTCCAAATTATTTCCCCTTTGTTGCAATTCTAGTAAAATATGGCAATATCAGTTTCTTTTATACAAAAGAAATAGAATAATGGGACAATAAGAGGGATTTGCTTCCCTTTATTAAAGACATACTCAAACTGCTCATGATAATGGCAATGTGATTGGCAAAGGTCCATTGTATAAGATACCAAATAGACCTATCACTCATGAGCTATGTACATGGAGATTGCATAGGTATCTCTGTTAAGCACAGATTACAGAGTTGATTGGTTTTTGATGTAGTACAGTGTCGCCATTCCATGTTGTTTGACACCTGGCATTTCACGGGCCAGCGAGGGAGGGCTTGCCATATGATCCAATGACCCTCTCAAGAATTCAGGTTTAAGATTTAAAGTGTTGATCCAGTTTACAGGTAATGAATAAATTGCAAGGCAATTATGGATCATGAGGATATTTTTTCTTAAACTTTACCAAATATGGAACACTCTTTTAATAGTATCGTTTTGTTGAACTAAAACAAAATTATAGTAAAATATAGGAATATTTAGATGCCTAAATCCTGGAACTACTTATTTGTGAAAGATTATGTAACTTTTTATAGTTTCAACCTTAATTTCTCCATTGTTGTAAAACCAGAAACTTTCAGGATTTGTGAATGAGAGTGATTTTTATGACAAAATACTTCTAAGATTCACACAAAATTGAGTGTTGTCTCTGTTTTTATTCTTTTATTTTGCCACATGAAAGTGGTGCAATTCGGAACCACTCTCGAAAGTCACAAAAAGTACATTCATGTGAAGGTTTTGGGTTTTACAGTATACACCTTTATACAATCATTATTTAAAGATGCAGGTTTAGCCTTTATAGAAAGAAAGAAATAGCTTTATCAGGAGTTATTGTAAAAGTTGCTTTCTTTATGCATTTTGAAAGATTTTAATGATGTTAAATATGATCATTGAAGGTTAAGACATTAACCCAAATTTTAGCTTGTAGACATTTGAAAAAATTTAACCCCGATTGAGCATCTCTCACAAGTCTTATTGGATTACCGTTAGAAGACGCAGACGGCATAATTGAATCTCTGTTTAGATAGCAACGTGCTTTTGTCTGCTGGCTAGAAATGAGCTCAGAATAGAATTGGCATTATACTATCACCCCACCCCATCCCTATGTATCCCCTCCACTTACCCACCCACTGAGTAAAGTCTAATTAATTCCTATTAATGTCTTCCATGATGTATTATCCATTACAACAACGTTCTACCCCAACCCATCGTTATTAACCCCATTACCCCAGGAAATTGCCTTTTGCCCCCATTTTGACAGTATTTTGGGGAATCTTGTAAGAGCTGCCCCCATATGTAGTCCCAATCCCACATCCACTCCCACACCCCCTCCCTCCCCTCCCACACCCCTCCCACACCCCAAGGCCAACTGGCCGCCCACATACTGTCATCTGTATGCTGAGGCAGGATGGGTAACCTGTGAAGTATTTGAAAGGGTAACAGGATCAGGTGATGTAGAGCCAGAGGGAGGGTGAAAATTTAATAAGCTAGTCATTTATCACCATTATCATAAATCATATTTTGATGAGCAGAGAATCTTGTGTTCCCCTGCTCATATATGATTTATGGCAAGCCAACATGGTTGATATTTTTCAAAAGATATTATCTACAAGGACCGGAGTGTTCCCCCTCTCTTCTCATGCTCCCCTTCCTCTCCTATCTCCCCGACCCGTATCAATACACCCCTGTTTGGTATCAGCTTTCTGGCTCGCATCTTCCACTCCCAGCGATCAATGTCAGGCCCACCCCCTTCACTTAACTCCTTGACCCCCAGAGTCCAATCTCCCAATGCTCTAAGAAGATGCCTTCCACCATCTTCAACCTGGAATGAGTTATCATCTGGGATGCCAGCATCTTTCTACCGTCAATACCATCCAAGCCAAAGTTGGTTCAAGGAATGTGATGTCATTAGGGCCTCCTGTCGTTTGCGTCACTTCAGGCCTCTCTACCCTACCATCTTTGTTTCAAAGTCAGATTTGATAGCCGTCTTTCTTACGTGGATCTGCATACATCTGCACTGACCGTGACTGGGTCCAGCGAGAAGGGTGGCGATTGACCAATGTGATAATTACCCCCCACCTTTCTATTCTTCCAACACTCAACTATCATATTGTTGATAGTGAACTGACCCCACACTTCAAGGCTATAAGACATCAAACGGACCAGAATTCTTTGGATTTATAAAGGATTTATCACTCTCATTCCTGACCGGATTTTTCTTTGATTCTTTTCTTCGCTAGGACCTGGTGGTAGCAGCTCAGTCACAATGTCGAAATCAGTGTCGAGTTCGTCGTCTTCGACGACATCGACAGAAAAACCAAAAGGAAGACGTAAGTCATTTTCTTATTCTACATGTAGATTACATAAATGATTAGTTTACTCGTTAGAATTCTTATTGTAAACCATTTGTATTATGATTCATAATCTTTTTCATGAAGAAAACATTCCACTTATCATTTCAAAAAGACATTTCATAGAATGTTACATTACCAATCAAGCTTTAAAGCCTCCTTCAATATCACCAAACATTGCATATAAAATGAATTTGAATTCACTCTTTTACTTGTTCTTGTCATATTGTCCCTCGTCTTTCAAACTTTCTTTTTCCACTGATTCTCAAATGTTATTCATCTCCCACATGATGTTACTTATTAGCCAAACTAAGATCATAGTATGAAATTCATTATTTTGATCATTCTTCACTTGTTGAATTGATTGAATCATGTGACCTCCGGCCATGTCATGTGATCTGAAGTCTCATACCCCTAGCTTCATTTACATTCTTTCAGTATCTTTCAGCGCAGAATCAGGTAAAACCTCCTCATTCCCTTCTCTTTGTGTGTTTCAATAGTAGAGAAAAGGTTATAGGATATTTGTTTCTAAAATCAACCCATTTGCTCAAAATCACCAGTAAGTCACAAGTTTTGAAACAGTTTATTGATATTTCATAAATCAGTACTGAAGTTAGAGCAATAAGATTGCTGTATTGGTGTAAAAGTGGTACTTCGATTACAAGTTTTAACATCTGGAGTCTTGATTTTACTGAGATATCTAAATTTTTTATTTTCTAAAAATAACCTTTCTTTTATGATCGGTAAGAAAGTCGAAATAACCCCCTACCCTCAAAAGGGTGGCAATGAATCAATGTATGACAAGGCATAGTATCTTTATATCCATATTTTGGATTGATATCTTCTACAAAGAGATGATAGGAGTAAGAGCCTGAGGGAGGTCGAGTTTTAGCATCATTTAGATTCTCTTTAGAGCGGCTGCACAACAGTTGAATCAATTATTTTGCATAGTTGTGCCCTTAAGAATATGAGACAGTGCGATCTTCCATTCCAAACTTTTCATCTCATTAATCACTTCTAATAACCAGGATAATGTGAGATTGAAGTGGCTCCTCTTTAAAATTCTCTTGGAAAGTTAATATATCTTTAGGAAGCTAATAAATCTTTATTTAAAGAAAGACACACAATGTTAAATTCCCTTTCTTGACTTATTGGTGGTTTTGAGCTTGGGGATCACTGATAGATCGAGGCTGCTCTATATCGTTTGTGATCAGCTGAAAATGTTTTAGAGAGCACAAATGGCTGTCTATACGCTTCAAGTCCAGCAAGTTGAATGAAGATATAAACTGGATTCTCAAAAAATAGTCAGGCGTAGTCAGCTTTTAGCACACTAGGTTGTGAAGCTAGTGATGGTTAGATGACTCTAAACAACAAGCATGATGCTGGTTGTTATGAAGATCTTTAGATATTGTAAGGTCATCTAGTCTTATTGTTACTATGTTACCCACCCCCCCCCCCCCTCCCTCCCCCACTCCGGGGTCAGAGGGACCGCATTCATGTTCCCAAAATCTTCGGTAAAGGGGTACTTTTCACGCGAAAAAGTCCGGCCCGAGAATTGTAAAAAAAGGGGGTGTATTTGACTTTTCACTCAGAGATTGCTTTAAAAAAGGGGTGTTTTTTTTTCTCTCTCTCTTTGGATTATTGAGCAATTAAAAAAGGGGGTACCGGTAATAAAATATTGAAAAGGGTCGTTTTTTCTCTCTCTCTCTTTGGACTTGTAAGAAAATTTAAAAGGGGGTTATAAAATATCCTGAATATCATAGATAAGGGGGTACATTGAGCAGTGTTCCGAAAAACCCGCAAAAGGGTGGAGGGGGGGGGGGGGGGGGTCAGAAATGTTGGCAGTCCTGAGAGAGGGGGTGCTTTCAAAGAGAGGGAACAAGCATACACGTACCAAAATAACACTGAGTGGGGGGGGGGGGGGGCTGGGCTTTATTATATCTGAATGTTGGCATCATGTCTTCTGAGTATACTGAGTATACTTGTACATTCTTTCATAAGTGTTGGTGTTTTACATTTCAAACAAGACAAAAAAGAGTGTGTTGGAAAAGTATTCTCTAGCATTCATACACACTATTCAGGCCTATGGAATTTGAAAGAAATTGTTGAAAAAGTTCAAAGCAATCAAGGAGAATTTGTGCTAAATCTATTAATACTTAGCAAACACTTAGATATTGTCAAGTTTTGTTCAATACATATTGTCACTTAGAAAAGTGACTGTCACAATTAGTACTGTCCCATTGAAAAGGGTTTTGTAACATGATTGTAATTTGTTATGGTAAAAAAAAAAATCATGATTCTTTAAGTCTTGTGTTAAAGACTGAGAGTATGTAGCTAAGGAATTTCTTTCCAGCAGGCTTTTCTAACCTCTAATGTGCAATGCCATGCTCATTCATGACAAAGATTGCATGAAAGAAAAGAGTGTTACCATATCTCATCAAGTATGTTCAAATACAAAGTGTACATTTTTGACATGCAGGTTTGGTACTTGTAAAAGAAGAAGAGATATTGCCTGGTGTTTAATCCAAATGTTGATTCATAATGAATTGTAAAAGGCTTAATGGTATGACAAATGCATCTCATGTGTATGCGAAAAGGGCAGTTCATTATGCTATGGTTAAACAAATCATTGCTTTGCATCATGAAATCAGTTTAAATATGATTTGTGTTTCACAGAGCTTTGCCTGGTGGGAATTCCAACGTAACAGGAAATTTATGAATATGACATTGTGAGAAATATAAAGATAACACTTGGAAGAAAAAAATAGTTATGAATCATTTTTAAGGAGGATGCCCATCTTTATGGGGTATTCAGAATATATGCAGATTATGAGGACAAAAACTAATAATATGAAGAGATACTAAAACTACATCTGGTATCCAAGTTATAGAACTGTATCTTGTATGCAGTAACAGTTTTGGTTCCATTTTACTTTTATAGATAACTATTTTTTCCTCCTATATTTAAACTCAGATCTATTTTTCATCTCATGCCATTAGTGAAACACTTATCATACGTATTTTGAATGAAATAGTATAAAAATGGTAGTTAATTTTGCCTTCATAATGAATGGCTTAAAGATAATAGCAATTGTTATTGTGATTGCAAGTTACTCTTTGACATGTCGGCTTCTAAGATGATGCGTTGCTATGGAGAAATGGTTGCTATGGATGATAGAATGATGCTTTCAGCAGCAAGACTGCTTGTAATGATAACAGTTCTTTTTAATATGGTGTTTTAATGCCTGGTTTTAATTGAAATTAATGAAACAAGACACAGAAATGAAGAAACCATAAAGAGCATGATAAAACTGCATTCAGCTTTTTGTTATGCATTTATAATGATAACTTTGTTTGTAATACTTCAAGATGCCAAGTTTTCATGAAGCCAAGAGTGGAAGGGAGAAAATGAGAGAGAGAGAGAGAGAGAGAGAGAGAGAGAGGGAGAGGGAGAGGGAGAATTCATCTAGCTTCAAATAACAGCATATCTTTATTATAGTAATAAATCAGAGATGCTCATTATTTTATGTTTGATATCCACATAATTGTTCCTTGATAGTTCTTTCACAATAATCATTATTTTGTTGTGTATATGCTTGAGATGATAGATGTTGAATTTAGATCAATATGTATTGGTAAAGACTGAAAGAGAAGTAGAAGCTGGAAGTTTTTATTTATTGCCATCCCACTTAATATTTATGTAATAAGTGCACATGCAAAGGAGCTCAAAATGTTACATTTGCATCAATTAATGTAGCTGGTGCATATGATAAATTAATTGTGTAGACCTAGTAATGGTTGAGGCTAAATATAGACAACTTTAGTTTTAAAGGGATAGTTGAGTTCTGTTGCAGAGGGCGCTACACAAAATAATTTTTTGTGAGATAATGAAAAACTGAGTGTCAAATTTGAAAGAACATAATATTTAAATGACAAAATCATCTTTGTTTGATCAAAATTGGTTCAGAGACGGCTGAAATATCCATAAATATAACAATTTCGTACCACCACAAATATTAGATATTTTGAAAAATTTGAAAAAAACGTTGAAAAAACGAAATAACGGCTTTTAAGTCGGATTTCAGCCAATGCTGATGTTAGCTTTTTTGTTGGCATTTTCGTGTTGCTTATATTACACACAACCAGCCGGACCAAGTATTGTTATTTTTAATTTAAAAATTAATTAACGGTCACCATGTTTTTTGGAAAGTGGAGCTGTATTGGTATGATCGTATCGGCTAAATTCACACATTTTGGGGTCTAAAATTAACCGTTCATAGCAATTTTAGGTTTTAAAAGGGCACTAGAAATGTCATAGATAAGAATAAGAGCAATAACCATGCACTTTGAAGGCATTTGCAGTCTGAAAACAGAACTCAAAAATCCCTTTAACTCTGTATTAATAATAACAAACATGTAGTATTGCACCATGTAACTTGTCAAGACAAAATGTCCACTCATTTTGATTTAGCTCCTAGGAGCAGGAATGATTTAAGATGAACTATGCACACTCTAGTTGTTATTGAATATTCGTGGTGATGGCCATTTTTTTTTCTTGAAGTACTTGAAGAAGAAGACAAAATTGTCAAACTGTTTAAAGCATTTTTATGGTCAACTATGTCTAATGATACATTTTGTAAATTTCAGCTGTTTGTCAAATGCTATTATCAATTTTTGAATACATCTATTGTGACC
Organism: Strongylocentrotus purpuratus; assembly: GCF_000002235.5. Taxonomy (NCBI): domain Eukaryota; kingdom Metazoa; phylum Echinodermata; class Echinoidea; order Camarodonta; family Strongylocentrotidae; genus Strongylocentrotus; species Strongylocentrotus purpuratus. The sequence goes on from NW_022145605.1 coordinate 2,532,052, forward strand.
TCTTTTTTCTCCCTTTTGCTCGTCCAATCTGTTCTGTGTGTCCGGATGAAATCTTTTCATGCATGTTAAACTCTTCTCAGCAATGACATTAATGCCCTTCTTGACTTTTCTATTCCTTCCTTATCACCTTCTGACAGCTAAAACCAAATTTGAGGAGGATATGGAGGCTAAGAAGAGGGAGAGAGAGGAGAAGAGAAAAGAAGATGAAGCCAAATTCAAGGAGAATCAGATGCAGAGGTTTGTGATATTAATTTTGTGAAGTCAGTCAGAGATCGAAGTTTAGTTTTGCACGTTGAGGCACTCCAAGATAATTACTCTGTTTTGAGCTAGGGTACTGATGATGAGGCTCACATCAATCAAATAATTCATTCCTACCTGTTCCCTACTTTCCACAACTTTCTGCACCTAAATTATATTCAAGTATAAAATAATTTGAGTAAAATACGGTTAAACCTGGTTTTTGTTTGGTGTTGAATCCTGCCTGATTCCTACCTTTCAGTTCAATTGATCAGTGTGGGAGGTAGCGATTGGGGATTATACAGTGATCATATATCTGTCTTATAATAATAATAATGATTATGCTGTTCTTGTAAAGCACATATCACATTTGATAAAACATCTCTATGCACTTCCAAAGGACTTGGATAGGTAAGCCCAAGGTATTTTGTCCGAATTACCATCGTATGTATTTTCTTTTTAATTATATAGCTAAGATTAGACCAAATAATTCTTCATTCTTCATAACATTAGACTTGCTAATGTATGAATGATGAACTGTATCCGAAGTGCTTTCTTGTTTTCATGGCACTCCAATCTGGACTGTTGATCAATCAAGAAGTCTATCTATATCACTTGTTTAGGAAAAAGGAAGCATATGAGCTGAAGAAGAAACAAGCTGAGGATGCCAAGAACAGGAAAGCAGCCCTCTTCAACAAGTTTGGTGGAGCTGGAGGCGGTGGAGGCGCGAAACCAGCGGGTGGTGGAGGAACAACCATGAAGGTACAGAACGCTACCACCATCAAACAGAAGCTATTAGAATGGGCACAGAGATGCACAAGAGGATATGCGGTAAGTTCTGGGCTGGGTTGGGATGGAGAAAAAAATCAGACAATAATATAATAGATGCGCTGGGTTGGGATGGAGAAAAAAAATCGCTCCCCTTCCCCTCTCTCTCTCTCCCTTTATCTCTCTCTCTCCCTTTCTCTCCTTTCTCCCTTTCTCCCCCTCTCTCCCTCTCTCTCCCCCCCTCTCTCTCTCTCTCTCTCCGTCTCTCCCTCTATCTCTCTCTCTCCCTCTATCTATCTCTCTCTCTCTCTCCCTCTCCCCCTCTCTCTCTCTCTCCCCCTCTCTCCCCCTCTATCTCTCTCTCTCTCTCTCTCTGTGTCTCCCTCTCGGTACCGTATCTATCAACCTTGGGGATCCTGCTATTCCACAGCTCTCTATTTCTAGCCTTCACTAAGAGCTCTATACCCTGGTCTTTCAATCCTCCCTCCTCAAGCCATCTCTGCAGACTATCCAACCATAGCAGTCTTCTCCTTCCTCTACTCCTCTTTCCCTCAATCTTTCTAGTCAATGCCAGATTCTCCAAAACTACTTTTCTTCTTATCACATATCTCATTTGCTGAATCTGTCAAATAGACCGTATCTCTACTTGAATTGTTAAATGTTGAAAAGTAAAGCTATATGAAATTTAACTGAATATTATGAAGTCCAATTAAATCCAAATGTTCCTATCATTTTTAATCCAACAGGGAGTGAACGTAACCAATTTCTCCTCATCATGGTGCGATGGAATGGCATTCTGTGCACTCATTCATCATTACTATCCAGACTCGTTTGATTTCAACACTCTAGACCCCAAAAAGAGGAGAAAAAACTTTGACTTGGCCTTCAACACAGCAGAGTAAGTCAGTCTGGTATTATCATGTAGGAAGATCTGCAACTGTTATTCATTTTTGTTTCGCTATTGGTTCATTCATCCATGTAAGAATCACGGATTCTCTCTATATTCACCATATTTTAAAGATTTATTCATGAATGGCTAGAGTAGAACATGTGTAACATTATCAGCTGACCAGATTAAGTGGTATTTTATGGTTGATATGTGATGAATATAGCTTTTAGGTTCTGGGGAAGAAGATGCTAAAACATTTGCTCCGGCAACAATTGTTTCAGGCTTTAATTTGTCAAAAGTATAGGATTAGCGTAAGGGTGGAAATTAGGTATTAGGTTAGGTTTATGGTTAGGATTAGGTTAAGGTGTAGTATTAGGCAAGACATGTAACCAGCCAAAAAGTGTGTGAACTTTCTTATTTGATATACTTCACAATTGTAATGCCTGAGAATGTCTGTTATATATTTTTTCACTTGCAGTTAAAGATAGATTTGTTCAGAGTTCAACCACATATATTATTACTGAACAAAAATAGTATATTTGCAATGTCTTCATTGCAATCTCAAACATTGTTTATAGGTACTGTCGTTAATTAATCCATTCTGGGCCCATCTTAAAATCAGTTAATATCAATTACAATTTATTTGCGATCGATATCAATTGCAACTATGTATGTATTAGACAGAGGTGAGACTGCAAACGAGCGATTGATTGGAGGAATTGCGATTGATTGGAGGACTTGCTATTGATTGGAGGACTTGCGATTGATTGGAGGACTTGCTATTGATTGGAGGACTTGCAACTATGTATGTATTAGACAGAGGTGAGACTGCAAACGAGCGATTGATTGGAGGACTTGCGATTGATTGGAGGACTTGCTATTGATTGGAGGACTTGCGATTGATTGGAGGACTTGCTATTGATTGGAGGACTTGCGATTGATTGGAGGACTTGCGATTGATTGGAGGACTTGCTATTGATTGGAGGACTTGCGATTGATTGGAGGACTTGCTATTGATTGGAGGACTTGCTATTGATTGGAGGACTTGCTATTGATTGGAGGACTTGCTATCGATTGGACGACTTGCTATTGATTGGAGGACTTCCTATTGATTGGAGGACTTGCTATTGATTGGAGGACTTGCTATTGATTGGAGGACTTGCGATTGATTGGAGGACTTGCTAGGAGGACTTGCTATTGATTGGAGGACTTGCTATTGATTGGAGGACTTGCTATTGATTGGAGGACTTGCGATTGATTGGAGGACTTGCAATTGATTGGAGGACTTGCTATTGATTGGAGGACTTGCTATTGATTGGAGGACTTGCGATTGATTGGAGGACTTGCGATTGATTGGAGGACTTGCTATTGATTGGAGGACTTGGGATTGATTGGAGGACTTGCTATTGATTGGAGGACTTGCTATCGATTGGAGGACTTGCGATTGATTGGAGGACTTGCGATTGATTGGAGGACTTGCTATTGATTGGAGGACTTGCTATTGATTGGAGGACTTGCGATTGATTGGAGGACTTGCGATTGATTGGAGGACTTGCGATTGATTGGAGGACTTGCTATTGATTGGAGGACTTGCTATTGATTGGAGGACTTGCTATTGATTGGAGGACTTGCGATTGATTGGAGGACTTGCGATTGATTGGAGGACTTGCTATTGATTGAAGGACTTGCTATTGATTGGAGGACTTGCGATTGATTGGAGGACTTGCGATTGATTGGAGGACTTGCTATTGATTGGAGGACTTGCTATTGATTGGAGGACTTGCGATTGATTGGAGGACTTGCGATTGATTGGAGGACTTGCTTTTGATTGGAGGACTTGCTATTGATTGGAGGACTTGCGATTGATTGGAGGACTTGCGATTGATTGGAGGACTTGCTATTGATTGGAGGACTTGCTATTGATTGGAGGACTTGCTAGGAGGACTTGCTATTGATTGGAGGACTTGCGATTGATTGGAGGACTTGCGATTGATTGGAGGACTTGCGATTGATTGGAGGACTTGCTATTGATTGGAGGACTTGCTCATTGATTGGAGGACTTGCGATTGATTGGAGGACTTGCTAGGAGGACTTGCTATTGATTGGAGGACTTGCTATTGATTGGAGGACTTGCGATTGATTGGAGGACTTGCGATTGATTGGAGGACTTGCGATTGATTGGAGGACTTGCTATTGATTGGAGGACTTGCTATTGATTGGAGGACTTGCGATTGATTGGAGGACTTGCTATTGATTGGAGGACTTGCTATTGATTGGAGGACTTGCGATTGATTGGAGGACTTGCTATTGATTGGAGGACTTGCTATTGATTTGGATCAATCGCAACTCTCTATAAGACAGGGTCTTGGATCATTATTCAGGATTTTTCAGGACTACACACCCTCAAGAAAGATTACCGAGAGTTCTTTTCAGGACTCCTCAATTCTCTCTCTCTCTCTCTCTCTCACATGGTGCACTCGCAAGCCTAATGTATATTCATATGTGTTCTTTCAATTTGTAACTCTTGTTTCTCTTTTCCATCTTTCAGGGAGCAAGCGGACATCATGCCTCTTCTAGACACAGATGATATGATCATGATGAAGAATGCTCCTGATTGGAAGTGTGTCTTCACGTATGTACAATCGCTATACCGTCATCTCAACAAACCCACCGCCTAAACACACCTTCTTTTCTACTTCATTTTACTGTTGCCTGATGGCTCTTCTGGAGATAGATGGCATATTCTAATGTGAAGAAAACAACACTGTATAAAGAAACATTGTATAACAAAACACAAATATAATAACTACATTTTGAAATAGGCTCATGAAGCATGTACACCAGTATAGAAACTTGATTTGGGAAGGGAAAGCAGAGATGTGTGTTTCAGTTCCAATGGTCCTTTCACTTCACTTTCAGTACCAACTCCCACTAAGCCTCACCCAGTCACAAAGGTTTGGGCTAATATAATGTTGAATGGTTTATCAAATGCCTTGTATGAAATGAAGCCTAATATGTGTTTTGTTATACAGTGTTTCACTATAACTTGTTCACTCAAAATATAATTTAAAACATAATTATTCATTGTTTGCTATGGAGTTACATAAATCTCTTTTAGTTTTCCCATGTTAAGAAGGGAAACAGAAATAGTATGTTCTATCCCATGATGTGTAACAGGCTTTCCAAGTCAACACAGCACAATACATGGACATCCCTGCTGCAATGGAGAGAAGGGTAACAAACCCATTATCTGACTAGGGACAGAGGCTAACAAATGTGTGTGCTAAACAGCATCATCAACAAGTTAAGATAACAATCGTTTTTTAATATGACTTCCTTAAAACACCATTTAAACTATTTATTAATGTATTTTGTCTTCATTTATTCAAGAACTATTTTTTCAAGAATCCTGTCGGCTTATATTTAGTGTTGAGGAAAGATCTGAATTCACTGTAGCTATGTATATGTAAGCTATACAAAGAGGAAAAAACCTTGTTTATATGACTATTTAAGTAGAGGTATTTATCTTTGTAAATTATGGGTTATTAAAATATAAACTGTATTTTTTAAAGGAATTCAACTATTCAGATTTGTCTTACATGCTTTGTCATCAAATGTCCCTGGGTCTGTCATACCACTTTTAGTGCACATGCATCATAAAGGACAATGCCTTCATTTTATCTGAATAAATTGGAAACAGTTATTACTGAAAGATGGGTTTGTAAACTTATTGTGAACTAATTAATTGTAATGCTCTGATTGAGTCTTACATGGCATGGTATCAGTACTACAATTATAATAATAAAGAGAAAGTATGTAATCTAATGAATAATGAATGATGAAGAGCATCAAGAAACAGTAACAAAAAATTGTATTTGTCTGGATTGTTGAATGCACTTTCACATAAAATAGATATTTAATAAATGCATGAGTAGATATTAGCTCATGCAGAGAGAGTAAGATATTTATCACACTATATGAAAAAGCATATTTTGCTGCTTTTTCTTTCAAAAAGAAATACAGGAAAAATTGTGATGCATGACTGTAAATAATTGTGTGAAGATTGAAAAAAATTGTAATTTATATTTGAATGATGTATTTGATAGAGTTAGATTGTTATAATCTATTTTGAGTGATACGTTATAAATGAGATGACATTGAAAGATGATATCTTTTGTAATTTTGCTATGTATTATAATGCATGCAGAATTGTTTAAAATATAATATAAACTGTATAAATAATTGAATATTTCTGAGATACTAAATAACTGAATTTTCTTCCTGTACCAAAAAAAAATTATTGTTAGTTTCTTTAAAGGTGAATTCTTTTTTCCTTAAACTGTGATTGGATAATTTCTTTTTCAGAACGCTAGATTTTTCATATATATTTAATTTTTTACTACCGTATTGCATATCTCACAAGTAAATATTTAACTCTAGCAAGAGAAAATAACCTGAAAAGACATTATTTATGACAATGTTTGACCTACAACATGCTACAGTTTACAAGATGAGAGCATCACTCATGGCTTCAGTTCACTTTTTAAGTTGTTCTCAAATTCTTCATCGATTTCAGATTAGCACTTGATATTGTGGTGATGTTGATATCTCACTGTTTATTATCAAACCTAAACACAACTCAACTACCTTAATCTTCCACTCTCAAAACTCTTAAGATATATTTCATATTTAGAAATAAGGCTAATGTTAATATAGTGCAATCATAGCAGCTCTTTTCCTCCTTTTCAGCTGTTTACTTTTGTAACAAATTTGATAAATTTCATTCATGATATCATGAGGAAAGCGTGTTAATTAGCAATAAGTACAATCCACCAGTAGTCGAGATAATCAGTCTGTTTATCATGTGTGTTTTTATACAAGATTGAGTGAAGGTAGCGTACTATTCAGACATGTATGTATCTATGATATCTCAGAGGGATAGGATGAGATGAGCTTTTTTTGTATGTTTTGTTTTTAATTGAGTGTGTAACGTAAGGTGCTTGCATTCTATTGAATGTACTTTTATAGCAAAAAAAGATATGAAATCATGATGTATCTGCTTCATGATGCTCACATCTTTTGATTGGCATTATTGTTGTTTTTGTTGAAGAAGTTTTGTAGTGCAATAATATGTTTTGTCTATATATCTTATGTATCATTTTAACTTGCCGTGTAGAAACCTATTTACTTTTTCCAAAGAAAACATCCAGGTTTTTAATTGGACTATCTGTAGGATTTTCAGTTGACATTGACATATCCCTATACTGCCAGAATAATAGAACATGTGTAGTCTTTGGATGTCTGTTTTTCATGTTTCACAAATAGAATTGATTTATTGTATATATCTTATTCATGATATATTCTGTCTGGGGCCTGAAGGTGATTAAGTCATAGACTTTAACAGACTTAATGCCATTCTGACTCCAAACAGATATATTATTAGAGATATCATATGTCATTTTAGTTATGTTATATTTATATCTAATTTTCCATATGTATAGATTTATTAATAGATTTATGAACACTGCCACCACTGTTTTTAGTGAGGCATGTTATGTTCTTGGTAGGGATAAAATAGTTTTATCATAGGGTGATATCTTCCCATTACATTTTTAGAATGGTTATTTATTATGCAAAATATAAACTATAAAGAAGCTTGCCCAATTTTTACTTCCCTTCCATTATATTACATCTCATGTGTAGTTTATTATTAATATTATTATTATTGTTATTATTATTAGTCTAGATTATAATTCTCATGTTATATTATATAATAGATGTGAAAAAGAAAAACAAATTAGCATTTTGTTGGATTATATTAGTAAATGAAATGACCCTTTAATAAGACTCCGTACTGCCTTTATAATTATTACACAAATTTATGTGTCTTCTGATCTTTTTCCATGTTAATTCTAGCTCATACTCAAACTGGAAAAATTGGCAGACATCTGTGTGCTCATGCCAAACTCACTCTGAATATATGATTATTTATTCTTTTATTGGTCACGTTACAGCTCTATGTGTGTGAGTTTTTCTGTCATCTTTTCAAACATTTTCGTATATGTCACAGATTTTATGGAGTAGATGCACAACAATATAATGCCACTTTTCTCAATAAAAGATAGATTTGTTTTTATTGTTTATATAAATCAATTAATAGCAGAGAATTGGTTTAACTGAAGTTTTTGGACAATGCAATGAATGCATGTAAAGACGGTGAATTTAGATTGAAGCTCATCAGTACATTGGACATGTAGGCCATGTCTTGGGTGTATAGAAGTGTATAATTATGATCAAGTAATTTTCGCCTGAATGAAGATTCAAACAAAAAAGAATTAAAAGATTCATTGTAATATTGCCCAATTTTACATATGACTATTTGTGTGTATTTGCATTGTGCTTTGTTCGTTTTGAAATGAATTGCATCGATAAGGTTTGTATCTAAAAATCAGATTCAAGAGCTGGGCATGGTTTTATGAAAACGTCATAACTAAAAGTTCCCTGACATACCATTGAAACACACGCTTAATACAAACGTTGTAATGGGTTGTAGGCGAACTTGCAAATGACCGTTTCATGAAACGCTGCCCCGAATTCTATGAAATGTACTTTAAATATCATTGTCATTATTGAGTAAAATAAACAGAGAGATTTATACAATGAAACATATAACATAAGAGAGGAATGTAGAGTGTGAGAGAAAGAGAGAGAGAGAGAGAGAGAGAGAGTGCAGAATCGGAGACTGATTCAAGATATTTTGATTAGATTAAATTAAATTAAATTCGTTTATTCCACTTCCAGCAAATACATTAAAATACATGGTAAATACATGTAATATATAGATACGAGTTAAAAAGTAAACATGATATAATACAGTATACATTTTACAGAACGGTATAATGGAAATTTGGTTGGCCATTAAAAAAAATATGGGAGTTCTGTCGGGTTTTTATTTAACCATAACCGTTAAAAAAAAACTGTACAAATAATAATATATATGGAAAGGGCAGTTAAAAAAAGCAAAATGTTTGTGAGGCTGGTCCTTCAAGAGAGAGAGAGAGAGAGAGAGATAAAAGATTTGTAAAAAAAAAGATACAAAGAAAATACCCAGTTAAATGCAATGGATAGCGTTTTTCAATTATTCTGGGCATCCATTTCGTCAAATCCCGGATCCGCTTTGGCCAGCTTTATTCAGCCCCTCCCACCTGGTCGTAGAGAATTTCGACCCTCTGTTTATCTGTTGTCAATGTTAAGTATGTGAACGTCTGACGTCACGGTATGACGAATATCAATGATGACGATATTACTCCTATCAGGGGTGGCGATTTCTTTTCATGACCGGGGGGGGGGGGGGGGGACGAAATGCGAGTGACGAGGGAGCATAGTGAACGAGAGGGGCGAAGCTGATGAAAGTGACTACCCCTCACAGGTTTTTGTTGTATTAAAAGATTACATTCCTTAGCAAAACTATATTATTGAAACGGAATACAGATTTTCTACAATATTTACTTGTACATTTACAGAAAATTATGCGAGGGAGCGTACCGACCGAGCAAGAAGATTTTTTGCTTTTGTATTAGTCTTAAAGATAAAGACCAGTTCTGGTCATGCGATTGCATTGTGAAAGAAACGTTGTGGAATCGCTCAAAAAAGGATGATCATCTAGCATATAATTATTGGTGTGTACTGCAAGGTTCTGGAACCATCAAAATGATAAGAAATTTGACCCAGTCTTGGTAAAGTTACAAGCACTGTACACAGAAATATGTTTATTAGACTACGCATCATGTGCGCGATATCTTTCCGGTCCAGATAGATATAATAATTTACAAAATATATCTAATAGCAGGCGGTTTCTCGGCAAAATTTGTACCATCACGTATTAGTCAAAACATATTCTTTCACATGATTGGTAATAAGAGCTTCCATTTCATTTTGTGTGAGGGGGGCGTTTCCAAAACTGGTCTTACCTATAACGCTACACTCTTGGGCCTTCCAGAGCCTAAAAGTGTGTTGCAGTCTTTAGCCAGTATTTGCTATACATTTTTTGTTTGCACTTTTTAAAATTTCTTGGGGGGGGGGGGGCCTAACAAATTGAGGGGTGGGCGTGTCCCCCGTCCCCCGGGATCGCCGCCCCTGACTACTTCTACTATTACACCTTCTACTACTACTACTACTATTACTACTACTACTACTACTACTACTACTACTACTACTACTACTACTACTACTGCTACTACTACTACTACTTTTACTATACTTCTTCTACCACTACTTCTGCTACTACTACTACTATTAATAATAATTGTTTTAATTCATATAGCGCTTCAAACACTAACAATGTCTCTAAGCGCTTTTTACAGATATATTATTCATCCGTGTTACAATCATACCGCAATCTATGATGCATATAATTGTTATGTTTACACTCATGATATGGTCTAAATCTTAGTCATCCTTGGAGAGACTTAGATGAGTAATATATAAATCCCTAACCTTTCTCTGAAAGCTTGGCTTCGGCTCACTTACTCGCCACTCAACAATACTTTGTATGAAAGCCTCACTCCCATCCGTATCCTATAATTTGTTTGTGATGGTGTATATCTTGATAAAGATATTCTGAGATGCACGGATATTATGGTGTCCGCAATGAGAGGAGCGTTATTGGTGTGGATCAGAGAAGAATAAATTGTGTTCCGAACAAAACCATTCATTTTATGACTAGAAACTTTCCCACTGCGGCAATCAGGGAGAGAGAGAGAGAGAGAGAGAGAGAGAGAGAGAGAGAGAGAGAGAGAGAGAGAGAGAGAGAGAGAGAAAGAGAAAGAGAGAGGAGAGAGGGGGGGGGGGGTAATAATAATGCAAGAGAGCATTTTGAGTGATAACATATATAATGGTGCACACTCTCTTTTAAATATATTACGAATAGGTTTTTGGAAAGTTCGATTTGTTTTTCATGGAAGCTTTATAAAATTTGATAAATTGTCCTCAATTATTTTGATCGACAAAATTGATTGTGACTTAGTGTACAACTAACTTGTTTTTGTTAAATAATACATAAACACGTGAAATGATGTCAGATTCCCACAATGACGATGCTCGTTTGTTTTTAATGATACAGTGGTCGGTCGAAGGCAAGACTGAAACACTGTCCATAATTATATAACAAATTGCATGTTTAAGGATAAGCTCGCCACTTGGAATCAAGTAACTAATATCATCATACATTTTTAGGTAAGTGTAGATATTCTGTTGTGCTGTTTTATTATGTGATGATTTTTTCTTCTTTCTGTAGCAAGGTACGTGATTTCTACATCGCTTGAAACCAGTGGCGCAGCGCGATCCATTTTATCTAGAAGGGGGGGAGGGGTGGGGGTGGGGGCACAACATACGAGTATGATTGTAAAGGGGTCGTGTCATCCATCTTTTCACTCCACTACCCTGTCCCTCTCCTCTCTCCCCCTCCCATATCTTCGTGTTTATCTATGTTTAAGCATTCTATGGGGAGGGTGACAAAACACGAAATATGTCACAACAAAATTGTAGATGTAAAAGGATATAAAGGAAAATGGCATGGTTATTATGGTTGTGTTAACAACAACTGCACCGGCGTGTCTTTCCTTCCTTCCTTGGAGTCTCTAGGGAGACTCGAATACTTTATTATTATTTCAGCCATGTATATTTTGACAAAGTGACACACTAGATAGACAACTTGCTAATCAGATAACTTTCATACTTTTTGAAAATATATATTAGCTAACATAGTTTTCTTTTATGCGGCTTGTGTTTGCTAAAAAACGTGAATCTTAAATATACAATGAATCTTGAAGCAGCACTTCTTATCTATTTCTGTATTTATCGATTCGGAAGAAGCATTATCTATTGAGCTATAGAGAGAGTAAAACGGATTTTCCGCCAGTACAATAATGACCTCGCATATAACGAGCATGACAATGCGAGGTCCTTGCTTTCGAAACCACTGTGATATGATTATGAGAAAAAGCTTTGTTCGGTATGACGGGTCAGATAGAGAGAGAGAGAGAGAGAGAGAGAGGGGGGGGGGGGGGGGGCAGAGAGAAAAGGAAGAGAGATGAGTGTATGTGTGAGTGTGAGAGCCAACACGGGCATCACATACAAAACAAAAAGGAGCGAGGATGGCTATTTTGTATATATGTATAGGCCTACTTGACGTTAAATGACTGTCTGTAGGTCACATGATTTTATCCCACGATTCTTTTCTTCTTTTTAAAGTCTTTTGATATGAATGTTCACGCCTATAGTCGGGTAATTTATCATGGATATCCGGCTGTGGCTATCCGGTGACTGCGTAGAAGCCAAACAATGTAGAGTTAGTTTACACTTATCAGACCTAAAAAAATAATTCTATTACAAAGATTAGGATTTGTCATTCTTATCCGTTCTTGTTCATGACATTATATCGGATTATATATGTATTTTGATCGCAGACAAATATTAAAATAGTATAATGAAAATATAATGAGACCGGACTCACCGAGCACAGACTAACAAAACACAACATTTTTCTAGTGGAAACGGGGATTGAGACTAGTCAATGTCGTCTGCTTGGAAACAGGAAAGAAGTTGAATTCGTGCTAGCGGGAAAACGATACGATTTTGACAAGATCATTCGCTGTCAGACATAACAGAGCATGACTGGATTATGACATTGTTTGATCCTCGCATTATTCTCCCAATGTTTGGTGAGAGTTAGAGGATATTCTTCAGACAACATTATTCAATTCAGGAATCAGGTTTGATAACTGCTGCAGTGCATATCTATATTGGATGTTATTCTACGAGTGTTGGTAAGTATACATGGCTCTGTGTCAGAAATCAATTTTGCTTTCGTATTTGAGTGGCATGCGGCGATAATTGCGATAATTAGTAAGATAAATAACATGCATGGTAATATGAGCTAAGGAGGTCTTCCGTATGAATTATAATTATCGCCTATACATCTGGATCAGTTATTTTGGTTTCGAGTCGTCATATTCGTTATTCAAAAAATCATTATCGAGGATACAGTCTAGTAGGCTATTATGTCATTAATTAAAAGAGCACATAGCTGAATTAGGAATGTCCAGACTTTTTAAACTCTATACACGCCTGTGTCCGTGTAATTGAGCGTTTACGTGAAATGCGTCTCATATAATTGTTTTATTCTATCGTTTATTTTATCCCCAAATTAAAAAGTAACTCAAAATTACTATTGACTAAAGCGACTAAAGTTTCATCCAGGTTCCAAACTCGTTTTTAATAAATATCATGTGTACATTCAGAAAATTGTAAATATTGTTATATTTTTACCTATACCTTATAAATTAATCATAAACATAAGCCTGCACGGTGCATATGCACAGTTGAGGTATAGTTGCAATGATTAAAAAAAACCTTGTTCTTATAATTTCATAGTTGTCGAGTATCCATCGCGACCCAGTACCCATGACCCCTTCCATTCATCCCCATCTAATTCAGTCCAAGAGCTGAATGATGAAGTGTTTAGTTTGAATTTATTCCATTCTTTACACCATCACAGTAAAAATATGATATTAGCTTATCACCACGACATGTATTCTCTGAGCCTGTATACGTGCGTTACAGCACATGTCAATGGTGTTTAATTGAACATTGCCCCTTCACGGTCTTGTAAAAGTCAACAACTGCTTGACTATAGGTTTGTCTGTACGTGTGTGTATGTACCAGACAGAAGCAATATGGTAGCAAAATGAAACTAGTTTGTCAGCAGCATTTATCAAATATGTGACTCAAGGTCAAATCGTTAGTCAAGTTGATATAACATATAATAATAATAATATTGCTTATATATTTGTAAGATCACCTCCTTATGTGATTGATAGGAATATCTGATGAGATTAGAGTTCGACCAAATCGTCAATGTTTGCTTGTATAATATTAGAACAGAAAAAATAAGATTACTTTCATTACTCCGTTAAACTCCTGCATAATCCGTAATGGTATTTTGTTCTCCTTTATACAGATATATAATATTACACGTCAAGAAAAAAGTAAAAAATGATGTCGAGACAAAACTAAACCTTAATCCGATAATGACGAATCGGCTCAGACTGTTTATATTAACTATAGTTTTGATATTAGTTTCCCCTGTGTCATTCTGGACCTTAGTACAATAGTCTGATACCACGTAATATGATCACGATGAATGACGTATCCACGCGAAAGCACTACTTCCTTTTGGCCAGGAAGGTTACTCTTCTGTGATGTCTACATTAGAGATTATTCGAGTTATTCATGAGAGATTAAAAAAAAATAATACATGTTATATATAATTACGTTCTGATATCAGAATTATGTATTGCATAGTATATTTTGATATCAAAGTTATAGTTAATGCACGTTGATAGTGATCACGTTGATATTGATCATAATTATCTTTTTTGTTTTAAATTTTGCTTTTAAAGCATTACCCTCTCTCATCATACACCTTATCCCATCGCAAACATTATTCTCCTTGTGCAGGAGAGTGAAAATCCACTCTATTGATAATTCAATCGGATTCGAATCCACTCGAGATTAGTGATTGAATAACTGTTTAGAGAGTGGTTTCCATACATCGAGAGAGTAGACAACCATCTTCAGTGATACCAGTCATAGGTTGTAAGAAGGGAGGGCTGATTGAGTGGCCTATCTCTGGAGAGGAAGATGTAGTTTGGATGAGACAAGTCTGCATGTCTCGTTTGTTGTGTCTGATGACATTCGAGTGTATTCTTTTGAATTCATCATGCATCACATACATAACAGCCTTACAGTACAATCACGGCCTTGCTGAAAAGCAGCTTCTAAATGGCCGAGAGCAGGTTTTACCGCGATTAAATGAATGCAATATACAATACAATACAGCACATACACATGTCATGCAGACATCATATCCTTCAATTGATAATAGAGATGTTCTTGGAAAACCGTCGCTTTTTCATAGGAGATCCAGGGGGCCGAAGGGGCCACCCCTCCAATTAGAGAAGAAGAAGAAGAAGAAAATGCTTTTGTAGGGAAAGTGCGCTTTCTGTTAAAAAAAAAGTTATAATTTAGGGAAAACAATTTCCTAGTACCCATTGCCCTCACTTAGCTATAGTCTGGGAGGTGTGCAGGTATTTAACAGCCACGTCGGAACGTGGACTTTGAGGTATTCACCCATGCATGTCGACCCCTCCCCCAGTCAAACAACCCTGCAGCCCCCCCCCCCCCCCCCTCCACATTTATTTTTAACGAGATGGTTGCATTTGTTGAACGTTTGAGGAAATACAATTATGAATATCTATTCCGCGACATAACTCCAGAGTTAGAGATTGTAGGGATTGGGTAGATGAATGGTGTTTAGGCAGCTTGGGAGTCTAGACTATCGTCCTACCTGATTCCAGGATTCGGGGGTCGGGAGGCCAAATAGACGACAAACATGGACGGTTAGCTAGATCATACGTCTATGGCTAGATAAAGGATATCAGTTCACCAGTGGGACGTAGCCCCGTGCCCCCTTTGTCTCAAGAAACATGCAGCCACAAATAGACCGAGAAATCGTGGCAAGCGAGGCAGGGGCGAAGAGAGATAGAGAGGCAGTGAGGCAAAGAGGCTGAGAGAGAGGGGGAGGGAGGGAAAGAGGCTGACTGACTGACTGACATGCATAGAGAGAGAGAGAGAGAGAGAGAGAGAGAGAGAGAGAGAGAGAGAGAGAGTGTGAGAGAGAGAGAGTGAGAGAGAGGGGGAGAGAGAGAGAAAAGAGAGAGAGAGAGAGAGAGAGAGAGAGAGAGAGAGAGAGAGAGAGGGGTACATAAATAGGCAAGAAAGACAGAGACAGATAAATTATTTAACACAGGGTAATGATCTCTTCCTGTACACGTGGAAATTAATAGATTTCAGCGACGAAAATAAACCAAAGTACTGTCACATTAAAAGGGTGAATATTATGAGGTACTAAAGGAAGAAAGGTATGTACAGAGATTAGGAGGGAGGGAGGAGTAGATTGGATGTGAGCATCGTTTGAGAGGTTGTGGAGGAGACAAGTAAAATAAAAACACACCACCACGAGGAGAAATGACGTAGCTACAGAGGAGGGGCACGGGAGCACACGACCCCACCAAGAATGGCGTAAAGTGCTGTGAGAGAGAGGGGGAGGGAGAGAGAGAGAGAGAGAGAGAGAGAGAGAGAGAGAGAGAGAGAGAGAGAGTGAGAGAGAGAGAGAGAAGGGGGGAGGAGGTGATACACCACAAACTGACTTTATCGCCTTGTTCTCTTGCATTCCATCCACCTCATATTCCCCGAGCCCTCCTCCCACTGTGACGCAAGTGCCCCCCCCCCCCTCAATGGCAGGACCCACGTTCCGCCAAAGGCCTACTGACATGGAATAGGAAACCATTTAGAAATTTTCTGTACTAATAATAACCACAATAAAAAGTGTATCAATGGACCTAATAGCAACCAGCGAAATATTTATTTCACAAATCCATAAGAAAAGGGAAATTTTTGTCTTCAACGGCTATGAGGAAATGCCCATATCACATACAACTTAAAATTCTATAGTGAAAATCAAGATTGGGCTGCTGAAAACAATTCGTTCATTTATTCCAACAGTGCTCATAATACTTAGCTATAGGGCACTATTTTCTTTTTTCTTCAAAAATTCCTGTTTTATGTCACCCTTTGAGTCACCAATTTAGTGATAATTAGTTTAATTTGCCAGTTTTATGTCGTTTTCCGTCTAGTGCTGGGGTAACGAGTGTTTCACCTAATTGATGATTTCCAAATGTCTGTGCATGGAACAAGTTGAATGGGTGTAAGAGGGGAGAGAGAGGGAGGGGAGAGGCTTAGGCAATGAAAAATAAGCATAGTAGTTACTTTTATTTTTACATTATCTATAAACCGTCTTTTAATTCTTCATCTCTGTCCTTCTCTTCTACATCTTCTCTCAATTCAAGTCCGTTTCATTTTCTTTTGTCTTCTTCTCTTCTTTACCTCCTCTCTCATTTTCTCCTTGTTTCCCCTCTCCATACCCCCCGGCGTATCCCCCTCTCTCCCTATCCCCCTCTCTCCCTATCTCTCTCTCTCTCTCTCTCTCTCTCTCTCTCTCTCTTTCTCTCTCCATCTCTCTCTCTCTCTCTCTCTCTCTCTTTCTTTCTCTCTCCATCTCTTTCTTCTTTGTTGTTCCGTTTCCTTCTCGTGTTTTCAAACACATCTGTGACATTCACCCCTCCCATTCTCATATTCTGCCTTGTAATAATTACATATATCCTTTCTAACCCGTAAAGACTTTGGACGACCCTACACCGTTAGAAGTGCATGAGCCTCGCACTTCAGGTACACAGTAAAGTTTATAGACACAACAATAGTCATGTAATATGTCTTATGGTAGTATACAAACTGGAGTTGATCTTTGTACTCAACATGGCACGGTATGGGTCTATACATAATCATAATGGTATTTGAAAACTTTGCAGACTTGTGATTAGATTGTCAGGTCCTGCGTTTTATGTAATATGTAATTTAGTTTATCGCTTAAAAGAAACTTGTTTTGTATCACATTTTTCATTGGCGGATCCGGGGGGGGGGGGGGGGGGGCACAGGGGGCACGTGCCCCCCGGCCAAAAATAAATAAATTAGTGCGCACTACCCCCCCCCCCCCCCCCCACTGAGCAATATATATATATATATATATGTCCTCTTACCCCCGTGTGCCCCTGTTATTTTGTACCAGGCACTTAATTAAACTGTCATACATTATGCCTACAAGTTCGCTGCCATCTGATTAAACGCGTGTTAATTTTAATACACACGTTTCAATGGGATGTTGGCGAACTTACATTTGCTTATGACGGTTTCGTGGAAAACAATGCCAAGATCATGAAGATTGCTATGTAAAGATAGAAAGGAAAGGGGATGCATGTCAATTGTCAATTAAACAAAAATAATAATGACAAAAATATTTTTAAAAACCTAAAAAGAAGAGAAAATCAAAACATATATCATAAGAAATGATGAATAATTTAAAACTAGACATTTTGTATTTTCTCTAGGAGATGGAAATTGCGTTATCATTCCTCTCTATTGCGATTACGAAGGGAGGAACGGGGATACCCCTAATAATTATGACGTCATGACTGTTTGCTAACCGTCAGCCTATCATTGACAATATCCCTCCTCGCTCTTTATACCGACCTGCCGAACATGAAGGGACAATTGAAGGTGTTTGTTTTCACAAAGCAGGTTGCACTCAGCAAATTATGTTGTAATAAATATTCCTTTGGGGAATTTTGCCACTGAGATTAGGCTTTGGAAGCAAATGATATAGAATCACAATTCCGATCATATTTCTCACGACGCAGATCTAGTTCCAATCTCTGGATTTATGTGAATCACTTTCTTAAGCTTTATTGAGCTGCAGCACGTTTGGGAATCCGGTAAGTGATATCATGTTGTTTAAATGCATTGTTGAATCATGTGATTTGATTAAATTTGTATGCTCTGGTGTTGGTAAGCAGATCTGTTGAGCTCCGCTTTGGGCTGACTGACACGAAAATTGCAATGATTTGGGCAGTTTGTCGAGTAGGCTGGTGCTGGTGCTGTACATATCTTGAAATATCTTGGTACACTTCCACTCCGTAAAAGATATGCTATTGACAAAGCGTCGCAAGAAGGAAATTGGGTGTAGGGAGTGACAACCCCATTTAAAATCCCGGGTCAGCAAAACTCTTTCTCTCTCTCTCTCTCTCTCTCTCTCTCTCTCTCTCTCTCTGTCTCTCTGTCTCTGTGTCTCTCTCCCTCTCTGTGTCTCTCTCTCTGTCTCTCTCTCTGTGTCTCTCTCTGTGTCTCTCTATTACACACTCATTAATTAGAAGGAATTTTTTTCAATTATAATTCTTTGCTTGGGCGTGTAAGGAAAATCACGAATACACATACTGAGGCAGTGTACGGCTACCACTACAGAACAGCTCCAATCTCACGGCTGGGTTTTCCCAAGCTGTTGTTCCCTAACCTGTTCAAAGTCCTAAAACTAGGGTTCCATGTCATTACAAGACACAAGCTTGCTTTTTACCTAACATTTGGGAAATTCCCAGCCTTCCCCGCTTTCCATCAGTTAGAACCAAAATGTGTTTTCTTTCAACTAATTTCATTTTGTTTGAAATCGATGAGATTCACTGCAATTATTGTGATCTTGGGAAAAACCACATAATTTTGATTATATTAAGAACTTTTTATTTTTCATTCCATTTACTTATTAATATTTTTATCTGTGTTTTTTTTTTTTTTGGGGGGGGGGGGGGGGGGGGGGTAATTGCACGTGTGAAAGTGGAGAGGCCTACATTTTGATGGTAATGTAAACATGCAATGATTGTGCTGAAAGTTTCGATTTTGTCTAGTCTTAGCCGATTACTCGTGTCGTAGGAGAGGATGGGTTAAGGAGTTATGGTCTTCTCATTCTAAACATTATTATGGTTGAATCCTTCCTTCACGAATGGCGCGAGTTGAGGTAATGAAATAACGCTTGTTTTAGAGAACACGCATTTTGAATGCTTTTGGTAATATGACATTATAATAATATTCTATCTAGATAGTTCATTCCATCAAGATCAAACCTTACTCACAATATTATCCTGTGTACAACATTAATGTCAACCTGTCAGCTGTAGAGTAATGAAAATACGCGTAATTGTCATTTTACTAACGAGGAAATGAAGAAGAAAAAAAAAGAGTATCATTATTTTATCAGTAGGCTATCAGTCAGGATGTGAGCGTAGAGTTGTTCCTTTTTGTTTTGTGAAAGCTTAGACACTTGTTTACAGGCACATAGGAGACACAAACAAAGGGATTTTTATTCTTCAAAATGTTACACCAGAGACAAAATATCTGGTTACACTGAAAGACAGAAAGTGCTTTTTTATGTGCGATGTAAACTGGAAGTACGAAAAGAGAAAGCATTAAAGTTCAGGGAAGTAATTTATATATCTGATGATACAATTCTAACAATATCCATGGTCTACATTTTTGCATGATTAAAGATCATCCTCCAATGATCTCGTAGACTTGCGGATACGTTTTATTGCTAAAATCACGTGAATTTAACAATAACAAAATATTAAAACTCTCATTACTACTCGAGACCGAATTTAAGTTAGAGGTGTAGAAGGGGGTAAATATTAGTGGCATACAATATCTTATCTCAGTCGCTCATTACTCATACAAATACGTCTAGAATGGACATAGTTCATTGTAAGAGGTTACTGATTAATGTCGGGGTGGAAATCATCCTGACTGGATATGTCAAACGCCGGATAGTCATTACGTAAGGTTGCCTTTATAATTATGATAGGCCTGATAGCAGATACTGAGCAGGGAGGTACGTCCCTGTAATTATGACTATTGTGCATGCCAGCTCTTACAATACAACTTCATCATTATCTTCTGACTCCGACGTATACACGTTTCAAGTTTTATTTTCCACTCATAACAAGATAACAACAATAAAGACATAATTATGCAACGACAAGTTATATAACAAAACACGAATGTCGCGAGGTTATGCTTCATCTTAATTTATCAAGAACCGCTAAATGTATTTGACTACAGGTACCTAACTAGCCACGATAACATTGCATTCCACCGGATTACCACATCTTACCATTCCTTTTCACCTTTCCAATTGATAAATAAATATTGACGTTTCACTGAAATCGAAATATGGTTGGCTAAATAAAACACGATACACCTGTACAAAGTCCATCGTGTATAAATACACAGTACATGCATGAATATCATCACAACGTTCGTCACGCTATAATATGTCTAGATAATATTTGTATTGCTATCTAATAAATGATTAATATAATAGTTATTGTTCACTTGACCTTGATCGCAGATTGCAGACCCTGGGCAGATCAATCTTCATGTCATGGTCCCGTCTATTGACAAATTTGTCCGAAACAAAAAGATAGTTTGTTACATACCACAGTGAAACCTGTCTATAAAGACCACCCAAGGGAAACAAGAAAAGTGGTCTTTAATTACTCTTGTTCCTTTGTTATATGTTTCAATAAGAAAACATTTTCAAAAACGAAAAAGAAAGTGGTCTTTGTAGACAGGTTTTTAAAGCAGGTGTGACTGTATTTCCTCTTTTCCTATACTGATAGAACTGTTTTGAATCTACTTATGATTTCTTTTATTGGGATTATATATTGAGACTATTTTTACATCCAGACAACTTAAATTGACAAAGAGGTATTCAATTAGATGAATATGCCTTTTGATCTTTGGTATTGACATGTTGACTATTGAAAGCTGATTAATCATAATACCTACTCGAATATTGTGCAGTGCAACCCATGTGACTCTGAAACAACGGATGTAAGATATAACAAAATAATATCTTTAAAATTCCATGGTCCGAGGGTTACCCTTTTATGTCTTTAACTACTTGTCAAACAACGATCTTTATCATACATATTTGTATCACGTATACATCAATATTTCAATTAATCAATGGTTTGTTATTGAAAAAACATTACCAGTCTGCGTATTTCGTCATAATTCATACTGCTTATCCATTGCGAATGATCACGTTGATGAAAGTTATCTAATATTGTATGCAAATTACTCATCAATGTGTTACCGTAGTTTCCTCGGTAATATTGGGTCATGACCCCTAGTTCACTTCCGTTCTCACGTTTCAGAGTTTCCTGCTTAAACGTGCCTGTGATTTTCACTGGCTCATTGCTTATAATAAGATTATTCTGTTGACCTATGCATGAATGATGCATTATTAATTTAATGGAAAATTCTGCCGTTAACAGAAACTCCATGTTAATGATTATAGTCCCTGTAACAAATCTACGGATGCTATAAAAAAAAATACTTTTGGTAAGCCCCCAAAACAATTCGTCAGAAAGTTCACTCGTCGCATGATAGACAGGATAGTGACAATAATGACAATGCTAAGCTATTAAAAAGCTGTATTCGACCGATATGCTCTAAAGTGGAGTATATTGCAGAAAATTGAGAGGTGGTATGTTATGTTAAAGCTATAAATACCTCTTTTACCTTTCTTTTTTGAATATATTTTCTGTCATTTTCAACGCACACGATTACAAGTAAACGGTCGTCGGCATTGTCATACAGTCTTGTGACTCTTTCCATAACTGTGCATGGTATTTTTTTATGCCTGTAAGCATGTAGGTCCATACTGTAAGTCCTGTGTCATGACGTCATTGCACTTTGACTATTGACTCAACAACAACAACAACAACTACTAGACCTTCCGAAATAATATAGCTGTTGTGTACTCTTGGCCCGTGGTAAAATTAATTATATAACTTCCTTCTTTTTCAATTAGAGTTAAACCGCACCTGTTTGTGAAAACAATAATGAAGACAATGAGAAACGAATAAACGAAGAGATGGAATTTGAGGGAGAGAATTATCCATTAATAATGCTTTTGAATGAGTATTTAGGCCTCGGAATATTTTTCCGCTATTTCCCGTTCCTGAATGTTTAGATTTTTTTGTTACTACTGAACACGGAAGAAATCAATTAAATGTAACGCATCTGGTATGGCTATAGGGTTGAGATTGATGCTATGTTTATTCTGTTCAAACGTTGGGAATTGAATGATTGCCACCATTGATCTGATCATTTCCTTTGGAGAACAAAAATATTGCAAAATTATCATTTTGACGTCTGAGGAAAAAAAAAAGACATTGCTGAATAATTTCTTTACGCCTTCATATACTAGGCTAACCATGATGTCCTATTTCACCCGAAGAGAGACGGTGAAACAGGAAGACATTAAGGCATAGAACCCTTTCCTATTGCCCCCGCGACTGTTTCCGATCATAACACGTCACTCACAATCTAATAAAACATAACATCCTTGCCTATGATGTGAAGAAAGAGACAAATGACATGTCAAAAATGTCAAAAATGTCAAAAATGTCAAAAATATCACAATTTAGCCTTCGTTGTCTTGATAAATATAAAATGTTAAAAGTTGAAGGATAGATGAGGGAATGGGGCCTATCTGTTGTATCTACAAGGTAAAAGAATTCTGTCTTATACATCTTTTAAAGATTTCCTATTTAGTCTGAACAATATATTTTCTTTTTTACGATAATTCAAAGAAATATTCTCAGATATAGGTAATATGTATTGCACGAGGCTAATCTGTCATTATTATATACAAATCAATTCCCCACGGTATTGGAGTACCTAACATTATCCCAGTATAGCTTCCTGAGTGAACTCAATTTTGCTCCTGAGTGGGCTGCCAAAGGGATTACCGAAGCAAGTACCATGATACTCTCATTGTTTTCGCCTTTTTGCGCCTCTTCTGAAGAGGGCGACATGTATTTTTTTCTAGACTACCTTGGACCTCAAAGTCAAATAAAACATGTTTTGCGTCTGCTAAGTATTTCACTCTTACTTGACTAATTCCCCCCACTTTTTAAAGTTTTTAAAGTAATGAAGATAAAGGAGAAGGAGAAGGAGGAGGAGAAGAAGAAAAGAAGTAGAAGAAAAGAAGAAGAAGAACAAGATGAAGACGATGAAGAAGAGGAAGAAAGAGAAGGAAAAGAAGAAGGAGAAAACAAAAAGAAGATGAAGGAAGAGGAGAAGGATAGGAAGAATACACAGTAAATACCACATTGAGCTTAAAGTACTTGACAGTTTTGTTTTTCTTTTGTGTTTGTTCGAAAAAGATACTCAAAGGAAATCTGTAGCATCGAAAGAGGGCGACATGTATTACTTGCAAGTTTGTTCATTGAACTTTCTGAAATTGAGTTTCAACATCGTTCGTATAGTGTCCCTTTATAGAATAAAGGGACACTACGTTCATATACACAAGTACCCCTCTTTCATCATAATATTCCTGAACTCAAAGAAAATCTGTAGCATCGAAAGAGGGCGACATGTATTTATCGCAGGTTTGTTCATTGAACTTTGCGAAATTGAGTTTTAACATCGTGCACACACTATGAATATGGCGGACAAAGAAAGCGGACAAAATATACAGTTCCTCCGGTAGACAAAGGAACATCCTTTCACTGCTATTATGTAAAACTGTGTAGAACAGGTGAATATGCATGTGACACCTGTTTTACACATTTTAACATAATAGCAGTGAAGGGATGTTCCTTTGTCTACCTGAGGAACTGTATATTTTGTCCGCTCTCTTTGTCTGTCATGTTCATAGGGACATACACAAGTACCCCCTCTTTGTTACATTACATTGTAAATTGATTTATATGTTTTTAAACAGAATATTAATGTACATCAATGAAGTTTAATAAAATACATCATAATATTCCTGAACATCCTTGAATACTTAATGCATTGCCCAAGGTCAATTTTCATTGTCTTTTGTGGGCAGTGAATTTTGGAATAGATTACCTGTTGATGTCAGATTGACAAGGTCTAGAATTAGGTTTCGGAATTCTGTTTCAAGTCATTTGTTGAACAAGTCATGAATGAAATATCAAGTATACACAAGTCATAATTCATATTTTACATTATTAGTTTGTATATTGTAAGACATTGTTGAGTACTGATTCTTGTTTTTTTTTAAGTATCGATTGTAAAAGTAAATTCATTATTTTTGTTTTGTTACATTCTCTAAACTGATTTGTACCAAAACACTTTGTTTAGCTGTTTAAGGGGTTAGGCTCGACTAGCACATGTGCTATTATTTGGCCGCTTTTACCAACCAATAGTTTTTCTTCCTGTATATGTAAATTATTGTATGAAATGTATGAAATGTATTGCTGTTGGTAAATAAATCAAATCAATATCCACATCTTTGCTACATTTCTAAATCTTATATTAGTATTGCTGTGTATAGTGTTACCTGGGACCAGGGAGATCACCTTCCTGGTAAAACAGACCATACCAGCCAGGGGCGTACGCAGGATTTTTTTCAAGGGGGGGGGGGGGGTTTAAAATCTGGCCCAAAATATATTTTGCTCCCGAAAATTTGAAAATCGCGCCGGCCGAAAAGTCGCTCAGTGGGGGGGGGGGGGGGGGGGGGGGGGGGGGGGGGGGGGGGGGGGGGGAAGCGGACACTTTTTTTTTTTGGTCTCGAAATTTGAAAATTTGACATTTTTTCTTGGGGGGGAGGGGGTAAGGTCACTTTACGTTAGCCGTTGGTATAATTTTTTTTTTTTTTTTTTTTTTTTTAAATTAAAAAACAAACAAAAAACAAACACAAAGGGGGGAGGTTTGAACCCCAACCCCCCCCCCCCCTGCGTACGCCCCTGATACCAGCCTTGGGCTATGTCATGTTTTTATTCTATTCAATATACTCATGCAATTCATTTCAATCAAAACTCTCTCTCTCTGACTGGATGTCTCTGTCTTTCTCTCTCTCTCCCTCTCTCTCTCTCTCTCTGTCTCTCTCTTTGTCTGTCTCTCTCTGTCTCTCTCTCTCTTCTCCTCTCTCTCTCTCTCTCTCTCTCTCTCCCTCTCATACTAGATAATACAAAAATAAAAAAGAATAAGAAGCCGTAACATCGGGCATTTAAGCTTGATAATCAATTGATTAAGAACTTTAGAAGAAATTGTTTGTTAGTGTGAGAGAATAATGTCAAAATGTTCACAATGTTTACTGGTATATTTCTTTTAATATGTTTACCACAGAAAAATCGGCCACTTTCCTGAAGCTTCTTCCACGTTCTATTTGAGTTGATGGAATAAAAGACACGATGGGGAACCGCTCATCCAAGAAACATGCTAAGATGCCTGCTACCGCAGAGGGCGATGGGTCAACAAATGATCTGGACTCCACGGTAGAAAATGGTAAGATTTATTATTATTTTTTTTTTTAAAGAAATTGCTGCTCATGTTTCCTCATATGTAATAGAGAGTCATACACTTTCTAAATTTCATCATGATATTCGATCCTTCTTAGTTTTATTGGAAGAGGCCAGTAATGTGAATCTGTATTTTGCGTGAATGAATGTTGATAATAATATTTTATTCAAACTAATCTCTATAAACATACATTTTACATGTACTGTACATGTATATTACATGTTTAATGAATACAAATGTACAGTTGTAGTTGTAAATGAGGAGCCACAAACTTTTTGTTTTCATGATGAACTTTTATTGGTACGCGAGCCTCACTTTAATTGAACGAACCTCAGTGCTTTGGCAAGAATTCGACTTGTATAAGCTTGCAAAACCAGTGCATATGTCATGCCTCAAAATTTAAATCTTTTCTGCCATGTTGCTGTTGTATGTAAAGCTTCCAAAAGATACACGTATATAATTATATACATGTTTCTTTAACTTGGCCAGTGTCGTTCCTAGGAAACGCTTTTATTTTGGTACGGATTCGCCTCCCAAAAGTTCAAGTCTGTTTCAGTTCATTTCCTCATTTCATCTTCAACGGCCAATCTTTACGATATGAGGGTGACCTTTAGGAAGCAATGTATGTATTTCTTCATAATAAATTTAAGAATGATAATGCAAATTTACCATAGCAAACCATAGTTATTTGATTTGATATTTTACTTTAGAATGCCAGTAGTCGTATCAAATCGTCATTCTATCATGATTGAGTTGACAAAATTTGATCCTTTAGGTTTCCTGGTGTCGTGTTTAATCATCTATAGACCTTTCCGCTACCCTTTCCGATTTATTTACGGCCAAAATATTATTCGTTTATTTGGAAAGTGTGAAAGTGTGTCAAGAGGCAAAGTTTCTATTACACACGAGGGGAAGTGTTGATCATTGTTAAAAATCATTTTAAAAAAGCAATTCATCTTGTTTACTTCGGATGAGTGTTTACCAATCGATATTTTGAACATTGCATTCATTGGTTGATGGAGGGGTCTCCGGCTTGCCCCCTGCCCCCATCCCTCCCTCGTTTTGCTTTAGCGTACTTGCTGGTATCCACCGTCTAGTTATTTAGGAAAAGTTTACAGAAACAATGAAAAAGAAAGCATGAATACGGTCAGTTGTTATAACGAGATTCCAGTTCAAGTTAGATAGATAAACAAAACTAACTTATGAAAGAAATTAGCTGATATATTTATTTGGAAGATTACTAATACTAGACTTTGGCTTTGAAATCATCCTTATACTTGTTATTGACCCAGTGTAAGTAATTGCTCCAAGTCATCATCTTTATCATGGTGCAATCTGCAAATTGGACACCTTGCCTCCTGACTTGGTGTCAGATCATTTTGCAAACTTTTCCGCTTTGAAACTCAGCTCAGACTAAGAAGATAAACAGGAAAAAAGAAATATCATGATCATGATTTGGCATCATCGTTTATACAGGCAAGAAAAGAAATAAGTGCCAGAGGTCGATTTGATTTCAATCAAAAGAAAAGTCACTTTCACGTGAGCCAAGCTGTGCTAAGGGTCATTTATTCTCTGACTGACATATTTTAAAAGATTTTACTTTTCTTTTCGAAACTAACCACCGTTAACGTTAAGTTCGACTCTGACGATTTATGACCTGGTGCATTTGCTTGATTAGCACCTTAAGATACGTTAGAGAGTTTCTGACGATGAGAAGAAAAAAGGATAATCCTTACTTTTGAATAGATCGAGAGGATTTTATTACTTTAAATGAGTGGTTTGAGAAAAATAGTACCAGTCAAGTTTTAAACCACAGGATGATCTTTTGCAGGTGGGATGATCTGTAATCCGTATCCTAACGTGATAAGAAATCCATTGATTGATGAAATCTATGATCGATATCATCAATTATTGTCAATAATCAACGTCCTTAATTGAACAGTTGATTATCCTTTCCATACTGTGTGAGCTCTCAAACCATATTTCGGAGCTCACCCGGATCACCATCTCCTCCCGTTTTATGAACAGCGAATTGACATGTCATTTTTGCTTGCTATCACGGCGTCGCGTAGTCGCATGTGGAGAGTGAGCGCCACCTCAGTCGAATGGCACTCCCCCAAACAAACAGACAAACAAACAGACAAACAAACATATAAAACAAAGACAAAACACACAAAAGTATAGAGACTGAGAGAGAGAGACTGAGAAAGAAAAAGAGAGAGAGAGAGAGAGAGAGAGAGAGAGAGAGAGAGAGAGAGAGAGAGAGAGAGAGGGGATCAAACAGGAAAATGATTATTGTAATTTGACAATGACATTTCATATCTCGTAAAACATTACGAAGAAACATGATAATGCATGTCATCATACAGGTGGGGCTAACACTATGTTACACCAAACAAATACCGAATTAAGTGTTAAATGATTGTTATTTATTTTTCAAGAACAAAAATATAAATACGTATATATGGTCCGATGGTAGAAAGGTTAATAACTTCATCCAATGAAGTTTCGTAGAAACCCCCATAGATCAGTCTGGAATATGACGTCACAATAAGATGCGGCAAGGTGAAGAACATGACATTTCTACGCCCTCATAGATACCGCCGCGCCGCCTTTGAAGCAGTAACAACCCCTTCAGAAGGACATCTTTCATTGACACCTACCACATAAGTTTGCCTCAGCATCAGTTTGTTTCTATAGAACATTGTGACATCATAATGCTATCTTCCTTTTTTTTTACAAATATAAATAACAGAGTAGGCGGTGATTATGCTATACGGAAGGCAGGAATTCTTGAATTGAGTTAAATTGAAATCGTTAACAAAGATGTGCTTATCAGCGCTTATAGAAATCGGATTGACTTAAAGAGAATAATGGCAAAGAGGCGACTACTAAAAAGAGAGTTATTTCCGACTCAATGAATAGATTTACAAACCTCGAATCTGGGGCAGAAGCTCACATGATGCCACTAACCTGCTACTTTGAAGACCTTAAATCTAGATGAGCGCAGTTACTTTAATGGGGAAATAGAAATTTTCCTGTCAACCCGAGCTAAATGTATAGGGAAATATTCTCTAAAAATAGGGATGTTGTATCATTTCTTTTTGTTTTGTTGTTGTTGTTGAAATAAATCTTTATTCAGATTCAAAGTCATGGATAACACCATACATAAATATTTATAACAAGCACTTCATCACAATATGTTTAAATGAGATCAAATTGTATTTACTTGAAAGCAGAATATAGATTGGAGACTGGGTTGGGGGGGGGGGGGGAGTGGGGCAAAATAATATAATGATCACAGATACGTCACAACAAAGTGGATGGAGGGAAAGAAACTGTCTGATTTTCTTGAGATGTTCACAAGAGTGTACTTCAATATGCGTTTTACTTATTGATTGATTGAATAATGTTTATTCGACAAGCTTCCAACATACAACAATATACAATAACAACAAATCAAAATTAACATAAATAAAACAAAAACAACAAATCAAAATTAGGTCAGCTTGAACGGGATAACCAACGAAAGCTCGTGTATTTAGCCGGGGGAAGGGGGAAGGGGGGGGGGGGTGGCTATGACCCCTCTGCCAGGATACGCCAGTGAAAGAGTCTCGTTTCCAATCAGGTGAAATTCAGGTCACATTTCAGGAGACGTTAGTCAGAGAAAGGAAATTCAAAATAGCCTTGTTTATATTTCCTCATACTCTCAGATAGGATGCAGAAGGTTTATTTTTAGAAACATGTATCAGACAATATTGAGTGTCACAATATTCGAATGAAGATGTTTTCTTTCACTGCTTAGGTGTTAATCCGTCATTATTATTATATGTGTTCATTGAAAGGGGTAGGGGACACTAGAAATTAAAAATAATTAAATCAAAAGAAGTTTATATCAACTCGATGCACAAGACAATCGAAATGAATAATTTACCACACTTCACCCCTTTCTATAAATTTGAAGAAACAGGGGCAAGCATTAGAACCAATAGCAATCGAAAAAATCTGGAGAAGAAAAATCGTAAATTCTTAAAGCTATATCTAAGCTATAAATAATAAAGACATTTGATAAAGTGCCTCATAAATAATATGGGAATAATTCAAATTCAAATGCATTGAAATAGAATCTTCAATATTGGATTATCTTCAATATACAAGTACATACACAAAAGTATCGGAATAAGTTACAAATTGATAATTGAAAGAAGACGATATTTCTTCCTACCCTTCTTTCGCATTGTGGCCAAATCCTGTTTCTTTGGGGAAATTACTTCGGACACTCGTTTAATGTTGAGGATTAAGTTTGATGCGCGCCCTGTACTTCAAAATCTTTAATCCATCTATTTGAGCGAGGATGTTATTTTCGTTTGAATATCTGATAATCGGTTTATTATTGACTGCTGGCAAGCAAACTCAGGCAGACAGCAATAACTATTATTCATTTCATAACACCGGGAACCAGAAACGACCGGATCGATCTTTTAGACTTCTATCTTTACAACCGTTTCGATCAAATGGGGGGGGGGGGGCAACGGTTGCCCCTGTTTGTTCCAATTTATAGAAAGGGGTGAAGTGTATAAACCCGTTTCTGGCCTATATCCAAAAAAGAAATTAACAACGATAAAGTATTCATCATGCGGCTGAGGTGTTCATGAGATGCGATCTCGGCTTGGGAAGAAATCTCCCCTTCCAAAAATCAAAACAAAAACAACAACCAAAACTCTTCGGTAATTTATTAGAAAGTTCAAAGTTGTCGAACTAATAGGAATTTCCCCCCCCCCCCCCCTCTCTCTCTCTCTGTCTGCAGCATATTATGACTTTCCCCCTTGTTCCCTCTCTCCCTCTCGTTCAAATGTGCAACTCTTAATCATTTTTCTTTTCTCCCTGCCCCCTGCCCACCCTACATTTCAATATCTCCCTGTCTCTTCCTATGTTAGTTGTTACTTCTATCTTCAACAAACCACTTGCTGTCTGTTTCTGTCTCTTTCCCACCTTCGCTTGCTCTCCCTCTGCAACTTTTTTTGTCTACTTCCCCAATCATTACATTTTTGTTTAAATCTGAGTGAAATACACAATTAATCAAAGTCTGACCCTTCCATCGTTAAGCTGTTCGACAATGAGTCTGGTTAAGAGGAAATATCTTCCGTCTGGTAATGAGACTTGACCTATAAGTTTGGAAGTTCAACGTGTATATTTATAAACAAGTCTCCACGTCTGAATTTTCCAAACTTTTCACCTTTTCTCTCCCTGTTTCTCTTACTATGAAACTCTCTTCCCCCTTTTTGTGTGTTTGTCTCTGTCTAAATTGCCTGTATTTTCTTAGTTTCCTTTTGGTGCCTTATCTCTGTTCCCCCCTCTCTCTCTCCCTCTCTCTCTCTCTCTCTCTCTCTCTCTTTCTATCTCTCTTTCCCTCTCTCTCTTATACTCACTCTCTGTCTCTGTATCTCTTTCGCTACCACCCTCCCCTCTCTTTAACTTGGTTTACTGCTGTATATGGCCTACAACGAGTTCGTCGGGCGGGGTGTAGACCATATGGGAATAGACTAATTGGGTAGTAGACGAGCTGGGTGTAGACCAATCGGCAATTCACCCATATCTTCATATCTACACTTTTCTCTAATTCGAGGGTGGGGTCCATGATTTTATGAAAGGGGGTGGGGAAAAGCTAAAAACTTCGCGATTATTAAAGGGGGAATAAGGAGGAAGGGGCATGAGCCGTCTGTTCCCCTTTAAACCGCTACAGTGTTGCTCTATTTAGCCTACCCCTTGCTCCAGGGATGCTGTCTTTTCTCTGCCATTGTTGCGTATAATTATGTGTGCTTATGTGTATATCATCTTGCCTGTGTATCTGGAAAATTTTAATTTAATCGGGGGAAAGCCGCACATAATTTTTTTTTATTTTTTTTTAATTAAGATTGATATTTTAAGTGTCAAAATTACATAAATCTTAAGTGTTCTTGTTCAACAAATTCAGTAAGATCCCCAACATTCTTCAACGATGACCATGATGACCATGATAGCGCTTATAAGCATCGTTTTATTATTATTATTATTATTATAATGATAGGTTCTTGTCTCTTGCTTCGGTCCAAGAATAAACACTTCTCACGCATAAGATTCAAATCACCTTGAACTTCGGGTCGACTGCTTTTAATTGAAGCTTGGAAAATTAGTCATACCTCAGGAAGAACCATCCTCAATTGTGAAAGTGAGCAGACCAATATATCATGAGAGGATCCATCTCAGACCTGATCGTCAAAACCTGTCATTTCTAATCAAGCACGCGACAGAGTCTCGAGATTTATGACGTCTTAAGTTTTTAAGACATGTTGTAGAATGGTGCATAATATTTTAAGGGTAGCATTGGCTATTTACAGATAAGTATGAACAGCGTGATTGAAGGTGAGCTGTTCAAGATACAATTATACATTTTGGTTTTATTATGAACATTGCTATATTAAATTTCACTGCAGATTCTTATTGATTTGAAATTTTGATAGGAGGATAGCGAAATGTAACATTGATTTAATATGAAAAAAGAAAAGCGAGATATAGAGGGAGAGAGAGAGAGAGAGAGAGAGAGAGGGGGGAGGGGGAGAGGAGGAGGAGGAGGAGGAGGAGGAGGAGGAGGAGGAGGAGGAGGAGGAGGAGGAGGAGGAGGAGGAGGAGGAAAGGGGGGGGGGGTAACGATACGAGTTCTGGTAGTATGCCTGTCTATACTGTTACCTCTCCAATATCTAATGATATTTCATTATGTGTTTTGTAGTGAAATATGTGCAAAAGTCGGAAGAAAACAAAATGGTGACGGAACAAGATAACTTCCGAAAGCACTCAAATACCCACACGAATTGCACAGTCCTTCGCAATAGTATGGAAATGTGATTAAAAGACCAGTTTTGTCACTTTCATCGATATTTTATGTCAAGTTTAATGGCGATGAAGGTAGAAAGACTCAATTGATTTTCCTTTCTGTGTTTATTTGTTTATGTAATTGCGTGATAATTATAATGAGTGTCCGCGTTAGATAATTTTGCGGGAGAAATCGTAAATGTTGTTATTTCCGCCCTCATTAAAGAATAGAATATTATTCAGAACTGACGTTAAGTTTGAACCGGTTCTAAAACCATCAAAGTACAAGAAAACCGTTTCCCACACACAACAATGACACAACTACATTGTAATGAATAATATGAAGAGATAACCATAACTCTACGGTTTTCATAGAACCGAATAAACAATAATCTAGTAATAAAAGCGCTTTGGAAATTGTCTCATGTACTTTTTATTTGTTTTCTTTACGAGACGATAATGTAAAAAACAGCAGTTTAGTCATAAATAATAATAGATATAATATGACCGGACTATTTACAGTCTTGTAGGTACATTTTGTATTCAAACCATGTATACTACGAAGATGATTTATTTGACTAGCAAGAAGAGGGTAAACTAAGAGGGTAAGCTAATACTTGGAGAAAAGAAAAGTTAATCGGCAGACTAAACCGTCTATACGCGAGTAAGAGAAAATACAAATATATTTGATTGTGAAAGCAAGCGAAGAGGAAGATCTCTAAGATTACCGTTTTGTTTGGAGAATAAGTACTTTTTGAAAGGGGGCTAGAAATCGGGTGAAAGTTCAGGTATTGTTCAACAGATGAACGTTACGTTGTCCAACGAATAAGAGATATCGCTGCATAAAATGGTCGAATGAACCCTTGGATGTAATTTTCTAATAAATAATGCTTCCAAAACGTTTCGTTAGAATTATTTGATTGCAATAATGCAACACACTCATTTTA